>NC_081161.1:48338185-48711738 GCF_012432095.1 Onychostoma macrolepis
TAGGCGTATATACACCTTTTATTTATTTGTGTTACAACACAAGTATACCATGTCATCAATCTTATTCATTTTGTTTATAAAAGTTTTATGTTTAATATACAGTAAACAACGTTGTCATTGTACTATTTTATTGTTGATGTTATGTGTGGGTTCCATTAAGATTAATACTGAATCAACAGCATTTGTTTTGTTCCAAGAATAGGAAAGATCCAACGTTAAAGATCAATGCAAGCGCTACAGATGCGAGCTGCAGGTAAAGATGCTCTTGCTCTTTCTCTGCCGTCTCTTTGCAGTGGCTGTAGAAATGGTCATCAATTCTTAATTCTTAAAATAGTATGATCAAAAAGTCATGGCAACAAATGTCAGTTGAATTTAATACGTTGAAACGAGTGGCACAGTCAATTTGATTCAATTTAGCTCATGTTTGACTGTTCCTGCCCATGGCCTTCAGTCAAGTCTGATTTTTGGCCCTTCATATGAAGCGGTTAGTTGATCTAAAACGGCCGTCAGTGTCCCGTCACCTCCATCAGGTGAGTTTGCAGAGCGGTTCTCTTGAGTCGCAAACACTCAGTGTAGAGCGTCATCAGATGGAGCAGCTCGAGTGCTTCAAACACACTGCAGACGTTACAACATAAAAAACAGATCTGAATTTATTAAAAAAAAAACATTGCATTGAGTATTTGAAATGCATCAGGACAGAAGGACTCGCTGTCCGTCCTCAAACAGCGTCTCGCTAACATTTACTGTGTTTGTAGTAAAGTTCTCAGACCGCAGACGTGTTGATTATTAAACTATTCCTGCAACACCGTAAACATGCGAGAGACTCGTGAAAGGACTAATGACAGGCTGTAAATTGTTTCGTTTTCTTTCGCATGTAAACAACCTTTTTTTCACAGTTTGAAGTAAATGTGATTATGGTGAGAGATGTTAATAAAAAGAACAAATGCAGCTTCACACCAAAACAAAACAAAACGTTTTCTCACACTTGTTAGAGATTCACGACTGGAGCGCGTTTGTGGATCAGTGACGTACGCAGAATTACTTCTCAAAAACACAAACCATCTGTACTTTTATTATTATTAAAAAATAATAGCACTCAGAAAGCCAAAGTGTTTTCTGACCAGCCGTTCATCTGGGCTCGGCTCTCCGGCTGAAACGCTCGTTACCAAACGTCACGATGCAGAAAATGTCTCCTATTGCGAAAGGCAGCGGCGGTGAATTCATTCGCTGAGAATAACCCACAATAAAACACACCGCCATCACTCCTCAAGCTACAGAAGAACTCCGACTTGCTTTCAGTGCAATTCATCTGAGCTTTTCACAAAACACACTGGCCCGTAAAAAAACACACCGAGGGAAAATATCTGTGCAGCTTCTGCTCACTGGACGTTACTGAAAAATGTTATTGGAAAAAAGAAGATGTGAGTGTGACAGTGTGTGAATCTAACATTGATCGCACAAGCTCTCTAGCAGAGTCCGGTTTACTCGCTCTGAGAGGAAAGAGATGAATGGCTTTAGTCAAAGGTCTGGATTACGGGTCGCTCTGGGCTTCAGTTTACGATGGCCTCTAAGACTCTGTCAGCTAGAACACAGCCACGCCTCTGTGGGCGTGTCCTAGAGGAGGCCACACCCCCTCCATCACCTGGTCGGACTCTTACATCATCTCAGCGTAATGAATGCCTCAGCCGGCCGTCTGATCGAGCCACTAACAACAGCGTCTCACTCTCTGACTCTGATATATGTCTGCATGTGTGTGTTTAAGGTTGGAGGGCAGACGATCCCGCTGTGATCCGTGCGATTCACTCTACATCTGCTGTGTCTCTTCACTTTGATTCCATTTCCAGCTCATCCGGCTCTTCCTCTTCCGTTCCTCATAACACTCTCTCGCCGTCTTCCTCTCTGCTCCCTCTAGCTTTCCTTTTCTCACCTACATTCTCACCTCGCTCGCTTTCAGCTTTAGTTTCAGTGTAAGCGTCTTTACTGGCATTACCAAAACTGCTCATTCTGCAGCTGATCTACACACAGAGAGAACAAGGTTAGGTATCCTCGAAATGTTTATGATTCCAATTCTGTTTATCAGTTCCTATCCTTAACAATTCCCAGTTTCAATTCCAATAAGGTATATATATATATATATATATATATATATATATATATATATATCAACTCAAACATTTAGGTATCAGTAACAGAACCTGAATTGAAATGTAAAATAACACTGCATAGTTTTATCCTTATTAAAGTTATAAAACTAGCAAGACAATGAGAGGAAGCAACATTACCACAGATAACACATTAAAGAGGATGAGAAACATCTGCATCAGCGGCTCCTGATATTACACTGAATGAGGATATAATATTTATTGCTTTGGCAACATTGTGATATGTTTCACAGTCATGCCAATAAAGCTCATTCGAATGGAATGGAATTGAATTGAATTGAGAAGAGAGACAGACAGAGACAGACAGACACTCAGAGAGACAGACAGATGGGTTTGTGTCATGTAATTAACCGTCGTAACAGATGATTTGTACCTGAAGTCACTCACAGACTGAATGCCAGCAAACACAGTCTCTCTCATTCTCTCTGTCTGTCTGTAATAGTGTTTCTGTTCCTCCTCGTTTAATTTGCAAAATAAATGTACTTTCCTATCGTAGCGTGTCTGCTGTGCTCTGGAGGACAGTATTAAACCCAGAATAAAACAAAGCAAATAACAAAGCGAAACACAGACAGAGAAAAGAGACGAGACGAGTTTCAGATTCTGTCATTACAGTGGTTTAATGAAACGATCAGGAGCTGAAGGAGCGATTAAAGCCTCCGGACCGTTTTTATTCTCCAGTTGCACGCGACAGAGCTACACGGCTGCTTTCAAATGCAAATATGTACAAAGCACCTAAAACAGGCCATTTGAACCCCAGAGAAGAACCAAATGTCAAATGTGCTTAAAGCCAGAACACACACTGATTAAACGCTCCAGCGTCTGACTGAAGTTAAACACATGACCCTCACGCGCGCCATACACACTAATGATGCAATGAGACAGAGATACGAATCCAATCCAACCAATGACTGCACATCTCAGGAACATCGCTCTCTGAACACAACACGCACTGCTATCTAACCCTAAGAAAACACGGCGACAGACCATCAGAGATCAGTGACACATCAAACACTGAAGCCCAGCTCAGAGACAGACACTACACACTACACACTACACACTACACACTAGAACAGAGTGAACACAAACACATGCGTCACCATTCTACATCTGCCAAACAGAGAAAGCTGCACTGCATGTGTCTGTCTGTCACAATATGAGAGACAGCGAGTGAGACGATCCCCTTCTGAGTCTCCAGCACAGTTTATTAATGCACTTTCATACTTCACTACTATAAATACTTTCATTTACTTTAACTTGAATTACTTCATTCAGTGCATTCTTCAGTGCCAGCTACATCACACTTTGATGTCAATAACACTTTTTTCTTCCACTTTGTTATTTCATACTATTATCTTCATGCAATTCATGCACATGTTTTAATTGCACACAGTAACATACAAATGTTTGACTATATGAACATAAAATAGTTTGTCATGCTAATAAATGACCCTAAACTCATGATGAAACTGAAGTAGCAGCAGATATTTTCTTCTGTATTGTGACGCACATCCAAGAGGAACTTTAATTAAGATTATGTATGTAAGAAATGTAGGCTGTTGTTGATTGGATGCTGAGATGTGGGCGTGGTTATAATCACAGAACGACTGGAGAAATCCTGCATACGTCACCAGAGAGAAGATCCAGTTATCACGTTCTGATCAACATTACAAGGTCACATAGGCGGAGGGTGAACCAACTCCAGGGTAAGAGGAGGGATGCTAATTCCGCTTAATTTTCCCAACAGACAACCACACTGTAACAGCCCATAGCGCTGATACTATGGATTTATTTAGGGTGCAGTTTTACTACAGCCCTCTGGGGGCTCTAGGGCGCTCCCCTCCTCTATATTAAGCCCAGGTGTGGTAGTAGAGTGAGTAACATTGTTTGGTTGGGAGGAAGCATGGCTTCTCATGCTACCTTCAGTGTTTAGAGTCCCGGTTGAGAAACGTCGATGTTTTAAGCTCAGTCAATAGGGACTCTTTTGTACCGGTGGTTATTCTTGCCACTGAAGGCCACGCTGTCTGTACCTGGGAGATATTTCTAGGATGGGATTCCTGTTGCTGTCGTGGACAGTTTGAGTTTCCTCACTCGGGGACTAGAGTGGTTTTGGGACTATATGGTGGAGTTTGTTGGATGCACATTGAGCTTTGTCGTCTTCATCTTCGATATTATCGTCTACCATGTCTTCAATGATAAGTACTACAGACATTCAGTGACATTCATGTTCCCCATCGGACTATGCTACAGGTTTAACTTTCAACCAGAGTTTCCACTCCTGTTTGTATGCTTGCAAACCCACATACTTACATTTCACAAAGCAACCGAGACTGTTGTTTTTCTTGTTGTTTATGTTGTGATTGGTTTATGCCAACTTCTACCACACAATAATAATTGGTTTAATCTCAATCTGTGTATTGATTTGGTCATTGTGTCAACATATTATTTGTGTTTTAAGCTACACTTATGAAGAAAGGTTGGTGGGCCCATCTCTCAAAATATATTATAGTGGCTCGTTCTTTTAAAGTGAAGGGGAGCGGTTACAACATTAACTGATAAGATTAGGCTATAATCATAAATTAGCATTAAATAAATATAGAATGGATGAGCGTGTGACCCATTAAAAATACAAACTCGCAAACAGCAGCATTAAAAAAAAAAAAAAAGCAAAAAACGGAGTAACAACAAAACCTGTACTGTATATCACCCAGTATAATACTGCAAATTCCCTTTACAGTAAATGACTAATACCCTTTGCATCATGGGAATTTTCTGTGACGTCAGACCCCACATACAGAGACTTACTGTATTTTAAAAATCGCTGTATACTACTGTATTTGCTGTAACGGCCTCTTTGGCGCCATTCTATTGAGGTTTTATTTTATTGTTTTATTTTCCTCATTTCTTCCATTCGGATTGACGCGATTTGCCCAACACCGTGTCTACAACGCCGCAGCAGCTTGGGACTGACTACCCTAACACTGGACGTGTTACATCGCTTCTAATGATTGGAAAATCCATTTGTACTTCATGTCAGAAACAGCGCGAGCGCTTGGAGTACATCTGTGCGTCAGAAATATACCGGGGCATCACATTACTGTCCGCATCCACTGAAGATAGTATATATAATGGGTTCCTCTATCTTGTTTTTTATCGAGTCGCGCCGCACCACTCGCGTCCGAGGACGACACGGAAGCAGCGCGGCGGGGATGGAAGAGCTCCGGAGAACATCTGCGCTGTGTGTCGATGCACCTTACGAGAGAATAAGACCAGCAAGAAGGGTAAAAATACAGTATATGTACAGTGTCTGTGTGTTTGTGTCAGATTTTTGCACACCAGTTCACCTAACGTTAGTAACATTTACCCGTCGACATGGCGCTAACAAACTTACTATGGTAAACTGCGCTGTCGATTCAAACGACTTTTGTCAGCTTATTGAATTAAGTTACCGAATTAAAACTATTTTTAATGAGCAACTCTTATCTTATATTTATTATATTATATATCATATTAATTAGGTTAACTAATGTGAAATTTAGTTCAGGTGTTAGTAGTTAATGTTGGCCAGTAGCCTGAGAAAATAAAAGCGTATGTTAGCTGTAAGTTAAACAAGTTTTATGGCTTGCTGCCTTTTCTAGTTTTAGAATTAGTTTGTTATAGTTTTTAATGGAATTTAAGATTTACTGCATTTTTTTTTTTTGTATTTGTGTTTTAAAGGCAACTGCAATGAAGCATCAAGAAAGACACGAGCAGGCCAGCCACCCTGAGACTGATAATTCATGGTAAGAGAACAACTATGGTTTTGAGAGGTTTGTGTATTCTATATGAGGTTTGCCTTTTAAAAGTGTGTTATTTCTTCTACTTGTTTTTCAGAGAAGACATTTCTGTCAAAGTGGAGGGTGAGCAAACATGGTGGCCACGTTTTGGAGCAGCACCTGGGTTTTGCAGATGGCTATGTATTCTCTGGCTGCTTGTCTTTTTTTCTCCATTATGTTTCTGTTGCCTAAAGATTCTTTGTGAGGATGAATCCAGAGGACACAACATAATGCACTGCAAACCGTCCTAAGACAGGAGAAGTGGTGAAGATGCACTGTTACAGCATTGGAAGTCTGTATTTTTAAGTGTTATACATGCAATGTTTTAAATAAAGAATTTGATATGTTGTAATTTTTGTGTCTGTTTTAATTGAATGCCAGTAGTACCTATGTAGAGTAAAAGAATATTTTAAAAATACCTCTTAAACAGTTCAAATGATTTTGATTAATCGGTCAAAACTGTTACTTTCGGTTAACGGTTATACAGTCAATATGAGAATCCCTAGATAAGAGTAGCCTAATATTACTGTAATCTAACAACACGCATCAAAACCTGTCTTTTTAGGCAAGTACCAGATATGGGTGTCATGTCATTAGACATTTAATACAACTGGATTTGTATTTAACTTTATTTATTTTTTTTTTTTTAAATGTAAGTTACTAATTATAACGCTTTCACTTTCACGGTTATTCAAAGTGAATAAATTATACAGAGAACGTGAGCAAAGAACATTTACATTATCAACGAACAGTATGGTTGACTTAAGTCTAGCGCGAGTTTAAACTCTCAAAAACAAACAAGCAAACAAACAAAAACTCACTATAATCAGTGAAGCTGTCTGTACTGTTTGATGAATGAATCTCTTACATCATACGTACACTGTCAGCGAGCGCACTGAACAAAACTGTGTTTCAGCAATGACTTCTGATTTGCCATCGCATTCATAAACCCAACAGAGCCGTGTGTGATTTTAAATTAATGCTGGAATAAACACTTTTCATTTTAGCTTCAGCCTGGATTTAGTTTAACTGACTGTTCAGCAGCATTTTGTCCCAAGCCCCTGTTCATTTCAGACCAGTGGCCAGGGGAAGACTAAGCCTTTGCAAGGTTAAACACACTTCTAAAAAAGGAAACATATGTATGGATGAACTGTTCACAATGAGATCTATAACACGCATTTAAAAATGAATTTTCTATGAGGTTATTTTCCGTTTCACGCTGTGTAAAACTGAGGAACTGAACCAGCGAGAGAGCCGGTGGTTTGATCTGCTGTCATGTATAGCAGCTTTCCATGAATAATCATGAGGAACGACTGACGGCCACAGGAACACCCATCACACACACACACACACACACACACACACACAGGTTTGTTTTTGTGAAAAGTGGGGACTCTCCATAGGCGTAATGGTTGTTATACTGTACTTACTGTATGTGCTATTGTCCTACACCAACCCTACACCTAAACCTACCCCTTACAGGAGACTGTGCATTTCAACTTTCCCCAAAAAAACCTCATTCTGAGTGATTTATAAGCGTTTTGAAAAGTGGGGACATGGGTCAATGTCCTGAGATGTCACCTTCAGCTTGTAATACCTGGCATACCTTTGTCATTATACACATCTATGTCCTGATTTGTCACAAAAATGTGCACGCACGCACACACACGCACACACACACACACACACGTCTGGTTTGCTATCCTTGTGGGGACTCTCCATAGGTGTAATGCTTCTTCTACTGTACAGACCGTATATTCTATTGTCCTACACCAACCCTACACCTAAACCTACCCCTTACAGGAGACTACAGGCATTTTTAGATTTTCAAAAACTTAATTCTGTGTGATTTATTAGCTTGTTTACCCGTGACACGAGTCCCCATGAGTCTGTGTCATGAGTCTGTGTTAACCCTTTCACACATACGGTCTTTACTAGTAAATTACCATTGAGAGATCATGTGGACCTTTTCAAAAAGCCGGGTAAATTTGTTCTGGGAATCATATCGTTCTTATGGAGATGACATGATTACTTTGAGCGGTTTACAAAGCTCCGCTGCTTTTTAATTATTTTTTCCATGTAAATATGCGCTAGATGGACATCTTTGACCATTGCGCCTCGCAGCGCTTCTCCGTTCATCAGGGCTGTGACTCTATTATGCGTGTCTCGTGTTTATAAGAGCAACAAATTCTGATTGGCTAGTAATGTTAGTTTGGTTGAGACTGAGAGTGAAAGCTGTGCTCCTCTCATACCATTGGTAGGTGAACTCATGGACTCGAAAGTGATAAACAAGTTTTTTTAAATGTAGGATTATTTTTTTCTGCAGCCAAACGCTGCAAGCCGGAGATCTGGCAGTGCCGGAGAACTTGAAGCAGCGCTGTGCAGAATGATCAGTGTATGACATCAAAGTACCGCGAGAGCGATTCGAAAGCATCAGGATCCGTCTGCTCTCGTATGGCTCTCGCAGTACTTTGATGTCATACACTGATCATTCTGCACAGCGCCGCTTCAAGTCAAACACACCTATTGACGTGTCACGCCGGACCGCTTGCGTCTGCTCAAGACACGTGTCACAGTTTAAATGCCAGCGATGCAGTGTTGCCAGATATTGCTACAGAAAACAAACAAAACTATCTAAATAGAAATAAACCACAATGCCCTAGGCGAAATCCCTATTAGTGCCCCCTTACCTTGCAAAACACGGACAGAAGCCATTGATCTAATGGCATTGTTGAGCGCTCCAAATCCAAATGCAAACTTTGCATGCAACAATCAGAGGCAGCAACTGACAGCGCTCTGATCCAGTGGCATACAGGCACCGTCAGAATGACAGTACTCTAGCCCAATGATGTTGGGGGATCCAGTGGGGGCGGCAATAATCCTGCAGTGCCAGACGTGTCCCCCTGCTTAAGCAGTACATGTCCGGCCCATCTGAAGTTTGCTAGAGAGCATTTGGATGATCCAGAAGAGCATTGGGAGAATGTCATATGGTCAGATAAAACCAAAATAGAACTTTTTGGTAAAAACTCAACTTGTCGTGTTTGGAGGAGAAAGAATGCTGAGTTGTATCCAAAGAACAGCATACCTACTGTGAAGCATGGGGGTGGAAACATCATGCTTTGGGGCTGTTTTTCTGCAAAGGGACCAGGACGACTGATCCGTGTAAACGAAAGAATGAATGGGGCCATGTATCATGAGATTTTGAGTGAAAACCTCCTTCCATCAGCAAGGGCATTGAAGATGAAACGTGGCTGGGTCTTTCAGCATGACAATGATCCCAAACACACCGCCCGGGCAACGGAGGAGTGGCTTCGTAAGAAGCATTTCAAGGTCCTGGAGTGGCCGAGCCAGTCTCCAGATCTCAACCCCATCGAAAATCTTTGGAGGGAGTTGAAAGTCCGTGTTGCCCAGCGACAGCCCCAAAACATTACTGCTCTAGAGGAGATCTGCATGGAGGAATGGGCCAAAATACCAGCAACAGTGTGTGAAAACCTTGTGAAGACTTACAGAAAACGTTTGACCTCTGTCATTGCCAACTAAGGGTATATAACAAAGTATTGAGATGGAATTTTGTTATTGACCAAATACTTATTTTCCACCATAATTTGCAAATAAATTCTTTAATAATCCTGCAATGTGATTTTTTTTCTCATTTTGTCTCTCATAGTTGAGGTATACCTATGATGAAAATTACAGGCCTCTCATCTTTTTAAGTGGGAGAACTTGCACAATTGGTGGCTGACTAAATACTTTTTTGCCCCACTGTACATATTTTCTTTAGACATACATGCATTTTCTTCTTAGACAATTATTATTTTTTTTACAATATTAAATGTGTACTTTGAATACATTTGCATAAGAGCAAAATGTATAAATGTGTGCGTTAAAATATGTGACTATGAGAGAAAAAATATATGTATGTGAAAGGTGAATGTAAGTGTGTGAGAGCACCGGAATGAATTATGGCTTGTACGGCCCCTCATACACACACGTATACATATGATCCCAGTCCATGGCTGCTAGTGTCTGTTCTTGTAGTTCTTTAGTCCTCGACACTGAATGTGTGAAGCAGCGCGATCAGTCGTTTATTACCAGGAGAATCTTCTGAAGGCTCTCAGACAGATGGTGAGAATCACAGATGCTGCAGATAATATAAAGAAGATCATCTGTGTGTGTGTGTGTGTGTGTGTGTGTGGACATAAAGACCGCAGTAGAAGCCCAGACGGAGGCTGAGGGCCGATTGAATCTGCTGGGATCGATAAGCGCGAGGTAAATAAGGCCTCCCACTGCGTTCAGGCTGCTTAACGAAGCCCTGTGCTCGTCAGGTGTGTTCAGATAAAGACAACACCAGCCAGCCCAACATCTGTTCTCTGACGGAGGAGATATATTACATCCCACTGCCACAGAGCAGAGAGGTGGAGCGGCCAGCAGGAGTCTGCTAAACATCCTCTGATCAGCCAAAAGAACATCACAAACACCAAGAGAGTCATGAGAGAACCACACACACACACCCTCACCAGATCACCTGACACACCTGACACACACACCCCTCACCAGATCACCTGACACACACACACACACACACCCTCACCAGATCACCTGACACACACACACCCCTCACGGATCACCTGACACACACACACACACACCCCTCACCAGATCACCTGACACACACACACACACACCCCCTCACCAGATCACCTGACACACACACACACACACCCCCTCACCGGATCACCTGACACACACACACACACCCCTCACCAGATCACCTGACACACACACACACACACCTCACCGGATCACCTGACACACACCCCTCACCAGATCACCTGACACACACACACACACACCCCCTCACCGGATCACCTGACACACACACACACACACCCCCTCACCAGATCACCTGACACACACACACACACACCCCCTCACCGGATCACCTGACACACACACACACAAGAGGTGTGTTCGACTTCATGCGGCGCCATGAAAACCGATCGGCGGCTGGCTTGAAGCAGTGCATTCCGGTTAGAAAATTTGTCCGACTTGAACCGGCAAATATAGCATGTTATTCTCTTCATCTGTGATGAGTATCCAAACACCGCGAGAGCATCACTACCGGCAGCAGAAAGAGTCCGACTTCACGTCTCCGCCCCCGACTGCAAGCGGCTGCTCTCGCCGATAGATCTGTGCGGCGCCGCATGAAGTCGCTCTCCACCGACTGCACTGATCAAAAGCATCATTGATTCATTGGTTCAGACAACCGTGATGCTGCGTTCTCTGCTAAAATGTTTTATTTTTTAATCTGATTTCATGTGATTATGTATTTAAATTACGCATGAATATTCCCAAACACTATGACAGTGCGATCTCTGTGTGAGATACAGTATGTGATTGTTGTCATATTTCTATAAAAATCTAAAATACATGTTTGTATTAAAGTAAAAATGGATTATAAATACGCCTTTCATATGGGATTAAAAGCACTTTGAGTGTCTTGTTCATCATATTGATGTTCATATAAAAGCAACAGAACTGAAATGATATCATATTCATCAGCAGCACAGCGCATGAGTGAGAATAACGCGATATCTGCCTTTGATCTCGTAGGTATCTGTTCCACTTCCAGAGGGCAGAACTGTCCGTCTTGACTGCGCTTATTTCACTCCTCCTCTCACTGCAGCCGCCTACACTTCAGGCGAGGCGCATCTCAAACAAGCCTGTTATTCATGTACCTAGATTTGGGCCATACAAATTAACGGGAGTTTCCCGGGAGAAATAACAAAACGGGAGGGGGGCGGGAGATGGGTGTGAAATACGGGAGACTCCCGCGAAAAACAGGTGTTGACAGGTATGATGTCATACCCTTGTCATTATAAAACAAAAACGCGCACACACACACACACACACACACCTGATCATATTAAACCAACACTAGAGATCATTCAGGCATGAATAATATGATTCAGGCCAATCAGAATGACTCAGTATTATGAAGTACATCAGAGAACATACAGAACAGAACATACGGATGGAGAGGGTACAGACAGACAGAATAAGTGCTGGTTTAACAGTATAAATCATGGCACATCAGGAAATTCATCACATTTCAAAGCTGGAATGATCTTCTGGGGGTAATATTTGACGCTCATTTAACAGTTGACCCCCATGTTCAGAACTAGTGTTGTCATGGTACCAAAATTTCAGTATTCGGTACAGATATCAGTGAAAATCCACGGTTCTCGGTACCAATTTCGGTACCACATGCTAATTAAAAAATACACTATTTTTAATAATAAAGTCAAACAAAAATAAAATGTGCAAGAATCAATGCCATTCTTTATACTTATTTAAATTGTGTTTCAAGTTTTTCCGCAAGTAAAAAAAGTATGAAAAACAGTAAACAGTAAAGTTTCACCCAAATTTAATTTGTCTTTTAATTAATGAAATTTAAACACATTTAATTTTTTTGGTAAATAAAGGGGATTTACTATTAAAATTAAAATATGGAAGAAATATTGTGTGATTATTTCTTTAAAAATAAATATAATTTTTTATCAACAGTAGTAATAGTATCACATACATTCTACTAAATAATAGTAATATATTTCTGGAACAATGTCTTTAAGATAAACTTTTATTTTGACGGGTTGCCGTGAATACCTTTATATTTCTGTGTGTAGCTATATGATATGACGCTGGTTTTACTCAAATGAAACGGTAAAATGCTCGTGAAGTGACTCTCAGAGCAGTTCTGTAGATGTTGTTTATGTATTTATGTCCTCATTGAGACGGCAGATGCTGAAATCACCGCGAGCATCACACGCGCTTCAGTGTGTGTAGTTAAAAAAAAACTAAAAAAAGCGCGTCTCTGCCATTCATTCATTCACACAGAGACTCGCAGAACATGCAGAATTCATATCTGAATCGACTTTTGCGGCTTATTTACAGATACCAATCCACGTCGCGATTTGATTTAAGTGTAATGACCTACTTTTGATTAATTCATCCAAACTTTGACAAATTCCGTGACATTCCGTGCTAAACTGTAAATTCCGTCCCGGAATGGTACCGAAGTACCGGGTCTTTTAACAACACTAATCAGAACACTGTTAAAACGTCATTTATTCATCTCAGAAATATTGCACAAATTCGCCCCATGCTGTCCTTTACGGTGGCTGAAAAACGGATCAATACTTTTGTCTTCTCCCGCATGGATTACTGCAATGCTTTGCTTGCAGGTGTTTCAAAAACCACCGTAAATAAATTGCAGTATGTCCAAAACTCAGCTGCCAGAGTCCTGACAGGGACCAGAACTGGGGAGCACATCACTCCAATATTGGAATCCCTACACTGGCTCCCTGTTAGGTCTCGTATTGACGTCAAAATTCTCATACTTGCGTATAAGGCCTTGCATGGTTTGGCACCGAATTATCTATCGGAACTTCTAACAGTTTACTCGCCTAGACGGAATCTCTGTTCCTCTGATTCTGGCCTTTTGACCGTTCCTTCAACTCGGTTACGCTCTGTGGGTGACCGGGCATTTTCCTCCCTTGCTCCAGAACTCTGGAACTCTCTTCCCTATAATATTAGACATGCAGAATCTTTTAATATGTTTAAATCTTCTCTGAAAACTCACTTTTTTAGACTTGCTTATCTCTGATTTGTTAGGTGCTGAGGGGAAAGGTACTGTTTTTCCCTTCATTGTTTTTGATGTGTTTTTATCGTTACCCCTCTTTTTTCTTTGTTCTTATTTTATACTTCGTACTCTCTAAAGTGTAAATCGCCTTGAGAATTAACTTTTAAAGGCGCTATATAAAAATGAATTTATTATTATTATTATTCTCAAACCCACTCAAAACAGCTTCAGGACACCTGAAAGCCCTTCAAACATCAGAGAATCAACATGCCTACATCACAGCAGACACTCCTATAGACTCATATCTACAGAATACACTCATTTATACTGTATCTCTGTACTGTACTAGACTCAATTACCCACAATCCTCAAGGGAGATTCATCTAAATCTAGAGACTGGCACTAACACACCAAGACCCTTGATACCCGGGGGAGGGGCTTATCATGCAGATTAGGCTCATTAATATGCTAAACTGATTTATTTCAGTGCATCTCCATCACAAACAGGTGAGAGGATACTATCAGTCATGGTGTGTGTGTGTGTGTGTAATTATCTCAGTGATGTATTACTGTCCTAAATGTCCTCCACACTTTGGCATCTCTGTGAACCGGCGCTGGAGTCTCACCTGACCCGTGAGGACAAACTGAGCCATTCCAATGCACTGAAATATGTGTGTGTGTGTGTGTGTGTGTGTGTGTGTGCTCATCTCCAACAATGGCTGAGGGCTGGTTATATTTATAATATTTACATTAAGAGGCACATTCTGGTTTGACTCGCTCGTGTAGATGTATAACACAGCCATCTGCCGGTAATTTACACCAGAGACATTTGCTCATAAACCCGCTCTAATCCAATCAGCACAAGCGACTGCACATCGCTCGTGTCGTTTAACTGATCGCTCTTAATGTGCACCCTTAATCTCTCGCCCTCCTGCTCCACACAAATCTGATTTTACATCTGTAATTACAGAAAGAGGCCTGAGATCTTACGTCTGACAGGCTGCATGAGGCGCTTCATTTCTGAGGAAAACACACATGAAACGACATTAAACAGCTCCGGCATCATTTCAGGGCTCAGAGCGACTGAAACGCATTTCCATAAACTAACAACACAGTCATTTCTGCTCGACTAGTGTCAGCAAACAGAACGTTTCCTGATCGCTCTCCGTCTGCCGCTGCTCAGACAAACAGAAACACTCCAACAGTCTTGAGGAATCAGGTGCGTTTCTTAAGGGACGTGAACATAAGACACGTTCTTGAGTTCAAAAGCAACATACTGTAATGCACAATTGACTTTAAAATCTGAGGGAGTTTAACTTGGCAAACGGAGAAACACACTGATTAATGCAGAACAAATATCAAGACCAAAATAAGCGCTTCACATTAATGTTAATTAAGTATCATGAACTAACACCGAACAACCATTTTTACAGCATTTACTTACTAACTTAAAGTTGATTTATAAATGTACTGCTGTTTATAATCATTAGCTAATGGAACTGTACATTAATATATGCAGAAATCAACCAAAATGAAGAAATGCTGTAAAAGCTGATCTAATGCACAAACTAACGTTAACAAATTGAACCTTAAATAGAAAATTAAAAAATGTAATTTAAAAGGATGTGACCACTGCTGAGAGCTTCAGGTATCCGTTCAGAGCCGATAGCAAATCATCATTAAACGTGAATCGCTCTGTGATTGAAGATGAGAAGTCACCAACACATACCACTGAATCAACACCAACTACAAAAAGCATCACGACAGACGCAATGACAGAAATTCTACTGCATGAAATGTGAAAATACATTTAACGGCACTCTATAACACTGTATGTAGTCAAACATACATTACATACAGAAAGAAATGGAGCACTAGCACACCTTGATAGCTCATCTAACCCTGAGGGGGAAACACTAGACTCCCTTGCTGAAGATTCCCCAGGGAAATAAATCTCTAATGCAGAAACTAATACAGAACTCACACAACGACTGCCGCGTCCGTTTAACGAGATTATTCCCGCTGTGTCATTCGCAGAAAGTCAGAGCGAATAACTCAAGTTTCTGCCCACAAGCTGCTTTACATTTTCTCAAACACGTCGACACGGAGTGAAGGAAACGCATCTCAATATCCTTTTCCTCAAAAGGACAAACGTTTCCTGCGGTCACAGCGGTGCTGCATTGGTATTCTGCTCTGAGTTTAGCCGGGAGCCAAGCGGTATCAAACTCTCCACGACCTCCGACTCACATCCCAACACAGACGAGAGAGAATACTGAAAAACAAATAACAAATGGAGAGCAGAATCTCCGTTTGTCTCATTTGAAAACCAGGGAAGACTTTGAGGGGCCTGACAGAAGCCTCCCAACACCCCCTCCAAAGGCTCTGAACATATACATAAAATAATATTATATGTACACACACACACAAACATCTTTGAGTGCATAAGTTTGCAATGCATGCCCCTTTTGTTATTTAAGTTTATAACCCACTTTGAGAATTTATAAGATTATTTTTAAGTACTGCCCTTCAGAAACTACATATGCTATTTACATATTTCCCACAAGACAAAAAATAATAACACTTTACTTCTGTTCTTCATAACGTGCATTTCATTCTTGAGCATCAGTGAATGCTTGGAGCTTTTGTTTGAATCTCTCATTCGCCCTCGGTGTGAAAGCTGTATCTCTACATCACACAGTTACCGCTGCTGGGTAGGGTTCAAATGTGCAGAAGATGCTGGAAAACCAAAGAATGTGCAGGACTTTTCTGAAGAGCAGTGGGCAGTTTAACTGCTCAGGAGAGAGAAAGGACTCATGAACAACTATCAGAAAACACACACAACAGGAAGATACACAGCATCAGAAGAACCAAGAGCTCAACAGCATCGTGCGTGTGAGTTGTTATTTCTGTGTCTGTGAATAGATGCAGGTATCTGTGAGAGAGCTTCATCACGGCAGGACTGCATACAAAATAAGTACATTTGATGACCTCACTAATTTTCTTAAATGATAAATATCAGGCATGTTCAGCTACATATACAGTGAGAGCATACCTTATACACATTAATACATAATTACATTTGTAGAACATGTTATGCTAACTACAGTTTTGATCACTGTGCTATTGGTCTTAAATGTGGAAAACATTTAAAGTAGTGAAGGTGCCATAACTCAGAAATGTAACCAACAGAAAGACAGTGTGAAAAATGAAAAATAAAGAACTGGCTGAGATAAGAGGCGAAGCACAGATGAGGTGAGATGAGGAGGAGAGATAGAGAGAAAGAAGACAGGAGAAGAGAGTAAAAACAGTGGGTCTGGAGGAGAGAGTAACGGATGAGTATAGACGAGTGTAATAAAATGGATCTTGCCCGAGAAACTGGATTGCTTTCTGGAACTGAAGACAGCAAGCGACTGGGAGAGAATTGAATGAAACTTGCTTTAGAAGAGAACAAAATATAAGAATGTGATTCAGTGATTCATCTCTCTTAGAACAGCCTGAACCATCTAAAAGGGCCTAACACAAAATGTCCAGAAGTGTCCATTCAGAACAGCAAGAGAGAGACAGAGAGAGTCCAATCAAACCAGCACTACGGTCTGTAAGAGTCAGATCGAACGCCATAAACAGAAGATTGAAGCACGGGGCTAAACGAACGGCACCTCGTCTGAAACATTTCCCCTGGATACATCCAAACCTAGGTCAACACAAAGAAGCGTCTTACCTTCTTTGCAGTATTTCCCTCGGAAGCGCGTGTGGGAGCAGTCGCAGTGGACCTCGCCGAACTGGACGCTGCAGTATCCTCCGTTGAGGCAGGGGTTCTGCTTGACGCACAGATACTCCAGATCGTTATGGATGCCGTTGCTGTTGAGAAGATTGGGAGGCATCTCGCCCACCTTCAGATTGGAGATCAAGCCCATGAAGGGAGGCTCGTATTTGACCGTGCTGGACGTGAGCGCGGACAGACGCACGTCCGGCGGGATGCCCCCCACGAACAGGTCACTGACGACCGCCATCTCCTTCCGCTTGGAGCGCACCTCTGCCACTTTGGTCTCGCCGTCCACCATCAGCATGGTCTCGCGGTAGTTGCGGGTGAGCAGCACCATGTGCCAGCGGTCGTCGCTGACGCGGGTCTCCATCTGCAGGGCGGCCGGCTCGGCGCAGTGGATGGCGAAGCGCAGCTGCAGGTGTCCGCCGCCGATGAGCAGCTCCAGAAAGTCACAGTTCCCGCCATCGTCCAGGTACAGAACCAGCGCCTTGCTCACGTTGGTCTTCAGGCTAAAGCTGAGCTCCCCGATGGAGCCGGCCTCCCAGCGGGCGTAGCGAGCCCACTGCCCCGGGGCCCCGCCAAACTCCAGGGCCCCCGCCGACAGAAAGAGTCCGGCTAACAGCAAGGGCCACAGGGGCCAGAGAGAGGACCAGCACCCGGACTGCATTTCACGTACCCCGATGATACGAGCTCGGAAAGCTGCTCTCGGCAGAGCTGAGACAGCGCTCAGAGTTTCTCTTTGACTGTAATCGCAGACGAGGCCAAGACGGGCCAATCGTTCACTCGTTTTCTCTCTCTTTCTTGGCCTGTCTCCAATTTATCCAGACTCTATCCGTGGTCTCTCCATTGGTCGGTGCATCAGGGCGTGATGAGGTATAGATGGGAATTCCTGCTTTTCAGCCCCAGCTTGTTTGGCAATTTAAGTTTTCTCTGAAAGGCTTCCAATTGAGGTTTCAAAGCACAGTGATTCTTGGGTTTCCTTCAGGCTGATGCTGAGAGGCGTGATGCAGCTATCTTGAGTCCTGTGGACCACAGGTGATGCTCATGGCTGAGTCTTTACCTGCGGGTCATTTGTCCATGTTCATCCAAATGGCCTTATCCTACATGAGGAACATTCTACTGGCCTCCAGATTCTGGCATTCTCCAGACCTACAAGACAAAAGGGAACATTTGATTAGCTACAGCAGCATACTGAATACAACCAGACAGGGTTATGGTTTGAGACGGATATTCATTGACAAACTGCGCAGACACTGAGATTTGAGGTTTGTGAGGTCGTCCAAAAATCTGCCTGTGGTGTTTCAGATCTGTTCACTGTGAAAACGACCTGCTACATGCTAAATCACAGTCAACTTCAGAAAGTTTGAAACGCTGCTGTGTGAACCAGCAAACACAGCGCTCTGGCATAAAACTGTGAAAATGCCAAAGTCATGTTTCAAAGAAACAAAACACGAGAGAACACACAAACACTCAGCCAGACCTGCACGGTGACACGAGTGCATCCTCGGTTCCACACACTGTATCGTCTCTCATTACGCTCATGTATCTTAATGAAGATCTGTGCTGAACACTGATGTTTGTATTACAGCGCTGCTCTAATCTCATCTGAAACAAAATGGAGTCACTGTCTGGAAAGGCTGATTGCTGCTCTTGACCCGTTGGCCTTCACGAAGACCTGCCCATTATTTCTGAAGAGAGAATTTAACTGCCCACATGAAGCGCTCACAATTAAACACTCATCTTCCTCCAGCGGATCTCTCGGCTTAGCAGATCAGCCCTTCTTTGGGGTGAAATATTCCTCAAACTTTAACTGCTTGTCATCCTCCTCGTTTGCAAGTCGCTGTGAATAACATCATCTGCTACATGAATAACTGTAAAAGGTAAATGTTTAACTTCACTGAATTAGACCAGTCCCATCCCTTTAACCACACCCCTCAGCAGAAAACCCCACCCACTAAGGATGCACAATACGCTGACGTGCATGAGATTATTCTCACATATCAGAGATCACACACCACAGAGTCTGACGTAAACTTCAGCTAAAAGATCCTAAAATGTTACAAATAATTATAAATGCTGCAAACGAATATGTTAATATTGAGCGACCAAACTGAATAAATCTCGCAGGAGAACACCGAGCCATGTTGAACGTGAGCTATTTATTAAGGGGTCAGTGATTGTCAGATGATGATAATGAGCCTCTTCATGCGTATGAATATATAATGTCCACTTCAGAAACAGCAAAGCACTTATTCAACATCCACATGCCCCGTGGGTCACACCACCGAGAGTGTGTGTGTGTGTGTGTGTGTGAGACGTGCTTGTTGAATGTGGTGTCGGCAGCACTAGGACGAGTGTTAATGTTTGGTTTTGCGCTTGGGTAAGTTTGTGTGTGTGAGTGAAACTTAAACACGATCTATCGGGTCATTTTCTGCTTGGCTGCTCAGGTTCTTTCAGTGTTTTTCTGTGACCGGCTGGGCTTTCTGATCTCTGCCATCAGGTGCATGTGTGCACTTCCTCTTCCACAGGAAACACTGCTAGAGAGAGGTCATAGTGCTGCATTGACCTCTGACCTGTAACCCAGTTGTGCTGCATTTTGTTTAGTTTTTTTGTTAATTTTTTACGTAGTTTTGCTTCTCTTTTCTTTTTACACCATTTTAATTAAACAGATGCTTTGGCAATATGAATATAAAATATATGTCTGTATGTTACATGACTGTGTCATGTTTGTCTGTGATTCTCAGCTGTGTCCGTCACTGATGCCCACTGAAGTCATTTCTCTGTCAAACAGCTGTAACATCATCATGTCACTTCATTAGCTTCATTTAAATATCAGCTCATTAAAAATAAAACTTCCTAGAAAAGGCGTCTGGCCTGATGTTCACACAGTTAAAACTGACATTCATTTACACCGACTAAACTCCCCAGAGATCTCGGTGTTACGCGTGCTGCATGTGTTCGAGCTGAACTCTCTCGTCATTTCCAGCCCGTTTGCTTCAGTGTGTCTGTATAGTGCTGTTCACAGTATATGCAGCTCCACACGGAACTGAGCCACACACCTCCAGAGAGAAACCTCCAAAAATCCCCGAGAGGTTCAAGGAGATGAAGAACAACCCTCAGCTGGAGGAGAAAATCATCTGATCCAGACTAATACAACTACATTTAACGCAGTTTATCAGCTTCATCACATTCTGATTTTGGGGATTTCAGGTAAATACATCATGAGAAAATAAAGTGAACTGCTGCCATCCACTTAAACAGAGACAATCTTCCAGAACGGTTCTGAACGAGAATCAGATTCAAAGAGGACCATTGAAATCTACTGTTCTTTCTTTAAAATGCCATGAAGCGGTTTCCATGTGAGTCTGTGAAAGAGAACGAACACACACAGACCATCAGCGAAGGGCAATTCAACCCAAACCGTCTGCAGTAAATGACTCTGTATTACCAACTTAACTAAAGTGTCAAAAAGCAATTTGCCTCCCGCACACCAAGAGCCTCAAATCCGCACCTTATTAGAGCGGCTGGACTCTGGTCTGGACCGGCTCTAATTCAGTCGCCGCTTCTCAAACCGACTGATGGAAAAAGGATGAGACCGGAAATATAAACGGGAGCGGGACAATGTGACCGATATGAGCATGACTCTAACGAGCTTCAGCACACGAGCTGCCAATCGATTTATCAAATTAACTAATTGTATCACAATTAAATCACATATAGAGAACAGCCCTCAAATGAAGGTCATTTAAAGACATTATTGTGGCAGAGGAGTAAACCATTCAACAAATAATAAAGGTGTTACACTGTCAATATACAGTTAGTTTCCCATTACTGATCATCAGACAATCAATGGCCTTCGGTCGGCAGCAATCAGATCAGATCAATATGTCAGAGGTTAGGGCCGTTCACAGACGACGTTCTCAGCCGCTCCATCTGTTTTTACATTAATAGCATGTGCTATTGTTAAACAATCATGTATAAGAGACTCTACAAGTCAAATTTATTTGTACAGCGCTTTTCATACATTGTTTCAAATCAGCTTTACATCAACAATCATGATGTTAACGTTTATAATATCTTAACACCTTCATATCATATAGTCACATTTAGCTGGGCAATAATATGGTTTACTTTTTGCGACAATAGAAGCAATTGAGCAGTTGAGATTTGCTATGTAGTGTATATTGCTTTATAAATTGAGTGTACTGTTGATAAACTTGGACACACTCATATATTCAACTTCATATCTACACACAGAAAGAATGTGTTTCTTCAGCGGTTCTTTGGGCTGTCTGAGGTGCTATAAAGCAGCACTGCCATACAGAGAAGGCCCCGTATAGTTCGTTAAAGGTTATCTGAAAGGGGAAAGGGGGAAAGGACTAAAAAAACGACATTAAAATGCAGTATACTTCCTGAAGATAACATGGTTCTCAACCTTCTTGTCCCCAAAGCCCCCATAAGGAAATATTCCAGGGCCCCCACACAAGACGTTTTGATCTCAGAAATGCATAAAAGTGGTTCAAAACAGCTTTTGCCATTGTACTAAATTCCCATTCATAGCACACATACTGTAGTAACACATCTGCAATCTAAGGAGGAGAACGAGGTTCCTCCTACGGTTCTACAAGCCAGTGAACCACTTTTAGTGCTATTTAGCAGCATTTGTGTTTAGAGATGATGTGATAATACAGTTTCAGTGAGAGAGATGCACCACAGCAGCGCTAGTGTGACTTCATCACAAACACTGACAGCTGTCACTCTGAACACTCCGTTCTACATCGAGTGCACTGACAGATTGCATTCTGGGAGCTGCAGTCATACAGGGCCTGGAAGTGCCTGCTCTCTTCCTCGGATCCTTCCGGAGCTCAAAACTCTTGAGTGACATTTAGACAGACGCGCTGCACTAGAGCTACAGACTGCCGAAAGTGTCTATATCAGGCTCCAGTGTGACAACTTACCCCATAGAGTGATCACATGCACAGATTTGTTGCACATTGTCACAAATATTACCGCATGTTAAATGAACAGTTCCTTTTTCCTGGATAATTTTTACAACCCTGTCTGATATCCACAGAGAGGAAGAGAGAGACGAAGTGATAATCAGGGCTGCATTCCACTTCAGATTTTAATGCTCTTTCCTCGCTAACTTCCTCCGGATGAAAATAACTATACAATTGACTATGATTGTGAAAAACAAATCTAAAAGGTAGCTTCAAGTTTTATGTGTCTAAAAATGATCTCAAAATAACACCGTTTATAGAGTTGTCCTAAAGTTGTGTTGGTTTTAGTTAAGCATGATCACGCTGCATCACATGGGTATGGATATGGAGCCGTCTTCAGTGTACATTTGAGTCAATTCACTCCCTCTGTCAAAACAGACGTAATGAACTGCCCTCAGTCGTGAAGTGAAGTGCACTTCAAAATAACGGCAGGGATTCACCAGAGTGTTTCTAAAAGTGAAGTGAACGCGGCCCAGGTGTCTAGTGAGCGAGTGTGAGCGTGTTTGTGAGTCTTTAGCGTTAACAGTCTTCAGCTGGTGACACCAACTAACACCAGGAGCCATCCGGGAAACTGCAGCACAGCACGAGTTAAACAGGAAGTGCAGGAGAGTCCAGCAGAAGACCATAATAAACCGCAGTGATGGAGCAAACCTGCAGGAGGGTTTTAGACCGAAAATGGCACTTTATTCAGGGTTTCCAGAAGTTTTATGAAGGTAAATTAAGACCAATTGAAGAATTATAGGGAACACAATACATAATTAGTTCTCTAAATGTGAATGTCTAAGGAGAATAGTGTGAGTGTATTAGTAACATCTCAAAGTTTGAAAATACAACTTCCAATCAATCCATACAAATAGCTTAACTAAAATATGCAAATAACCTTCACTGTATATGCATTTTTCTTGTTATCCAGTGAAAATGGCAAAAGAAATGGCAAAAACTACATAAGTAGCAGTCTTGGTTTCTGAGAAATTTAACAGCATGAAGTGAACTTATGATTTAAAAGGTCAAATCTTTGTCAATGGGCTCAGAGAAATCAAAAACAAGTTTTCATTCCCCATTGACAGATATCTGGTCTCTAGTTTCAGCTTGAGCATAAACTCAATTAATTTGTTTAGTGTCCCAGAAAACAAGACTTCACAGCCTCATTTTGCATCTTAAGTAAATGCATCCTGGTTTAAGTACGTTTAGATGTTTGTATTTGAAAACAAGACAAAAATACTGAGACAGATATTCTTTTTTTTTTTTTTTTTTGCAGTGCATGCATGAATTTAAGACTTTCTGCTCTGATTTAAGGTCTTTTTAAGATTTACAGAAACCATGTTTATTGTACTACAGTAAATAAATACTTTACGATTAGTACATTAACTTGTGCAATGGTCAACATTCACAGAAAATCAACAGGCCTTCAGTAGATTCTGACACACGATAATGAACTGATGCCCATATTGCACTCAGGTCAGAAACACACAAACTGCGACACGACACACAGATGCTGAGTTTGAGTCACTTCCCATATTCATCATCCTCTCTAGCTGTTTGCATCAATAGCAATGAGGGGGGAAAAAATATATGCATCGGATATATTGACTCCTCTAATGCGTGGTCATGTTCGGTTGGTGACTCGGGTTCAGCATGTGTTCCTGCCGCGCTAACACTGCTATAAACCCTGAGCTCCAGCGCAACGCATCACTTCCTGTCAGAGGAATGGAGGAGCGCATGAAGGTCAGAGGCGTAGCACTGCAGCGCCTCCACACAACACTGCGCTGATAAGACGCTCCCCAGTGTATCTCTCATCACAGCGCTGATAAGACGCTCTAGGGCACTACTCAGGGGACGAGGGGGCCTGACCTTCAGCGCTGACACGCGCCGCTATCTGCGCTCAAACTCCAGCGCGTCTGGGTGGGATCGCTGTGATTTCTGAGGCCAGCCATGGGATCTGTAGGATGAACGGCGCTTTACAAACACTGATCTCAGGTCAGGTCAGAAACGATTCACATGCGGTTCAATCATGTGCAGCTCAGCAGGGCTTCAGTGCTGCTCGTATCCTCACAACAGAAAAAACACCTTCACATGTCTCCTACACGCAGGCTTAAACATCTAAAACCACAAAAACAGAGTCAAACAGTGAATTATTGTGTTTCTCAGCCTTATGCCTGTAGGTTTAACCTCGAGCTAACGATGTGCATGTTTAGGTGTGCATTTAATATGCGTGCTAATTAACGTATTTTGTGTGTTTTGTGCTAACGGCGATCTGTCGTCCAGCAGCAGAGGAACACATTGCCTTCGGACAGACACGCACCTTTCAGCTAAATGTTTAACCTCCTGCGTCTGTTCATCTGCTGCTCTAAATCATTTACTCTTCGAGAACGTGACACCAAGTCAACTTATTTTAATCAATTTCATACTGACAAGGGCATCGCTAGCCACAAGCCCCACCGAAATATTCCTGACAAATCAATGGGATTGACGTTTACCGACCTAAGAATCATTTTCTCAAGTCTGTGTGTTTCTATCAGCTCTTTAGAATCAGAATTAGCAATGCCAAATCCATGAATCAATCAATCTCCTGATCTAATTGGAAAAAAGGGGTTAGCAAAAAGGTCTGAAGCTGTTCGTGATTCAGTTTGATTCATTCAGACAGTTCATTTACGCACTGGATCATCTGCAGCAGTTTCTCAGTACGACAGGATATTTTATAAGACAGAAAACAAAAAGAGCGCTGAATTAGCTGGATATTTACCTATTGCAGTGTAGGAAACTGAACTCAAATGTCTTCTATCATTTGTCCACGATAAAGCAGCTCTTTACTGAGCATGCAGCTTGTGAACGACTGGTGAAGACGATTGATTTACTTCCAAAATAACATCAGAATATGAGCACTTTTGTGATGGGGGGCCTGAAACTCCCCTGCTCACTGATAAAGATTCTTTAGATTTTTATATTTAAAATTGTAACTGAAGACATGAATTTTAAAATTGGGAGTAATTTTCATTTGACATTTTCAGGACACAATATTTAATGCAACCGCTTGACTACACAGAGAAGACGAGGTTCCTGATTCTACACGTTTACGGAGAAATGCTACTGTTTCTCTCCATAGCCCTGCAAATTCACTCAAAATCAATATCAGTAACACGGGTAATATTTAACAAGCGTTTCATGAAGCATCATGTTCTCAGACCTCATCCGTCTTCATCTAGTGCTTTGGCTCAGAATACAGATGTTTGTGAGAGACATTCAGATCTGCTTCTGCTGCATATGAAAGCTCAAAGACGTTCGCACCGATGCATCTCTGATGCTCACGTCACCCCTCGGAGCCGCGGCGAGGCTCGTCCTCATCCTCGTCCTCTCATCAGGCCGCGAGGCGCCTCTCCAGCGCTATAATCAGTTCTGCCATATGGCGCTCGGAGGTAACGCGCTGGGCGGAGGTTTAATGCGCTTGAGTGAATGTGGCTAATCACGGCTGTAAATCTGGGCTAGCATCTCATGCTAAACAGATGAAGCTCGGTCCTGCCGTTCATTACCCTAGAGCACTGCCTGCACCTTTTCACTTTGTTTTCTCATATTTTTCCTCTCTTCTCTCTCACATTCTGTCTGTCAAGTCAAATATGTTTATCCAATCAGCACTGATTACTTCTGCTGTTGATAAAGCCTATTTGAGGTGGTTTTGATTAGCCAATCAAACGCAGCACGTCTCCTCCTAATGGCACCACTTTCCTGTTTCATTTCCACGCCAAACAACGCCTCTGCTGCGCTTTCTGTCGTGACGCTCAAGCCGCAGAGTTAGTGTGTACTTCCCACTGAACAAGACCCTCAGAAAGACTGAGTGAAACACTGACTCTCTGTAGAGCTGGTGGACGCTTTAGCTTTAGCACTGCTAATAAAGGAGCACCGGACGAGCACATGGACACACACACAGAGACACACACACACTCACACACAGCACTGCTGTTAGGAATGATTGCATCTGTCCTATACCCTCACTAGGGCTGGATGGATGGATCACATTTAATCTCTCTGGTGTGTAAATGTGGAAAGTCTGTCTGTTTTCGCAGCTCAATTTAATGAATGCTCTTTTAAGACATTTTTTGACATTATCGAGTATGTCAAAAAAACCAAGCAAAAACACACCCAGTGAGTGCACACATACACTGCATGATGTAGGTTAGACTAAAACCCCATTCACACCAAGAACGATAACTATAAAGACAACGATATTAGCGTCCACACCAGCGAACAATATTGTCTGTTTATTCTAAGTGCACGCTCGTCTGCCGCTTTAAATTCTCAAGCTCATTATAGCAGGATGGATTCTGATTGGGTGTCATCAACTGAAAAAAAAATTGTTGATTCCAACGATATTGTTTCTCTGTGCCTTTATCATTATAGCTGTGGCGTGGACTATTCTTTAATATTGAGAACGATTTTTTAAACTATATCTTTATCATTATCTTTATAGTTATTGTCCTTGATGTGAACAGGCCTTAACACATTTAGAGTTCACGCTTTCACTGCGTCATTTAGCCTATTAAAATACATTTAGAATTCCCCCCAAATTCAAGATTAGGCGGCATAAATGTCCTTCTAATGCCCCTATATCACTTTTATGTCATTTATATTCATTTCATCTGATATCGTTATATCACACGAAGAGTATAGTTTTTCTCCAAATATCAGCACGATTACAAATGTGATACTGATTTGATGAACAGTTCAATAAAAAATAAGTTAATATTAATTGACTTACATTTTAGAGACAACAGATCTTGTTTTTATTTTTTTTTGACAACGAAAATTGTTTCCAACAAAACCACAGAAGAACTGTTTTGGATCTGTGAGCAACACACAACGGTGTTTAGTTACTGAATCAATCAGCCATTTGAACGAATTGCAACCTACTGGCAATTTTAGGTTTATGTAGGATAATATGTAATGTAAGGGAAATAAGTCAATTTAGCTCAAAGGGAATCATTTATGATTTTATAGGGAATTTGAACAGGATCACTGTTTCACGGCTGATCACTGAGTCCAGTGATTCACTGAACGAGCCGTATAACATCAACTCTGCACTGGATATTAAAATCCAAAATATAGTGAAAACACTATTAATAAGTACAGTAACAAGATCGGCAGTTTAAGACATTAACTTGTAAGCACAAAACACAAGATACTTCTCTTCAATATAAATAAGACGTTATTTATATAAACCTAAGACATAAACTAATCTAACATGAACACACGCATTCACACATTCACACGTTGCAGAAAGAAAGAAAGTGAAGAAAGGATGAGTTTAAGAGAATGAAAATGTGGTATCCCAAGTTTATAGCAATATGGGCTATTGTATAGACCTGAACAACCATCAATCACTTAATTAACCCTCGCATTGAGTTTCTCAATGAGGCTAAAATTTATATTAAATGCACCAGTTCAGCCTGGAAGTTTGTACTTGCATTGCCTTTGTGTTACAGGGATTCCCTTCTGTCTTTGCAGAAAGGGGGTTTCCCAAGGTTGCTGATTGGTTGGAAGTTCAGTAGTCGTTGAAGGGATGTCTTGGGCGTTAGGCCATAGGCTGAAGATGCAGAGTTGGTCTGGTTGAAGTTTTGAGGCGGTCACAGGCTCGAGTTGAACTCGGAGACAAGGCGTGACGACAAAACTTAAACTTAGAACACGAAACTCTAAAATAAAATAATTCCACTAAAATAAAAAGAAAGAAAGGATGTAACGAGACTAGGTGGTTTTTCTTCTCATCGTGGTGTTAAGTAGCAGCTGGCATGTAGGCCAGAGCACGCTCAAAGAGCGCTAAAAAGCAGCGTCAAAACGCGGTGGCAAAAAGAGAAGGGCAAAAAGAAGAAGAGCAAGATTTGACGGTGTCCTGAGTTTTTAAACTCGGCTTTTGGACACGTCACAATGGGTGTCTTGACCAATTAGATATGATCTTAGCTCGTTTCTCCTCCCCATCCATAAATCATATATCAGTCACATGGTCTGAATTTTACACACTCTTGCAAAATATAATTTTTGACATGATTTCTATAACAAGACTATGATAAATTTGACAAAGAATTGATTGGAAGCAATGTTTAAAGCATGATTTTTCAAACCCATATATACCAAACAAGGATGTGAACCCTTAACCTATTTTGGTTATTAAAAAGACAAACACAATAAGTGATTAAAACATAATGGTCCAATGTTTGGGTTACATACATAATATGGATTTATGCATAGAAATCATTAGTTGCTCATAAGTCCTTTTAAGATGATTTTAGGTGCATATGGAAAAGACAGTCTCTGTGAACAAAGGAATTTCAGTCTGGTCTGTCTTGGGTGGGTGGGGGGACCCACCCAAGAAAGTCTGTAGCTTGTGATTTCTATCACATATTTACATGTGACGGTCATCTCTTTGACCATCAGTCTTGATTACTTTACTTGATTACAAATTTGACAGTCTCCTTCCTGAGTTGGAATTATCAATAAGTGTTCCTTTTGTTTTAATGTTGCAAGCTGTTCTGGAAGAGGCTTGTTGGTTAGGCTTTCTTCAGACGGGTTGGAGCTAGGGATCTGATTTACGACGTCCTGTTGCCTTGGGGCCTCTCTGGAATTTCGGCTCCTCATGTTTCGATGGTCTGATCGAATCTTAAATTTGTCTGATTTGTTCTGATCCTACATTTATATTTAAAGAATATTTTGCCTTCCCCCCCCATTTGTAACTGCAGGTTAACTGCATTCATGTCCTGCATTAAACAGCCTGTGTAAAAGCATGTAAATGACACTTCAGATGCAGATTCTGGCAACCTCCGCATTGCAAACACAAATTTTATTGATACTGATTTCATTTGATTGGTAACAGCACCACAGTATCTTACTATTTACATTTATAGATAAAATTTCAGTATTTGACACAAAAGATGATGCAAACTGTGGCGAGTGGGGCGGGGCCGAGAGCCGTGGGAACGGAGCGAGGCCGGTGGAGTTAATGATAATGAGCGACACCTGCGCCACTCGCCGGTCTCGAGTCCCACGGAGGAGCTCCGGAAGGATAAAAGGAGGAGTGACGACAGTGGAAGACGAGAGAGGACTAGGCCTGGACTTTTATTTTGTATTTTATGTGCGGCAGTCGTCCGTGAGGGGCTGCCGCTTTACTTTGATGTTTGTTTATTTTATTAAAACTTTGGTTAAATGTTCGCCGGTTCCCGCCTCCTTCTTCCCGATCTACGAACTGTGTTACACAAACATTTAGAAAAAAATGGCCTTATAAAAGGTAAAAATGCCCATAAAAGGTAATCAATTTACTCCTGGCAAACTAACCACTGCACAGAATATAAAGAATATCAAAATCTTTGGGAGTCATCTGCCCAGGGCAGTTCTAAACCTGCTAAAATACCAGCACAATAACACGTTCAGCAAAAAAATCGTCTTAATTATCATGTTTGGCCAAATTTCAGAAATAAATCGAGATATCATTTTTGTCATTAACGCACACCCCTTCCATCAGATGAAGAGCAATAAACTGAAGACTGAAGACGGAAACTCTGCGACCTGAAATCACACTCTCTCTCTTTTCATTTCCTCCTGTCTGGCTTTGCTCAGAGGGCAAAGGTCAACCTTCACACAGCATGTGTGTCAGATACAACCTCTTCTCTGAAAAACTGGGATCTTCCTTCTGCCTCCGGATAATCATATTCATAATGAATAATTCAGTCTGCTAACAATTCAGCCCACAGTCATCTTCAAATACATGCAAACTACTGCAAATCATCGGCCCAACTCACACATGCATATTAATGAGTGGGTGGGGCTTTTCATTCTCATCAGCATCTCCTGTTGAAATATTAATGCATTCCAGCAGACGGATCTCTCTGCAAATGCCCTGCATCTCAAACGGCGGCATTTAACGGAAATCATTACAGCAGACAGACGGAAAACGGACGCTCTTTTGCTTTGAAACAGCGAGGCCTAAGCGTCAATCAATCAATGCCGGAGAGGCCGATGAATTGTATAAATAATTAAAATGTCTTGGTTAAGAGATTACAGCGAGACTCTTATCGAACAAACAGACGGAGAACTGCTGAACTCCAGAGTCTTTGATGCTGAAATCAGATTATTGAATTAAACACCCAAAACGACTGAATCAGCAGCGAGATCCGATCCGAAACCTGAGAACGAGCCGTCTCACTCTCTGCCTGTCTGCCTCTCGCGCCACGGGTTTGTGGATCGACTCAAATGTTTTATGGGTTTATTCCATAGGCGTAATGTTTTTTTCTACTGTCCAAACTGTATTTTCTATCACCCTTCACCAAAACCCACCCCTCACACAAAACTACAGGCATTTTTAAACTCTCCAAACACTTCATTCCATGTGATTTATAAGCCTGTTTCCTCACGGATTCCAAAAAATATCCCCACAAGGTCAAAATGTACTGGTATTACTATCCTTGTGGGGACATTTGGTCCTTCTATACATTTGGTCCTGCTCTGGGTGTGTGTGTGTGTGTGTGTGTGTGCGCACTTGGATGGCTGAAATTCAGAGCCAAATTCCAAGTATGGGACACATGTCATGTCCTTTCCTTTCTTTCCTTTCCTTTCCTTAATGTAGGGAATACCAGTACACACTCTCACACACACATACACACGTTTGTTTCTGTGAATTGTGGGGAGTTTCCATAGACTTCTATTACTCTTATACTGACCAAACAATATTTTCTATCCCCCAACCCAACCCTAACCCTAAACCTACCCCTTGCAGAAAACCTGTTTGTATTGTTACCCTTTCAGATAAACATCATTTACTATTTTTAATCACCGCAGGCTGGCCCCCACAATGTCAAAAATATCAGATTTAACTATCCTTGTGGGGACATTTGGTCCTTACACTGTAGCATAAACAAGTACACTCACACACACACACACACACACACACACACGTCTGATTTGCTATCCTTGTGGGGACTCTTCGTAGGCGTAATGGTTTTTATACTGTACAAACTCTATTTTCTATCACCCTACACCTAAACCTGCCACTTACAGGAAACTGTGAATTTTTTGATTTTCAAAAAACTTGATTTACAAGCTTGTTTCCCCATGAGTCTGTGTGTATTCAGGTTTAAGTCCCCACCAGGATATAAAAATACTTACACACACACACACACACACTTGCATTTGTGGTTTATGGGGACTCTCCACAGGCGTAATGGTTTCTCCCTACACCAACCCTACACCTAAACCTACCCCTTACAGGAAACTGCTGGCAAATTTTGAATTTCATAAAACACCATTTTATATGTTTTTTTAAGTCTTTTGTCATAAACCATGTTTACGTTGTAGTACCCATGTTATTATACATATGTGTCTTCATAAACCATATATACCAGTACACACACACACACACACTCACACACACGTTTGTTTTTGTGAAAAGTGGGGACTCTCCATAGGTGTAATGGTTGTTATACTGTACTTACTGTATGTGCTATTGTCCTACACCAACCCTACACCTAAACCTACCCCTTACAGGAGACTGTCTGCTATTTCAGATTCTCAATACACTCCATTCTGTGTGATTTATAAGCGTTTTGAAAAGTGGGGACATGGAGTAATGTCCTGAAAAGTCACCTTCTCCTTGTAATAATACCCTTGTCCTGATTTGTCACAAAATGCGCGCACACACACACACACACACACACACACTAACAGGCATTTTCAGATTTAAAAAAAAAAAAACATTATTTAGTATGTTTTTTTTTAAGCCTTTTGAATTGCGAGGACATAGGCAGTGTCCTCATAAACCACCTTCAAATTGTAATACCTCTGTCATACCCATGTTATTATACAAATTTGTGTCCCCGTAAACCACAAATACTAACCCCCTCACACACACACACACACACACACACACACACACACACTAACAGGCATGGGTGTGAAATGGCTGCTGCTTGGCCTCCATTTTCTGCGCAGGCTCTGTTTTTGGCGCGACTCTCAGTCAGACTCTAAGAGTCTGTTATTAAAAGCGCCTTTTCACCTTCAGCGATACTGCAGCCTCCTGCGGCCGTAATTGAGCCATTTTCTCTCCATTTGGTTTTGTGTTGTGAATAAAAGCGTCGTGTGGCGAATAATACCTGAACACACAAAAGCCAGAGAACAGCCGTGATTGACTGTCATTAATTCAGAGAGAATCGTTTATAATTTCAGCGCGCTTCTGCCTGTATTAAAATCAGAGTTTGATGGGAAGACGCGTGTCCTGCTGGGCCACAAGCTCTGAGAGAGTCTGACTGCTAGAGAATAACAGCATGTGTTGCTCTGCAAGGACAATAAATGTCAATGTTTGGATTTTACTTCATTGAAAGATCCAGAACAAAAGCCTGAAACAAAAGCACAAAACATCCACTGGTTTAAATGTGCTTTATATGAGCAAAGAAATCAAATCTGCCACTTGAGCAGCATTTCTTTTCTCAATCCTGCATCTTTTTCACACCTGCGATCTGACTAACTTAAATCAAGTGGCTGTCAATCATTTTAGCCCATGCTTCCTTTCTATGCAAATCAGGCTAATTTGAAATTATTTCACCGAAGTCAGCGTAACGGAGAAACTCTTTCCAGTGAAGCATCTACAGTCATCGGTTCTCATGGTCAACAGGACGTCCTGTCTACAAAAACAAGAGACGCCCTCCATCCTGAAGCTGTCAATCACTCTGACATCACTCACAGGAGGTCACTGATCCCGCCCTCCACAGCCGTCAATCAAAGCAGACACCTTCACCTCTGCGGCTGGCGAGCGTTCGTGAACGTGACGAGTCATGTGACGCCTGAATAAAAACTCCCTAATGCCTCTAAACCTTCAAACTACAGATCTTCACTGTTTTGACTTCAAATCAACATAGAAGCGAGATCAGATTTGTGACCCAGGACCACAAAACCAGTCATAAGAGTCAATTTTTTTAAAGCAATTGAGAAATCTGAAAGTTGAATAAATAATCTCTCCATTGATGTATGGTTTGTTGGACAATATTTGTCTGAGATACAACTATTTTAAAATCTGGAATCTGAGGGTGCAAAAAAATCTAAATATTGAGAAAATCACCTTTAAAGTTGTTCAAATGAAGTTCTTAGCAATGCATATTACTAATAAAATTAAGTTTTGATATATTTATGGTAGGAAATTGACAAAATATCCACATATATTTACTTAATATCCTAATGATTGTGGGCATAAAAGAAAAATTGATAATTTTGACCCATACAATATATAAAACACCTGCAAATTAAGAAAACAACTTCATCAATTTGACAACACATGCGCTGCAAATGCTCACAACACAACCAAACAAACAAACGCGCTGCGCTCATTAAACAAAAATTGTTTATTTGGTTGTTGCTGCTGTCAAACTGATGAAGATGTTTTCTTGATTTGCTGGTGCTTTTTCTATTTGCATGTGTTTTCTGAAGTCGCAGCGCATTGTGCTCTCACGGCCACCGTACTATTGCTACAAATATACCTGTGCTACTTATGACTGCTTTTGTGCACCAGGGACACATATGCTCACGTCTGATGTACGCGGCACGCTCTTGCGTTCAAAGAGTCATGAGCCTTCATGCTCTCACATACAGTTAACTCACATTTAACAGCACCATCCTTTCAGCCAAAAAGTGAATCCAGGTGGGAAAACATCACAAAATGTAATTAATATCAGTTACTAAAGCCTTCAACTTTAGCAAAACTGAGGAAAAATGAGTGGTAGTATTTGCTCACCCTCATTATACAAACAAACAAATAAATCTGATGAGTATATATTTGATAAACGGATGAAATTACTGGAGTGAGTCAAACCTGTTTATCAGAAACAGAAAAGGATCTCCACATACGTGTGTGTGTGTGTGTGAGAGAGAGAGAGACACTATGTGTGTGTGTCTTGACATCAAGACACACACACATAAACGCAATACACACACACACACACACTCAGGACTCAAAGGTCACGTGCTGTGCTGGAACGGCTCTCTGTTCTTCATTAGACGCTCTGCTTTCACGTGTTCAGATGCTTTAACTGAGCGAGTGAGAGATGCAGGTGGAGGAGGAAGATTGAACTGAAGAACAGAGAGTCTGTAGAATCGTAATTAAACCAGAGGGAGAGCTGGACTTCACATTCAGCCAATGAAAGGAAAGGTCAGGCGTGCCGGAGGGCCATGTGTCTCCGAGCGCTCGAGGGAGGGACGAGACACAGCACCGCCAGTCTAACAAAGCTCAATGAAGAACTGGACACTGGTGTTCAGACGCAAACTTCAGCTGCTTCTGTAAAAGACAACGGCTGAAACTGAGGGTCACACTCACAGTCCCTCTGTTCATTGCTTTAGCAGTAAACTCTTTATGGCTGGTGTCCTAGTAAACACACACACTCACAGCTGTCTCGGGTCGAGTGTGTCATCAGCATGTGTATAAGAGCAGCAGAGATGCTGAGATTCACAGTAGGTTTGTCCCAATTTGCGTACTTATGCACTATTCTATGACGTTTTGGAGTATAAATAGTTTGCTCACAAAAAAAATTCCAAAAAGAAAAAGTGCCCTTTAAATACCCAGATGATGCACTTAAATAACTGAAAAGTGAAGTGTGGAATGTTGAACCCTTCATGCGCTCAACTGTCGCAGCTTTAAATACATAGTGAAGGGAGAGGGGCTATCAGACTCCGATTATGAATGACAAAATAACCTTATATAATTCATACACTGCATGATTGTGCTTAAGTACACATGCACTTAAATGCAAAAGTGCATAGTGTTTAAGTGTGTCATTTGGGACACAGATAGTGTCAGATCTGAATTGAACTGGTCGATCAGGATCAGGATCGGTCACAGACTGACTGACACTAACCCTTCAACAGCACCTGACACTGCTCCTTCATCTTGGGTTCTTCATTCTTGGGCTTGTAGTGCTTTAAAATGAAGCGATTCTGTGGGACTTGATTTTAGATGCATCCAGAAGTTTAGGGATCTTTTTTGTATATTTATAATAAATTGGAATCGGCCTAATTCTGCCCTACATGCATTATTGGGTGTTCTCCTTTGTAATTTTAGAATCATTTTGCAGAATTCTGTGTGTAGGGCTTCTGTTGGATGTCTGTCCCATCTAGTGTAGCTCTGATCACTGAGTGGACCCCAAACCTCACTTCCATACAGCGCTATGGGCTGAATCACACTATCAAAGATTTTACACCAAATTGGAATTGGTAATTCAATATTTTGGAATTTTCTCTTAATGGTGTATAGAGCTCTTCGAGCTTTATCTTTGAGAGCATTCACTGCCATACTGAAACTCCCCGACGCAGTGATGATCAGGCCGAGGTAAGTGTACTGCATCAGTGCTGCCTAGACTGAACTGCTATCTGTGTTCCTGGCATCTGGGCTTGTTCTGAAAGACCATAATGTTGGTCTTTTTGAGGTTTACTGCCAGGGCCCAGTTCTGGCAGTAGTTCTCCAGCAGGTCTAGTCCCTGTGGTGTAGATGACAGCAGCACTAGATCATCTGCGTACAGCAAAAGCTTGATGTTTTTGTGTTGTAGAGTGAGTCCAGGGGCTGTAGACTGTTCCAACTGCACCGCTTATTCATTAATGTAGATCAGGGCTATTCAGTTGGCAGCCCGCGGGCCCAATCCGGCCCACCAATCATCTTCATCCGGCCCGAGGAAGAGAGCGCAGGTTGCACATTCGCCTTGAATTGTTCTTGCACTAATTAGTTTGTCCACAAGGTGGCAACACTGGCCCGGGCCGGCCAAAAAGAAAAGGGAGAGACGCAATAACAATCTACCGGAGACCACAACATCAATAGATGGCAGCGTTGACAAGCGCTTATGTGAGGGAGTTATGAGATATCCGCAATTATAACGTTAGTTTAAACAAGTTTAAAGAGAGTGTTATCGGTCATAACTTCTGGCGAGAAATAGCGCAGACACTGGACGAAGATTATCATCAAAGCAGGAAGTATAGTTTGAAAATCTGCGCGTTTGGCTGAACTCATAAACTGAGCCGCTTCAGACAAGCGCCAGCGCTTCAATGGACAAAACCACACACAATGATGTAAAAATAGGTGGTTTTGGTGAGTTACCTCATAAACACAGTCTTAAATCAGTTATAAAATCCTAAATGACCGTAAAGAGTTGGGAGAAAATTGGATATGTGTCACATCTGCGTCATGTGCATCAGGTTTTATTAAAGAAACAGCGCTGCTTTTAAAGTGAAGCCTGCTGCAGTCTGTGATTGATGGAAATCAAAGAACTAAAGAAAAAGAGAAATCACTTGACTGCTCTGCTCGCTGATTAACTTTTGTAGCTTGAATTAAGAATAATCAATATAGTTTATGCATACAATTTATAGTTTATGTGACGATTGTTTTAAGTTCACTTATAAAATTATATTTTTCATTAAAAATAATATAACATTTCAATTATACTGTAATATTAAATGGCTAAAATTAAAGGGAAAAAATGGATTTAATAGAGACAACAGTAACGTTATTTGCATCAATGATACTTCTTCATTAACAATAGGCTAGTAAAAAGATGCCATTAAACACATATTTAAAATATACCATCTTTATGTTGTTTCTATATTCATTTGGAAGTTCAGTGTGAAAATATGACAACACAAATATATTAATTTTGACATTTAGTCACATTTTTTAAATTAATTACAGAAAAAATGTGTGAATTTTTTTTTTTTTTAATTGAATGGCAGACAGCACTAATGTTAACCTTTTATAGATATTACTGTTGGTAATATTAGTTAATTTTACTGCTGAATATGCATTTAAATTTAATTTCCAATTTTATAGGCCCCCCAGAAAAAGATCGGGACAGCCCCCCACATCTTTGGCCCCCTTCAAATGTTCAATTCGATAATCCGGCCCTCAAATGAAGTTAATTGAATAGCCCTGATGTAGATGTTGAACAGTAATATAATATGCCGTGCCAAATAGAATCAAATGCTTTTTTTTTTTTAAATCAACAAAGCATGCAATTATTTTTCGGTGTTTTATCTGTTTTACGTGTTTATTGATTAGGGTGCGTAGGGTGTAAATGTGGTCAGTAGCTCTATAATTAGGAAGAAAGCCAATCTGACTAGGACTCAGGACACGGTGTTCGTTAAGGAAGTTTACTATTCTATAAAATACTGCTAAATAACTTCCCCAGATTACTGCTCACACAGATGCCTCTGAAATTATTAGGGTCCCATTTGTCTCCACTCTTGTGAATTGGGGTAATAAGTCCTTGGCTCCAGATGTCAGGAAAACAGCCTGAACGAAGTACAAGGTTGAATAATTTGAGCACAGCTGTCTGAAGCTCAGGTGTGCTGTGTTTCAGCATTTCACCTGAATGCTGTCAGGACCACAAGATTTCTTGGCTTGTGAGTTTTTTAATCAATTCATCATGTGTAATTGGGAAGTCGAATGGGTTTTGATTACTTTTAATTGTGTTTTCATAAGTTTAAAGAATTAGTTTGATCTGATCAGAATTGTTTATAAGTTGTTTGGGAGGGATTTCTTTATATACATTTTCAAAATGTTGTGTCCAAATGATTCCATCTTGTATTGGCAAATCTTGTGGTTTTGTTGTGTTCAGATTATTCCACATATCTCTCTCTCGTTCTTTCTCTCTCACACACACTCTCTGACTGACACACACACACACACGTTTGTTTTTGTGAAAGTGGGGACTCTCCATAGGCGTAATGGTTTTTATACTGTACTTACTGTATGTGTTATTGTCCTACACCAACCCTACACCTAAACCTACCCCTTACAGGAGACTGTCTGCTATTTCAGATTTTTACTCCATTCTGAGTGATTTATAAGCGTTTTGAAAAGTGGGGACATGGAGTAATGTCCTGAAAAGTCACCTTCTCCTTGTAATACCTGCCATACCCTCGTCATTATACACATCTATGTCCTGACTTTTCACAAAACGCACACACACACACACACACACACACACTCTGTTGGTTTTACTCTTGGTAAAAATTGATAAAATGCTCAGAAAAGAACTGCATCTTTCCCTAGAACCATCAGTGTTCTTGAATGATAGCCAAACTGTGCTTATGTATATTGGAAATGACCACACAAGGTTCAAAACCTATGTTGCTAACAGATTTTCTCTTATAAGAGAAAACACCATTCGTTCTCAACGGAGATATGTGAGAAGCAAATGTAATCCCGCAGATGAAGCATCAAGAGGAATGAATGCTGAGGAATTTCTGGAATGTAGTCGATGGATTCATGGTCCAGAATTTCTGTGGTATACTGAGGAAAGTTGGCCTAAACAAGAGTCAGTAAGTTCCTACCTTTTGTCAAAAGATGATCCTGAAGTCAAAAGGGAGACTGTGACCTATGTTACTGTTCTCAAGGAGACAGAAACACCAACAAGTCGACTGATTTCTTACTTTTCAAATTAGATGAAGATTTTGAAAGCTGTAGCCTGGTATCTCAGATTGAGAAACATATTGTCACTAATGGTTAAGAAAAGAAAAGAGCCAGCATCTAACATTGACAGTCCTCATGGTCACCACCAGCTGAAACTTTTCAAAGGACAGCGTCTAACTGTGGAAGAATTGGCTCATGCAGAAAGGGCTGTTATCATCTACACTCAAAGAACATCATTTCCAGCTGAAATGACAACACTGGAAACAAAGTCTTCAAGTGTTCAAAAGAAAAGTTTGCTTTATCGGCTGGATCCCATGCTTGATAACGGTATCCTGAGAGTAGGTGGACGGCTACACAAATTAGCAATGCCAGAGGAAACAAAACATCAATTCATTCTGCCTAAAGATGCTCACATTTCAACACTTTTGCTAAGGCACGCACATGAGCAGTCTGGTCACAATGGTAGAGGTTACATCTTGTCCCACCTTTGTAAAAAGTACTGGATTATAAAGTGTAATTCTGCAGCACGAAGGATCATTTCCAAATGTGTGATCTGTTGGCATGTAAAAGGCAAAACAGTTGAGCAGAAAATGACAGATTTGCCATTGGAGAGAATCCTACCAGACCTTCCACATTTTACTAACGTTGGATTAGATTACTTCGGCCCAATTGAGAGAAAAAAGGAAGAGGCTATGTGAAAATGTATGGAGTAATATTTACTTGCATGTCCAGCAGAGCCGTTCATTTAGAAGTAGCAAACTCATTAGAGACCGACTCTTGCATACGTGCCATGAGAAGATTTATTTGCCGAAGAGGACAAGTTAAACATATCAGATCTGATAATGGAACCAATCTAGTGGGCGCTCAAAAGGAACTTAAAAAAGCTCTTAATGATTCAGACAAAGATCGGATCCAGGATAGCCTGCTCAAATATGGAATTGAGTGGAGTTTTAACCCTCCTGCTGCATCACATCACAGCGGTGTCTGGGATCTGCATGGCAAGTACTTAACTCTATCCTCTATCAGCAGAAAGTTGATGAAGAAGGTCTTCAAACCATCTTTTGTGAAGTGGAGGCAATTTTGAACAACAGACTACTTTGTACTGTGTCCTCTGATCCCCATGACATAGAACCGCTGACTCCAAATCATATCCTTCTCTTGAAATCGCAACCTATTCTACTCCCAGGAATATTCTCATAGTCAGACTCCTAAGCAAGACGACATTGGAAACAAGTTCAGTATTTGGCTGACTTATTCTGGCATTGGTGGACAAAGGAATACCTTATGGTACTACAAAAATGGCAAAAAAGTGGGTAAAAGTAAGAAGAAACATTAACACTGGGGACGTTGTTTTGGAGGTCGACCCCAATGCTCTTCGAGGTTCATGGATTCTGGGGAAAGTACTAACAATTGAACCCGATAAGAAAGGACTAGTACGTTCTGTAACTCTCAAGACCAAAACTTCTATCATTAAGAGACCTGTTACTAAGCTCTACATTAAGGTATTTTAATTTTTCTTATTTTTGCTGGCTCCTTTTTTTTTATAAATTAATTGTTTTTCTAAGTTATGTAAAACAATTAGGGGCTGGTGTGTAGGAGCCATATTATTGTTTATATTGAATTCATTTAAAATATTCTTTATTTATTATTTTTGAATTAAGTATTGCTTTGTATGGCTGTCTTGTGTTTTTTGTGTGCACGAGTCCTCTATAGGAGGTGGGGACTAGGTGGCGCTATCGGTATATATTTGCGTAATGTCGGAGAGCTAGGTGGAAGCGCCATGAACGGATATTGTCTTTGACCGCGCTCACAGGAGATGGCGGGCACACAAGAAAGAGCAGAGCAGAGCCATTAAGTTTATGTCTGTTTAAGGACTGACTCGATTTATTTACATTTGTTTAAAGTTTCGAAAGCAAAATGAAGAATAGATGCACTTTCGGCAACTTTGTGGATTCTTTGGAAAAGAGGATGCACTGTTCAATGGCGTTTCCCATGTGGTAAACTAAAAGCAGTATTTTTGCTACTACAATTACTATTATTATTATTATTATTAGCATTAGCATTATTAGCATTAGGCTTTTCATTTGATCTTATTATCATTAGGCTACTTTAACTTCAATCTTTGGTCTACAGTTTGTAAATTAAAAAAGAGCTTACTGTACATAGACAATTTACTGTACACCCAGACAAACAGACAGACAGATCTATTTTTATTTGTCTACAGAATAGAAAAGATTGAATTTCTGAAATATCATCTGCAGATGTCAGAGATAATAATGGGTATGATGTATGCTATTGATAAAGATCTCAAAGCCATCAGAGAGATGTGGATTTATGGTTATGAATTTGAATCAGCTGATGTTGAGTTTCCAGAGCATTTCAGTAAATGTGGAAATGTCTGATTCTACAACCTCTAGCAAACCATTTAATTAAATCAAACAATTACTCTACCGCAGTACAAATCACATTACTCTGCTTGTACTAAATTTAATGGACTTTAAACATTCTGTTCAAGAATGAGATGAAAACAGATGTAATTATGTGAAATGTGAAGAATTGCTGGTTAAATTACAGGTCATTTTTATTTACCCTCAAGCCAACAGATGTCTGTTTAGCAAACACTAACACTAACCGTGAGATCTGGACAGACGACAACACCATATGTGATCAAACACACACACACACACACACACACTAAAACAGACACTTGCAGACACGCACACAAACACTCACTAAGTGTCTTCTTTAGTCAGTTAGTGAGTGTGTGTATGTGTGTGTCTGTGTCTGTGTGTGTGTGTGTGTGTGCGCGCATTTTTGGGACAAATGAGGACATAAATGTGTATAATGACAACGGTTTGTACAGTATAAAAACCATTACGACTATGGGATCTCCCCACTTTTCACAAAAACAAAAGAGAGTGAAAAGAGAGAGAAAACACTGTGTTTCTGTGTGTGTGTGTGTGTGTGTGTGTGTGTGTGTGTGTATTAACAACAAATGAACAAAACTCTCTGCTGTCTGTTTCCGTGGTAACCTGAGGTCTAGTGCAGGGACTGTTATTATTTTTGTTGTATGAATAAAACTTCAAAAGCACAGAGAAAGACAGACAGACAGACTGAGGCTTGGAGTGAGACAGGCCTGCTGCTGAAGCCTGATATCATTCAGCATCTACATCAATGAAGGAACGTTCAGTCTGGAGCGGTTCACAGCTGCTGAGAAACCAACACTGAACCGGGTCTACAGCAGAACCTGGAGCTGCTGGACCAACACAAACAGACCCTCGGAAATCAGTCTACACAACATGTTCATCGTCAGGAACATGGTAACTCACTAATGAGTGGATTCTGACAGTCAGTTTGGACAGAACCAGACAAATCGGGGTGATCCAGAGGAAGATCAGAGGAGAGCTGCAGTTCCCTGCCACTGATATCAGAGCATCCTGGATTCTACAGATGAATTTAAAAATGGGGATCAAGCTTCAGTAGAAGACAATATTAATTTGCAAAAACTATTCAGGGGTCACACAGATATATTTACCAATGAAAGCACACCATCGTCTAAACACACCCTGAAACTCAAGCTGCTACAAGCTTAAACCATTACTAAAGACTCTCACAAAAACCTACATGATGTTCCTGATGAAACTCCAAATCTGACCTCCAAAATAAACGCCAATGTTATTTGGCCCTAAACAGAAGCGCTAAATTGGCACATTACTTTATTTAAACAGAGACAAATGCTCTCCAAATACAGATGAAGAGATCACCGTCTACAAACAGAGAGAGGAAGACATGAACGAGCCTGGACACAGAGAGACAGACATCATCCGAGTACTTAAAGTGTACTCTGATGTTTGTAAAAAATAATAAATTCAATAATTAAAAACTATATTCTCAAACCTTCATTTTCCAGCAAAGAACCACTGCTGTAAGACGCCATTTCAGACAGGTTTACTCAAACCATCCAAACAGGTTACCGAATCTGACCCACACTGTGCATGACCTCTGACCTCACAGTCAGCTGCGAGATACTACAAGATACTTGAGAAATGTCTCAAAGTTTTTGTCCATACAATGCAAGTGATTGGTTTTGTGTTCCACTAAAGAAAGTCATACAAGACTGAACTACATGAGGGAGAGTAAATGATGAATTCTGGCTGGACTGTCCCTTTAAGGCAGAGCGGCGCTCGTGTCCTTTATTCTCAGCCTGTCCTGATAATCGCCATTAACATGATTTGCATTCTTAATTGTAAGTTCCCTGGAAAGACAGCATCTAAGAACATTAATGCAAAGCAGTATGTGATGAACGGCTCAGTATACTGCAGTGTTGTATACAGATCTCAAAAGAACAAATTACAGTAGAACAATTCACAGTAAGAGCCAGAAAATGACCTACAGACACTCTCTGCCAACTCGGCCTTATTTATGTACTTCCACACTTCATAAAACAGTCAGAGGACAAGAAATACAGCTGCTGTAACATAAGTGACGCACTCTCTCACACACACACATTCATCACAAACAAACACATCAGGTTTTAATATCCTTGTGGGGACATTTTGTCCCTACAACGGAGGATAAACCTGTACACAAACACACACACACTCTCTTTCGCTCTATAATTCACTCTATATTCTTCTGTTTGTCCTAAAAGTGTGTAAGAGCGTCAGCATTTGATTTAAACTTCATTTTGAGCTTCTGATCTATTGATGCTCCAGCGTTTTTACACTCACAGGAGAAGTTTTACCATCTAAAACCATTCAGAATTGAGGTTTGAATTCAACCGCATAATAACATCAACACATACGCTTTCATTTCCAAACCCTTTCTAAATGTTATTATTGTTGTCTGTGTGTGTTTAATAATAGAGTCCCTCCACACATCTGCAAAAAGCCTGACAAGAACTAGAGGAATATCGATTTCAATCAAAATATGTCATTGTCACACACACACACACACACACACACACACTCATTGAGCCTGTGCTGAACGTGAGCAATACTGAAACAATTAAAGGCAACATTACTGTGACTGGATAGTAAAAGTTCAAGCACCATTGGTGTTGATCACTCAGTTCTTACTGTTCAAGCAAGCTGCATTACGGCGCAGATCTTAGATGGATCCACAGCTCGTCTGCTGTTCCCCGCAGTGAGGAGTTACAGGAGGAAACCCGACCCGACCGGCACGATGCTGCTGGCTTGAGTTCATCGCCAGAGGCAAACACACACCGGGACTCCTGGGTCCAGTTCTGCCCTGTGTGTGTGTGTGTGTGTGTGTGTGGGGAAAATAAAACGTCAAACTGCTGTTGGATTAGTTAAGATGCTCCGACCGACAGACAACAGCCAAGAGTTACCACAGTAACTCAGAATCAGAAATTAAAGGCTGGAATATGACACAAATAAACCCCGAACGGGTTTTAAAACACTAGGCATCGAAGCATTTTGTCAGAGGTTACAGAGGAAAATCTGAGCATGATACACGAATGGACTGATGATCACACACTACCAGAATTTCACAACAAACTCAGACAAACTTGATCCTCGCTGCTTTGAAACGCACACCAATGAAAACAATGTCTTCATGAAATCTAAAAGCAAAACATATCAGCACCCATCTTAATGAATCAAGCACACTGATGACGTCAGCAGATCATGTGACAGATTTACTGCCAAAAGCACCGCAGGACCGATTTATTTCTCAAGCCGATAATCACCTCATTCTCAGAAAAAAAGAACAGCTGACTTATTGACAGACATGATCAGACATTTCGGGTCTTCAGACACACACACACACACATACACACACTCACTCTCTCTCACACACACACACACACAAACAAACACTGAAACAGACACAAAATCACATGTCCTAGACGATATTTAATTTATCTCAGTTACAATGATGGCCATTTCTTGAGTAAGTGCGAGAACAAACTCATATGAAGGACTAATATAAGGAGAGAAACTGATCAATGAGCCATTAAATTCAGCTCCATCACAGGAAGAGGAGCAGAAGTGAGCGAGAGCTCTGCATGGCTACCAAAGACTCCTGCCAAAATATAACAACATTAAATTGGGTGTTATTGCATTTTAATTAGTTTCGGTCCATCTGCGAAAAGCCTCCTGGCAGAAAAACACCTTGAGCAGCCAAAGGTTCCCTTCAGAGTCATTTACTCCTATGATGAACGTTCCCAAGAATCTCATGTTTAAAACTGCATTCCTGATCGAACACAATCACAAGACTACTGTACATATATCCAGCTCAACACACTTACATACACTCACATGAGCCAAACTCCAAAAGCAGATCTGGTTGATCGTCACCAAATATAAACTATCCCAGTCACCAGAATGCGTTAAGAGGTTAACAGCATTAACTGGGTGATGCGTTAGATTCACTGCTTGTTTTAACACTCTTCTTTGTTACAGACAATCTGTTCAGCTCTAATATCAGTCAGTGATGCATAATTAAATCACTCAAAAGATCAAATCTCAAACAATAATGTTGATCAAGTTTTCCAAAAGCAAACTGAAGAGAGACAATAGCAGCAGAAGCGGCACAAGACTGTTTGGTCACTGGCATCTGATCACATGGAAGACGTCATGAACTTATCACGTGACCTGAGGACAGCAACAAAATAAAAGTTTCATGCCAAAGGTCAATGAATCCCCTGCCAGCCAAAAGAAAAAGGCAAAACAATCGATTAGCATCAGTATCGGCCAGAACAGACTGTTAATTACCAGCCCTGAAATTAAACATCCTCACTGTTTGGGATTTACATATTGAAATGGAATATTGATTCATATATGCAGTTTACTTGCTGTCCATACAAACACACACACACACACACACACACACACATACAGAAAGTCAGTGAGTAAAACTAATTTCTCATGATTTCTGCTGGTCAATTCTCCTAAATGAGTTTTTTGGTCATTAAAATGACACCAGAGGCTCAGAGAGCAATGAACTGTGGGTAATACATCAGCAGAGCCAAGAAGGCAATGACAGGAAATTAGCAAGCAAAAGAGGTCACATGGAAATGCTGAAAAGGCTTATTGAACTAGCATGCCGTTAAATCTATCCATGTGCAAAAAATAATAATTATAATTACTCCTGCTAATACTTATAATTAAGTGTACACTGGAGATGAAGTCATAGATGTTCATTAAAAAAAAAGAACAAGCAGTAATCTGAGTGGCTGAGACGAACAAGAAGCAAGTCGCTGGGTAAAGATAGTCAGCGAGCCAAGAATCTCAGTATTGAGTTAACCTCCTCCTACAGGGTCACGACTGAACCCTGCTTCAGACAAAACAGATCCGTTACATGTGGAAAAGCCAAGCTTCACATTATCCTGAGCTGAAATTAACTGACTGACAAACACAGAGTCATGCAGATCTACATAAAGAGGAGCGAAAGGCTGAAAAGCACAAGTGCATCACGTCTTTTGTCAAACGTCCATCACTAATGGAGTGTGAGAGTGAATCCTGCACCTGCTCAGAGCCTTCAGCAAACAAAACACATGACAGAACAAACGAAGGCAGTGATCGTCGCGATGGGCCGCTGGACCACACCGTAGACCCTAACAAACCAGCAGCTGATTAACATAATTAGATGCTGAAGAAACAACATGAAACTCCGAGAAAAACATTCAGCATCATCTTCAGTAACAGCAGCAGCAGCCGTGTGATGAAGAGCTCACAGATCACACACACGAGTAAATGATCAGCGCTCTCTTCCACCCTCAATATCACGACTGAGGTGAGACCCTTGACTTCTCCCTGGGTGCCACAGTAAAAATGGCTGCCCACTGCTCTGGGTGTGTGTTCACAGAGTGTGTGTGTGTGTGTGTGTGTGTTTGTTCAGTACTCACTGCTGTGTGTGTGCGCTTTTGGATGTGTTAAATGCAGAGCACAAATTCCAAGTATGGGTCACCAACATCCTTGTCCTTGTCCTTGTCCTTTCCTTATACTGTTTTGTTCATGTCACTTCATTTTGCCATTGAGATTTTAAATTTACAACCCGAATTCCTGAAATGTTGGGAAGTTTTTTTAAATTTGAATAAAATGAAAACTAAAAGACTTTCAAATCACATGAGCCAATATTTTATTCACAATACATCACCACTTTTATAAATTTCACTAAATGAGCTCATTTCAAATTTGATGCCTGCTACAGGTCTCAAAAAAGTTGGCATGGGGGCAACAAAGGGCTGAAAAAGCATCAAATTTTGAAAAGATTCAGCTGGGAGAACATCTAGCAGCTAATTAAGTTAATTGACAACAGGTCTGTAACATGATTAGCTAATAAAGGGATGTCTTAGAGAGGCAGAGTCTCAGAAGTAAAGATGGGCAGAGGCTCTCCAATCTGTGAAAGAGTGCGTAAAAAGATTGTGGAATACTTTAAAATGTCACGAATCCAGTTCGTGGCCTTCCGTCTGATTGCCACCAGAGGTCACCCTTCCATCATATTGACTCTCTCACTACACAGATTGTTTCACATTACCTTGCACTACAATTCCCATCAGCCATTGCACTGATCACACCCTACATAAACCATGGACTTCCTCTTCCTCTTTGCCGAGTATTGTATAGCGTTTATCACTCTCCAAGCGATAGCTACTCTACGGAGCCCAGTTTGTTGTCATAGTCTTGCCTTGCCTGTTTTTCCCGTGTTTTGATTCTAGCCCGTGTTTCCTGGATTAACACCTTGCCTTGCCATTCGGACACTGTTTGCACCTCTCTTGGATTATAGCTCATGTACCTGGATTATCTCTCTGCCTTGCTCCATTGGATATTGTTCACCGATCAATGACCCATGCTTGCCCTAGGACTACTCTTTGTCTTGTCCCTGCCATTCCTGTTTGCCGTTGTTTGACCCTGCCTGTGATTCGACTATGTTTATTAATAAAAGTTTGCACTTGGATCCGCTCACCTCTCGTCTCATCAGCTCTGTTACAAAAAACAACGTTCCTCAACGTCAAATTGCAAATGCTTTGCAAATCTCATCATCTACAGTGCATAACATCATCAAAAGTTGTTTTGGAAGGCACTATGAATGCTGAAAGGTATATAAAGGTTTTAGAACAGCATATGCTCCCCTCCAGATGACGTCTATAAATTAGATCCACTCAATTACAAATGAATCCTGGGTTTCATCAACACTAGACTCGTGCGCTTGCTTCTGGAGAACACCTCAGACTGATTCTAACCAACTGATCAGATAAACACTCTCACAAATACACATGTGTGTTTGAATGCTACACTTTCATTAGATCAGAGTAAAGCTAACTAAAATTGTTGAATAAAAACTATAAAAGAAAAAAAAAACACCTATGATTAAAAACAAGATCTGTATCTTGAAAAAATGTAGTAGATGGGTCCGGGTGCTGAATTGGCCTGCCTGCAGTCCAGATCTTTCACCTATAGAGAACATTTGGTGCATCATTAAACGAAAAATACGTCAAAGACAAACTCTTCAGCAGCTGGAAACCTATATCAGGCAAGAATGGGACCAAATTCCAACACCAAAACTCCAGAAACTCATAACCTCGATGCCCAGACGTCTTCAAATTGTTTTGAAAAGAAGAGGAGATGCTACACCATGGTAAACATGCCCCGTCCCAACATTTTTGAGACCTGTAGCAGGCATCACATTTGAAATGAGCTCATTTGTGCATGAAATTGTAAAATTTCTCAGTTTAAACATTTGTTATGTTGTCTATGTTCTATTGTGAATAAAATATTGGCTCATGTGATTTGAAATTCTTTTAGTTTTCATTTTATTCAAATTTATAAAATGTCCGAACATTTCCGGAATTCAGGTTGTAAACAACTGTCCAATTAATGTGATCATCTCAAATAATTCTGGTCAGATTGAATAACCATGATCAGATGATTAATCAATAATCGCAAAAGGACTCATTGTGGCTGAAAAGAAAGGGAATGGCTGATGTGGATCAAACACACACACACACACAGGTGATGTGAATCAGCATCTGTACTAATAAAACACAGAACATTTGTAAGGGTCTGTCATGTCTCTCTTTTTCTCTCTCTTTCTTTGAAAGTCTTCTAATGAATGGCAAAAGTTCAAGAACAGTCCAATGAGACACTGTGTGTTTGTGTATGTAATCGCTTTCACTTCATATATAGGTCTATGAGTGCATATAAATACAAGAGACTAAAATATACAAGAGCAGAGAGTTTACAGCCTTTAAAATAACGTCAGATATACAGCATGACTGATAATAACAACACACACACACACACACTCTGCAACCTACATCTAATCAAGAATGACATTTGACTCAGCATGTTGTCAGTGAGTGAGTGTGTGTGTGTGTGTGTGTGTGTGTGTGTGTGTGTGTGTTCATCATGGCTCCCTGAGAGGAAATGACCTTGTCCCCAAATGCCAAAAACAAAGACGCCTCCATCTTTCTTATTCTCTGTAGAGCGGGAGCTTCATTATGTGCCACTGCATATGCTGCTTTTCCTCTTAAGTCTCATGTCAGTCTCACACATCAGCGAGAATCTCACACTCGCAATCTGAAAGGCACAGACTCAACATGCTTCAGTGTGAAAAAAAAAACACGTGAATATAAGAGATGTGCAGTGATGATGGCGATGAAGATGTTATGAAAATTAGTTTGTCTGTTACTCCAACACTGCACAACTTTCTGCATAACACACTGTTTTTTTTTTTGTTTACACTTGGCCAAACATATAATCAGTCAGCACTGGTATTATGAAAAATAATCTCAACACCATCTTTTACACACACACAGACGAGACTCTGACTGCTTTCAGCCCAGCATGAGTTTCTGAGCTGAAATCACAGGCTGTCAGATGAGAGTTAAAAACAAACCAGAACATCAAATTACAACCTCCAGCGAACATATCATCCTTCTGTCCCAAACACAGTTAGACAGAACTGCTGATCTGGTGACGTCACTGACTGATGATGAACATGTGATCTGTGTGTTTCTGTGGTCAGCAAATGAAAATGCCAAGAAATCTTCTTGATTCATAGCTCCTCAAGTCCTTGAGCTCAGTAAGGTCATTGGTTCAAATCCCAGACAACACAAAGACTTTGAAATAATGTACACCTTGGGCTTTAATTTATTCGTTTAGAAGAAGCTTTCATCCTAAGTGACATAAGGAACATCATAACGAACCTGCCATAACCTGAATCACTTTGGTTGAAAGCATATGCTAGACACATATAAAAACTGTTTGTTTGTTTGTTTGTTTGTTTGTTTGTTTTTCTGAAATACCTGGAATCTTTTATAATACCCACACTCATGGGCGACAAAAAAAAAAAAAAAGGAAAGAAAAATAAATCTTTTTCGAATGTGTTTCAAAAACAAGGCACAGTGAAGAATAACTTAGAGGTTGCCTGCATCTACTAAACTGTGGAACTTTGACTCTTGCTGCTGATTTGAACGGCTGCTTCCAGTTTTAAGAGTCAGATGGCCTTTCATTTTTATTCAGACACGTGTGAACAGCGCGCTGATTTTCTGATGTTCATTTAAGTTTTCCATGTCTTTTTCCTGTGTCACTTGAAATGTGTCCGTTGTGAATCACTGTGGTGAGACACGAGGAAAAAATAAACGATCAGTTGTTGGACTTTTCTGTCATAAATCGCATACCATGCATTACTGAACTTTCTACCATCCATTACTGGAAACGAAATTACTGGTTGATATGTCCCGATCTCAATAAAGTTTACACATGCTTTTAGTCCATGAAGTAGATCTCGCTCAGGACGCGTGCTGCCTGTGTAAGTTTGGTCAGGACTGGTTCCAGATTTAAATCACAGAGGCATTTTTGTCCCGTCCATTGCTTATCACTGATATTTCGAGAATTAATCCAGCATCATCCCCGAAACTTTGCAGCATGTATGTCCAAAAAACGAAAGTTTCATTAATTCTGAATGGATTATTGCCTAGAAAACACACAAAGCGTACTCCCATTATTATCACTAAAAGCATCATTCAAGTTAATCGCGATCTCACAAAGTACTGTTATATAATCAGTATAATCAAGCTCTCTAAACTACACAATGAATCTACAATGAATTTACATTGGGTCTGCACTTAGTTAGTCATCATGATATTATTCACGAGCGTGCAAAACTCCGGCTCTTTCAGCTGTGGGTGAATTCTGAAAAACTACACCGTTTCTGATTGGCCATTGCTTTGCAGAAATCAGCAGATATGTTTTTGATTGGATACATTTCTCAACACCGCAAAAACACGTTAGATAGTTTTCCAGATCTTTTAATTGCTTTTGCTTTCATTTGAGGGTATTTAGCATCGTCTAGTACACCCGTACAACCGGTCCTGGGCTGAAAAAAGTGATTCCATGACTGACAAACTGGGGGCAACTGCATGATTAAACCACACTCATGATTAAAGATGAATTAGATCCACTCGATTACAAATGAATCCTGGGTTTCATCAACACTAGACTCGTGCGCTTGTTTCTGGAGAACACCTCAGACTGATTCTAACTAACTGATCAGATAAACACTCTCACAAATACACATGAGTGCTTGAATGCTACACTTTCATTAGATCAGAGTAAAGCTAACAAAAATTGTTGAATAAAAACTATTAAAAAAATGTAAAAAACACCTATGATTAAAAACAAGATCTGTATGAATGAAAAAAATAAACACATATACCGCCTGTTGAATTTACACAGAAAGCCATAAAGTAGAATAATACAGAACTTCAGTTTCTTTATAAGGGGGAAAACGTGGTACACGGCCACAAAAAAGGAAAACGTTGACCAAAGAATGATGTGACCATGAATAAACACAATAAACAGAGGTTATGTACAACTAAGCAACTTAATATTTACTTAGTCAGGCCAATAAAGCACATTTGAATTGAACAGAGAAAGATAGATGAGAGCAAACAGCTGTAACAGACTCTGAACACACATCAGAGCTGTCCATGGTGCTGAAACTGTTTGCGCCACTGGAGCTATCCATGGGACTGAAACTATAGGTGTGTTCGACTTGAAGCACGGCTACAGACAGCGGTCAGCGAGAGTAGCCGCTTGCAGTCGGGGGCGGAGTTGAAAACGGAGCCGTCAAGCCGGACACTTTTAGTTCCCGGTAGTGATGCTCATGCGGTGTTTGCATACTCTATCAAAGATGAAGTGAATTAAATGCACTATTTGTCAAATACACAGACATTTCAAAAACGTTTCCATGAGCAACAGAAACACTTTATGCTGCTTATATACTGCTTAATACAGCGCCTTCTATTCAAGAATGAAGTTCAACATAATCATATACTATTTAAATACTAATAAAGTGGGGGTACATATGCTTTTATCAGTGTTTTATGATAAATGTGACTCAATATAACATTGCAACTACAGTAAAAAAGCTTTTACTGTTCTAAAAACACAGATTTGTGGCCATTATTGGAATTTAAAAGGTTAGAATAAACCCAAAACACACAAGATCGTTGTCATGTGGTGAGTTTGGCCAATCGTGAAATAGATGTTGTTTCGACATCAAAGCTCAGTCGCTCTGAAGAAAAGGCGGCGGCTGAGTCAGCTGGCTGCTCTCTAAACGCTCTCACGATGCTTTGATGCCACACATGACAGTCACGTGACAGAATTTGATCGATCTGTGCAGCACTGCGTTAAGTCGAACACACCTTATCTGTGGCACTGGAGCTGTCCATGGTGCTGAAACTATCTGTGGTGCTGAAACGATCTGCGGCACTGGAGCTGTCCGTGGTGCTGAACATCAGCTGCATGAGCAACTGAAGCATTGGAACCTTTCAAAACTTAAGTTTACCATCAAAATGAAGTATTTTCTCTCTTTTACTCAAAACACACACACACACACACACGGAAACAGCCTTAGCAGCAGGTAACAAGAACAAAGTGGCCAATGTCTAGAACAGCAGATTTTTGAGGAAATAACAGCAGACCAATAATCCAGCAAGAGTTTGATGGAGCAGCCTGACCTTTCAACAAAAGCACCTGATCTGATGAAGTGAGAGAGAGAGACAGGCAGACAATTTGGTCTCTGAGACACAACACGTCAAAGAAGTGGCAGCGGCGCAGACAAACAAACAAACGTTCGTACTGGTTTGCGCACACACACACACACACACACACACACACAGACTCTAGTGTGTAGCTGGAGTGTGTCTTTGTCACACAGATCGCTGCTGTTTCTCTTTCAGTACATGAAGTGAAACATTCATTAATGTCATTTAACAGGACTGAGAGAGTGTCACATTTATTTCTTCAGCTAGAACCTAATAGAGCTACAGACTCATCTGTCTCTCTCTCCGTCTGCCTGTCTGTCTGTCTGTCTGTCTGTGTGTGTAGTGTCTCATCAAGAAAAAGGAGAAACACTGAGATTCAGCTGCTAAAACAAGAGTATGAGAGAGAAATGAATTATAGCAGCAGAGATGAAATGAAGAAAATGAGAATGAGTGAGAGAAGAAAAGAAAAGAAAAATATGCTGAGCAAAAGAAAGTTCAGAGCCACAAGAACAGTATTTTACACACACATAAACCAGCATGTAATGTCATCTTTCACATCCTGAGAGAAACAGAGACAGGTACAGAGACGGATCAGAGCAAACGGTCGTCACACAGGCTCTGAACACACAGGATGAAGAGGACAGTTTTGAATGTAAGATCAAACCCTGATCTTACAAGAAAAAGACAACAATACTACAGCAAACAGAATACCACCCGACTCCACCACAGACAATGAGAATAACTATGTATTTGGACAGAGATTTCAGACAACAGTAGAAAGAGTTACAGATGGGTCTAAAAAAAGCGCTGAAAAATACTGACCACCGCCAAGTGTGTTTACTCATAGATAAGTTTATATAAATATTTATCCTGTAGAGTTTATATGTCTATAGAGACAGAGAAACACCTGCTAATCGGCCCAAGCTCCGAGGACATCAGGAAAATATGAGATCCCAACTTTGAAATTATTTGCCCTTCAGAAAGTTAGATAAAAACAAAACTTATTTTTTAGTTATAGGAAGAGAGTGTATTTTACTAGCGGCCTTATGCACTAGCATGCCAATGAAGTACATTTGAGAAGAAAATAAGAATGCGAATGAGAGAGAGAGAGAGAGAAAGGGTCAGTGGTGTCAATGTCACAGAGAGGCATAATGAAGGGACGCTGGATGAACAAACTGAACAGATCAATTGGGCAGAGATCAGGACAGCCCAGACACGATCAACAGTTTCTATTGTGCCACAGAAATAGGCATCCTTTACAATCGCCTGCTCTCTCTGAAAGAGGTCCAGAGGTGCAGAGATGAATCTGAATCCTGTGTGTGTGAGAGAGAGAGAAAGAGGTAAACTGGGAGCTGTTCAGATAAGAGTGGTGAAGCGAACTCACATTTACACACAGAGAACTGAAGAGAAGCGCTGAATCAGCAGCAGCACTGCAGAGACGCACAAACGAACTAGTCTTTCCGCACGTTCTCCTGCCTGCCGCTGTACTGGTCACTCCTCTGGTTTACTGCTTCTTTCATTGTAGATTACATTCATAAACTGATCTGGATGACCACAGCTCTAAATGAATACATGTACTTAAACTAGGGAACTGAAAAACATGTTTATGATTGGCATAATTAATTGTGAAAAGCATTGACTGCAGCATTCCATTTAGAGCTGCTCGTCTGGTGTCAAAGGCTTTTATTCACAAAGTGATATTTCTCTAGATGCCCTCTTTACATGTGTATGTAACTCAAAGAGATGTGAGCATGACAAGAGTAATACTGTTGTCAAGCAAAACCTTCCAATGTTGTTCTGTCCCTATATACAGACAAATATAAAGACAAACCTACCAAACCAATTAGAAATGCATGGCTGCAGTTTATTTTAATGATGTGCCTGCGCAAATGAACAAGAATGTTATCAGACTCTTTTCTTAATCTCAGCATGCTGCCATTTTTTCACAAATAGCAATTCATTATACGCCTACAGATAAAATAATAGTTTTAGAACTAAATAAAGATAAAATTTCCAGATAGCAATTCTATTCTGCCTCAGGCTTAAATACATATGACTCCATCACGAGCATCAAATACACGTCAGCGTGCTGCGAGTGAAAATTGTTTTGCTCAAAGCAGCAACCTTCAACATCATCCCACTGTAAGGGTTAGGCACCCAGAGGAACAGAATAAAGAACATGAAGACAAATCTCATCCAACTCTTCAGGGTTAATGCTGATGTAACACTTTAACCCTACGTGTTCAGTTCTGAATAAATCATTCAGTAACACTCTGATGTCTATGAGATCTTAATCGCTCCACTGTCTGTGCTCCTGTGAACATGGAGAAATTTCCACATCATTTCATTCAGTCACCCTGGATTGATTTTTAAGATTCTCCTTAAATGAAATGGAAGGAATTCACTTTCAACTCTAGGTGCAGTCGGCACGTGAAATTCCTCTTAAGTGAAAGAAACTCTCAGGAAACGAGATCAGAGCAGCTCAGAGCAATCCAGCTGCTGTTATTTCAGCCCAATCTTCCTGAGCTTCCATGGCACGATTACTTAAATTAAACCGTTCGAGTTCTCTGGCTACCATTATTAAAGTCACCGTTCTTCACTATTTCATTCAAAGGTTCTGTTTCTCTCATATCTTAAGCAGCAATTGCTCAACTGTGACCATAAAAACGAAGAACCAAAATATACGTTTGTCTTAGTTATTCTCTTGTGGATCATTTACTAAGCCTTGCTTCATTCCAAAAATCTATGAATCTCTTTCTTTCTTCTTCTTCTTTATGAAAGACTGTTAGTGCTGCTCGCACTTCTAAGCAATTACAGTTAAAAAAAGAAAAGCAACATAAAAGTACCATAACATATGACTCTGTAGTCAGTCACACAAACTGATAATCTCAACGTTGGCCAAAACTCCACGTGTGTTCGTGAGATTTCGCATGAGAAGATGACAAAGCTCCAGGCTTCAGTTGACCCTGCGTGGAAAAGAGTGACATTCTCTTCTTTTGATTTTGATGGCAAGGAAAGTCAAAACAGTGTAAAACAGCATGCGGGTGAGTAAACGATGACAGAACATTCCTTTCTGGGTGAACCGATTCTTTAACATCTTCCTTTCAAGTTTGTAGGCCCCATGTAAATCTTCTCTAAGCATATTAGGCCTCTTAAGAAGAAAACAGCCTCAGCTTTTACCAAAATGCAAAACGCACTCCTCCGTCACTAGACCGTCTCATCAGATGTGTCTGAAGTCTCGTCACGTATCGCTAATCAGCGTCAGTGATGATCTGGATGATGTGAACGGAGGAGGATCTGCTCACTTTAGCGTTCAGCTCGTTTTAGAGACACTTCTGATCGCTGCGCTCTCGTTACCTCGTTTTAAGATCTCTTTACCCGGGGCGGAGAGAGAGAGAAATGAGGAGGATCTCAGGTTGGCTGGTTAGAGGAGAGGAATTACAGTCAGATTAGCGGCTCTGCTAACAGGCGGCAGAGATCTCTGGCCGTCGGGGTCGAGCCGCTGTCACGGCAGGTGAGGAGGTCACGTCTGGAGCATCACAGCTCCTTCAGCTGAGCTCTGGATCAGTGTTCAAAGACAAAAAGAGCTTTTTAAGCTGATCCCCCACTTTAAAGAGCACAAAGAGCTGACAGGAACTAAACTAACAGCTAAAGGTTCTGAGAAACGTTAAAACACAGCACACTCACATCGAGCGATATATAACATACAGCAAATCTCAACTGCTTGATTGTTTATACCGTAACATAAAGCCAACCATCTCTAATCTGATAAATGCCTTCAGACTCCTGACAGACGTCTGCCAGATGAAGCTTCAGCACATCTGAGGAAAAGACCTTAAACGTTCCCTCACAACCACAAAAAACTCTCCAGCTGTGAGGACGAAAACTGTTAGTTAAACATAAGGAAAATGCATTTAACACCAGCTTTTGGTTTGGAAAGACAGCTACTGAGATCTGAAAGGTTGTGAATCTTTTCTACTCCACTGCAGCCATTTTCACTTGCACAAGCGATAATCCAATTACATCACCATATTATGTGTGCAAGCATTATTTCAAGTTTAATTTACTTGTTTTTACACACTCAGTTCAAAAGCAGCTTTACAGAAAACAGTGACTCATAAACCCCAGTGTTCAAGACAGAAGATTGAGCAGTGAAAGAAAAATCTCTGAGATGTTTAATGACAATGAAAAAAAAAAAAGACTCAAATGCTGAATATATGGCAGCTTAATAGAAACACAGCAACATAAGCTAGAAATATTTGTATTTGTGAATAACGCTGCAGTGTGCTGAAGGTTGGTGTTTCCTCGGATGTGTTTGGTGCTGCTAAACCTCAGAAAACCCAGGGTCACCCACACGCTTACAGAAGCGGATCAACCTGACACACACACACACACACACACACACTGCAGCTCTGAACGCGGTCATCAATAACCTACTGATCAACCACACAATCAATATAGCATTTGCATACTAATATCATGTAATGGGAAACCACAAAGCAAGAGTATCAGTGTGCAAACACACCATCAGTGTGTAACATTTCTTGACATGGTTTGGCTATATTTGCAAGGACATTTTCAGACATTTTGGGCCCAGAAGTAAGAGCTGAGAAAAAGGAGAACCCCTTTGGTTATAATAATGAGAAAATAATCACAAAGGGGTTTCTGAATTGTATATATGAAAGAAACGAAATCTTGCACAGCGTCATCATCCACCTCTCTCTGTATAACGACACTGTCTGTCTGTCTGTGTCTGTGTCTGTGTCTGTGTGTCTGTGTCTCTGTGTGTGTGTGTGTGTGTGTGTGTGTGTGGCTCTGCGGGGTGTTCAGGGAGGTTGTCTATCGCACCCCAGCGGAGGAGCTGCGCGCTGAAATCATCCTCACTACACATGAACTCATGAACTCAATGTGAAATCAGACAGAACAGGCCAGTCCTTTGATTTCAGCCCATTTTAATGAACATAATATAGGCAAGAGAGAACGAAACAACATAAGAACGACTGTCAACGCCTACAATCACACACAACTTAGTTCGTTTGTGTCTATCGTGTGTGTGTGTGTGTGTGTGTGTGTGTGTGTGTCAGACGGAACAGTCTAGAGATCGTGGATGGAAACACTGTGTTTAATGATGCCTCGACACTACGGCAGCTGCTGAAATAGCATGTCAAATGTGTGCGGAGACACATGAGTGATCGATGGTCTGATCATTAGAGTCTCTTCAGCGAACATTCATCAATCACTTCCCTTCACGCGCATCCTCCAGTGCTCTGCTTTAACCAGCATCATGTTTCCAGACCCAGAAACACACTGGAGACTTTAAGAGATCAAACCTGACATGATCCGAAACAAGAGATCACCTCCTCCAACCCTCACACACACTCTCACACACACACACACACACACACACACACACACGGGTCCGCGTTCGTATCGGAGATCAGACTGACGCTCATCAGCATCTCATGTGTGTAAAATTGGACATCGTCATGATGCTGATCAGGAAAACGAACGAACACACACACACAGAGAGAGAGAGAGAGAGAGAGAGAGAGATCAGCTCTTTACCTTCGCAATGGTCTCCCTGCGTCTCCGTCTCTCCTTCTTCCCAAATTCCTGCGCTTTTCTCTGGAATCTCAGTCCGGAATAATGTCAGTATCCGTCAGAGAGCAACGCGTCTCGATCCTGCGCGTCTTCCGATGGGAGCTGAGCGCCGCGTCACCTGCGTCCTCACATCAGCAGCGCGCGCGAACCCGCCCACAGAGACACGCCCCGCGCCGCGGGCGGAGCTGAGCTGAGCTGCAGAGAGCGACGCGACGCGACGCGACGCACAGATCCTGGAGATCGACGCTCTTCTCCAGAAAGAAGCGCTAGAAACGCCCCTCACGGAACGGAGAGTTTAGATCCTCCGCCAGGTTCCGCCTGCAGTCCATACTGAGCCGTTTCCAAACCAGCTGCCGCCAAACACAAGTGTCACGTTACTACGCACTATAACACATGACTGAAGTCAGCCTCACTATACAGCCACACAGAACTAATGACGAGATGGAACGCTTCTGGTGTTACTGAAGCTAAACATTCCTGAACACACACACACACACTTATGAGCACGATGTTTTAAGTAATCACGCTACCCGTTCACACAGTTACATTAAACCGAATTATGTCTAATAATGAATGTAAACAGCATTCACACAAAAACACTGTTTTGCTTTAAAGCGGTGGGATGGAGAAAACGCGAAGTGTAAGAAGGTTTTTTTTTAAATCTTTTACTTTATTTTTTCAACGCCAGAGCCGCGATTCTGAGCGCAAAGATCAAAGGCGTTGTTCTAGCGCAAGTTTACGTAAAACAATAGAATTCCGCGCAGAGGAATGGCCTGTGCACGAGCGCGGGAGGAGACTGCTTCCGTTACACGACACGCGAATAACATAAAAACATGCTAATTTATGGCCACCTACTGGCGAAGACCTATATAAATAAAGTAATAGTACATACATGGTATGTTATATATTAAAATAGATAATAAGGAAAGTCAAATGCGTGCAATTAATGGAAAATAAATCAATAAATATGTACAACAACCAGCAAATTAATTTAGAAGACGGATGGGATGAATAAAAATGTTTTCTTGTAGGCATATGCATATCTTCAACTCAACTAATTTAATATCAGTAAGTCAACAAGAGGAAAGACTAAAAATAACACAGACAATACCATCTGGAAAGAACACAGTGAAACTTCGATAAATCATCAGAAACACAATTCATCTAATATATTTAGACAACATAAAATATTTAAAATGAGATTAGCACATGCCTGCAGTCTCAATAGCCCAGGCAATTACTGCCGTGCCATCCAGCCAGATAAAACTCGTAAGACTTCAGACATCTTGATATCCAGTATTCCTCCTGTTCCTAGCTTTTTGGTGACCTCTCCCAAATAAACGATCCCAGTCAAACCACATCACTTCCTGCTACCTCTACTGTCTCCGAAAACACTACTGTGGTTCATAGGAAAACTAATATCCATTACACAAAGGTGCTGCTAAAGACAGTCAGTGATCGCTGGTCAAGAAATGCACTATAAACTCTTCACAAAACCCATTCATTCATTTGGTTTTCTTTGTGGTGGTTGATTGTGTTTTAAACACTACAAAACAGCACAAAGCGTCAAACTTAATGTGACAAGTGAAAATGTGATAAGCAGATGAACTCTAATAATCACATCATCTGCATCTGAAATGAGATGTGTAACCCAGAATCTGAAACTCTTTGGAGAAAAGTGTGATAGTAGAAATAGCACAAATCTGAGAATGCAAATGAAGTCATTTTTGCTGATGTCTCTCACTTTCCAGAAATGTTCAGATCACAGAGGAGATTTCAACAATATCTCAGGCTGATCTGTCTGAAGTCTGCAATCAGAACATTTCTCATCAATTTCTCCCAAGAGCAAACGTTCTGAACTGCTAGGAGAATGATTTATGACAATTCCTCAATAATGAACCATAACTGAGAACTCACGAGCTGCTCTGAGCAAACGTCCAGCGGGAGAGTCTAGCAGGCCTGAGCTGATTCCCTGTGTTCCTTTAATTGATCCACAGTCACTCAATGTCATTTACTGTCAAACATCTTCATCTTCAATAAAGGCATGCCATTTCATTTCCACTGCAAATTAATATGATATTGTCTGTATTTCTGAGCTCACATCTAAACCAGTGCTGACCAAAACAGGGAGGTGCTCTCAGTGCTTACATTAAGAACATCATCAGGAACATTGTGACACTGCTTTGACATTGCTCATTCTTGCATGAACATGGAAATGGACATCTGCACGTTATTAATTCAGTCACTGAAACTCGACTGCTCCGTTAAAGCACCTGAGCTTTTCCCCGCTGGTTTGTGTTTCTTGATGCCAGGCATCTAAATGTTTTTGAGCTTACTCATTTGCTCACTTTTTTAATCATTTGCAGAGAAGCGAGTCATGTAGAACTCCACCCAGAATGAATCACCCAATCATAACAAGCCAGCAACGTTGCGATGTCCTTTTCACTTTTTTCTCATGATATTTGCATCTCCATTCTCATTCTGCTATTACAAACTAAAACTGTACACTTCCCTGGAGTTGGTGGACACATTATCACACCATAAAGTAAAACCACAAAACTCTTTTGTTGCATAATATTGGCATTGACATGTAAGCCTTAGCATATAGCAAATCCATACATTATAAATATATATATATATATATATTTTTTTTTTTTTTTTTTTGTGTGGTTCATACATTTAAAAAACGGCTGCTTTGACGTCACATTCCTTGGCATCTGGAAAAGTGAAAGTAAACCGTTGCAAATTCCTCTTCATCTGTGGTGTAAGAGTAATATAAGAGCATACAAACCTGGAAACCTCACTTTTAAAGGTATGACTTTCAGCACTTTATGATCAGGGATTTACTAATTCTGATCTTCCAGCTATTTAAGGCAGATAGTGTGAAAACAGGAAAGATGCATTTTGTTCTTGAGTTTTTTTTCTTTTTTCTGTCGCTGTATTTGATGTCAGTAACGTATAAAGTAAGGTTTTACAGGTCACAGACACAATTATTGTTATCACATTATCTGACATTCATGACTAAATAAAGGTAAAGAAGCAAAACCACAGGAACATACAAACACACATTCAGTTCCTGATAACGTCAGTCTTTGTTTACAGAGCGTGACCTCAGCAGGGCAGGAGATAAAACTGAACAGCTTTTCTACAGCACACACACACACAGCCTACAGAAACAGATATTACAGATGTGGTAGTGTTTCTGCCATCTTGTTTTACACTCGCTAGTGCAGTGTGTGTTTCTCTAGAGTGTTTTTAAAAATGATTTCCATCATTGAATCTGTTGTATGTATTTTGAACTTTATTATCACTATTTTCTCACCCGTTTCTATCAATGGCAATAAAATGTATCTCTTTCTGTGATGTCAAGAAAGCACATATGAGAGACGTGTGTGTGTGTTCATAAGCTTCAACCCCTTTCTTTGCGTTGACATGTACTTCATATCGCGGTCTTTTTTTCTCTTTAATATGTTTTCCCAGGGTGAGACGCGTGTTAAATTCACACAGGCATCTGCTGGAATAATGAATGGACCAATAAGCAAACAGAAACAATATCCCTTTAGAGAGCTCTTATTGAACCATTAAATGGAAACACTAATGCACCATGTATCTTCTGGAAAGGAATGAAACGTCTCTGCTGTCTCTCTCTCCCTGACACCTTCGCTACATCTGCATGTCTCTCTCTCACTCTGTGCGTTTATTAATTCAAGAGGCCGTGCGGCTCGAGTTAGAGTTCTTTACAGTTCTCGATCTGCACTGAAACATGCCGTCGGTTTTCTCCCGGATGGGTTTTTGAGCACATCACTGCATACATCACTGGCCAAAGCAATTTAGCGAAACCTTGTAAGTCCCGACGGCCATTATGGAGCGGCGAGGGCCCGGTGGTTCAGAGAGGAGCAGAGGGTCGTTTCTGCCGGAGGTAATTGCAGTAACATGGAGCGAATGTCACGACCGAGGCCACAGAGCAGCTCACAGACTGCAGAAGCTTCAGGTTTAATTATCCAACCTCAGAGATCACGGGGTCACCCACAATGGACGACTCCCAGAATTCCTTTCGCGATTTTGAAAACGTAGCCAAGATGTTACAAAGAGACAAAGAATTCTGAGATTAGGGGAATCGAGATGCTGGGATCGGCTCCAGCACGACCCAAGGCCCAACAGAGGACAAGTTTGAAGAATGGATGGATGGAGATTAAAGGACACACACACAGACACACTGCGGACCAGTGCAATAGACTGTCAGTCACTGACATACACACTCATAAAAGACAATAAAGCTCATCAAATGTGCTCTGATTTTAGATCGTAAACAGCAGTCTGAACTCAAACCGTGGTAGTTTCTATTGTATACTAAAACTACTGACTGAAAAATTGTGGTTGAAAAACCAACAGCAATAAAATACAGCAGATGACACAAGTTAATTTGATAAGTGCTCTTATGCAACATCCATTTTAACACTGAACACTGAAAAAGTAAATTTCAAAATAGTATTAATATAAAAACTCTAGAGCATGCAAGTCGTTGGAGTCCTAAAGTAATGATCAAGATCACTCAAATTCCACTTTTAGATTTTGAAACTTTGGGGTTTGAGAAAGTGCAGTTTCGTTTTTTTTATTTATTTTTTTGTTTATATGCCTGGCTTTGGGTTGATTACCTCTGGTGCGGAAGCAGATAGAAGCCTGAAATTTTCCTCTCCGACAACATTCTGCTGTAAAAATGACAGCTTGAGAATGCACTGGTTAGAGAGCTAGAGCTAGCCTACTTTCTTCATGCATTTGGAGAAATTAACAGATAAATAATACAATAGTTTATACAACCCATAATGTTGGGACATTTTTTAAATTTGAATAAAATGAAAACTAAAAAAATTTCAAATCACATGAGCCAATATTTTATTCACAATAGAACATAGAGAATATAAAAAATGTTTAAACTAAGAAATTTTACACTTTTATCCACTAAATGAGCTCATTTCAAATTTGATGCTTGCTACAGGTCTCAAAAAAGTTGGCACGGGGGCAACAAAGGGCTGAAAAAGCAATACATTTTCAAAAGATTCATCTGGGAGAACATCTAGCAACTAATTATGTATAATCATTTTCTATTCTTAACTGTTTTAAAATAATTTAAAATCAATTTTTATATCATTTTAAAAGTTTAAACAGAAGGCTAAAGTAAGTGTTGTGATGGTAAAGAGAATGTGGGCAAAGAAAGACAAGTGTGTTGGTTAATCGCCACGGCCATATCACCCTGCAGCCAAAGACTGGTTGCCCATGGAAGCTAAGCCGGGTTGAGCTGGTCAGTACCTGGATGGGAGACTCCTGGGAAAATTAGGTTGCTGCTGGAAGAGGTGTTAGTGAGGCCAGCAGGGGATGCTCACCCTGTGGTCTGTATGGGTCCTAACGCCCCAGTGTAGTGACGGGGACACTATACTGTCATCAAGCACCGTCCTTCGGATGAGACGTTAAACCGAGGTCCTGACTCTCTGTGGTCATTAAAAATCTCGTGGCACTTCTCGTAAAAGTGTAGGGGTGTAACCCCGGGGTGTCCTGGCCAAATTCCCTACACTGGCCCTTATCAATCATGGCCTCCTAATAATCCTCATTCATTGAATTGGTTCCATCACTCTCTCTCCTCTCCACCTGTAGCTGGTGTGTGGTGAGCACCCTGGCGCCCTTGTCCTGTGGCTGCCGTCGCATCATCCAAGTGGATGCTGCACACTGGTGGTGGTTGCACATCCCCTCATGAGTGTAAAAGCCCTTTGGGAGTACAGCAATACACAATAAAGCGCTATATAAATGCTTCATTCAATCAGTTGAAAGCAGGACCTCTGAGTTCTATTTGTTTGGTTCATGATGGTCAAAGTAAGTAGTGGGTGAAGTAGTGGAATAGTTAGGTGTTTTGGAAGGTTTTTTTCACTTAGCGGAAGAGTTTGAACAAAGCTTGAGAATGTTTCTTTTTAAATTCCTTGTTTTTATTGTTGTGATTATTATTATTATTATTTTTAATTCCTTGTTTTTTTAAATGACTATTTTACTTCCTTTTATGTAAAGTACTTTGAATTACCACTGTGTATGAAATGTGCTATATAAATAAACTTGCCTTGCCTAATTAAGTTAATTGACATCAGGTCTGTAATATGATTAGCTATTAAAAGGGATGTCTTAGAGAGGCAGAGTCTCTCAGAAGTAAAGATGGGCAGTTTGCATGTTTTGGAAAGCACTGTGAATGCTGGAAGGTATATAAAGGTTTTAGAGCAACACATTTTCCCCTCCAAACGCCGTGTATTTCAGCAGGACAATGAAAAACCACATACTGCAGCTATTACAACAGCATGGCTTTGTAGTAGAAGAGTCCGGGTGCTGAATTGGCCTTCCTGCAGTCCGGTTCTTTCACCTATAGAGAACATTTGGCGCATTTATAAATGAAAAATACATCAAAGACGACACAAACTCTTTAGCAGCTGGAAACCTATATCAGACAAGAATGGGACCAAATTCCAACACCAAAACTCCAGAAACTCATAACCTCGATGCCCAGACGTCTTCAAACTGTTTTGAAAAGAAGAGGAGATGCTACACCATGGTAAACATGCCCCCGTCCCAACTATTTTAAGACCTGTAGCAGGCATCACATTTGAAATGAGCTCATTTTGTGCATAAAATTGTAAAATTTCTCAGTTTAAACATTTATGTTATCTATTGTGAATAAAATATTGGCTCATGTGATTTGAAATTCTTAAATTAAATAGTTTTCATTTTATTCAAATTTAAAAAACATCCCAACATTTCCGGTAGTAATTAGGTTTATGAGTGATATATAATAGAGCGTGCATGTCAGTGAGGTCTAAAACAATGGTTCTCAAACAGGACAACAAGAGGCAATCAGAAATCTTCCAAGGATGGACTACCATTTACCATTTTGGAAGCATTTGAAATGGACCACTGACCCTTATGAATCATACAGCAGTTAAACATAGCCTCCAAACATAAGCTCATTGGTAAGAAAGAGAAACAGGAAGAATACAGAAGAGAAATGTTTGAAGCATATTTGAATTTAACCTTGTGAATGTCTGTAATGCCAACCACACAAACAGATCCATAATGACACACCTATAGACGCATATTCGTGTCTGGTTCATCTTTTATTCTGTTTATTATTTTTCAGTAACTTTCTAATGGAGTATACAAACTATATCAATAAACAATCGTTCAGATGAGTAGGTTCTTATTGTGAGCCTTCACTTCATCGACACTGAAGCCGCTATTCTAAATGACAGCTCACCTTCACCTGACAGCACTTCATAACACACAGAAATGATAAGAGAATGACAGATTATCACAATTACACAGAGAAATAGAGTAGCACTGAATTCTTGCAATCTGAGCTCTGAGGCGAATATTCCAGGTTATCATGACATGTACAGCATCCTAGTCTTTCTTACCGCAAACAATCATTTCAACTCGTGTAAAAACTAGGCTCCTAAATCAAATATATCAATACTGAAATCAGTTCTGTATCTCTGTCCAGTCTGTTCTCTGTACATTTGTTTTCAAACTCACAAACATCACACATCAGCTGTTAGCCCCTCGTGAAAAATAAATATAGTAAAATGTATTTGAAATACATTTATTTTGTGCTAAGTGTACTACAGATACATTTTCATATTTATGTACTTAATAAAAATTGCTATACTTGAAGTCTGCCCATTTGGAGCAACTAATTTTGTACTTAATGCACTTAAATTGTGCAGAAGTAGTGCTAAAGTCCAACTAAATATATACTGAAGTATATTTGATTGTGCGAAAGTGGAACTATTGCAAGTATACTTTAGATCAGTGGTTCTCAATTCCAGTCCTGGGGGCCCCCTGCTCTGCACATTTTGCATGTCTCCCTTACTTAACACACCTGATTGAGACGATCAGCTCGTTAGTTCAGTTCATGGATCTCTCTCCTAACGAGCTGATGATCTCAATCAGGTGTGTTAAGTAAGGGAGACATGCAAAATGTGCAGAGCAGGGGGCCCCCAGGACTGGAATCGAGAACCACTGCTTTAGATACACTTTAAATATCTTGCATTTAAAGACTGATACCATTCAAAGATCATACAATCCTCAGCAATAGTGACATTAAAACACATTTTGATTAATTATTAATATTTGATGACATTTTCTTTAAAAATAAGTTGAAAGTGACATCCCTAAATAAATGGACAACACGTTTGTCCAAGTCAAGCACAAGGAGGTCGATAATACATCATCAGCTAAACGACAAATTGAAGTTTAGTTTCATCCTGAATTCTATTATTAGGAACCAAAACATAGGATTCAAAATCGCAATTGCTCGCCTTCAGTTTTTTGTTCTTTTTTCTGTTTGGTTCACAACAGAATCCAATAACGTGTTCATATCAGAAGCATTTGAGATGCACGTAATACCGAGTGACTCATTTTGAACGAATCGGATGAGTGAATGATTCAAATGAACGTGATTTGAACCGAGGGGAAACACCCTGCTATTTATACCAAATTAATACTGTAAAAATCAATTACTCATCAATTTTAAATTACTCCCAACATAAAGGTGTTCCTCATAGTGCTGAAATCTAACACCCAACAGTATCTCTCTTCACTCTGTTTTTATATCTGCTGCCTTTACAGTGGGAAATACCACTTCTATATATTTTTAATCAGCAGTCAATAATTTAGGCCTGATGGGTTAGTGTGCAGTGATGGGTCTGAGAAATATTCCCCTGAAGAAGTGAAGAGATGCAGCTCTCGGGTCTGTTTTTATCAGTCTGTCCTGCGTCTCGCGGGACAAGCCATATGAACTGCTCAGGTCGCCATCACTCATGTGTTCTCACAGGGAATGAGCAGAGAGATGGAGGAAGAGATTATCAGCGAGAAAGTGTAAAACGCTGATTCAGTACGTGCGTCCAACCCCGCAGGATTTCCTTGTGCAATTTCTCAATCAGAGACCCAGAGTTTCAGGTTATGTGGCAGAAGATGCTCTACAGATACAATCTGATCTCTCAACTTACTCTGACCTTTAGTGCTGATGTTTTTTGGAAGGTTTTTTGAAGGTTAATTCTTCCATTTCCTGGCTTTGCTTGTTTTATATCATTAGACATTACCATCATTTTTCCATCTGAAACAATAATGTAAAGACTTTCAGTGAATAAGCCAGTTGGAAAGACCCTTTGTGACTCACTCTTCTGAGATGAAAGTGACATTAACCGTTCAAACAGGTTTCTTGTTTTAAAACGTTCCCACCATAAATACGACTCTCAGCCTCCCTGAGACGCACAGAGACCATAAAGCTCAGTTTATACCCAATCGCACAGATACACAGCATGTCTCGATGCTTCTGTTGGCTTGTGACGGCTCTTAGATTTAAAATCTGTAGGACGTCTGAGTAGTTTTAGCTATATATCTACAAGATGACCATTAACATTAAGTGCCACGATAACAGAGCGCTGGGCTTGGACACAATTTACTGTCAGAGAGTCACAGATGGGTCAGTGAAATCAATAATGCTGGAAAATCCTACAGGAAGGTGTTAGCTTGACCTCTCAGAAAGCCTTCTGGAAAGGAGAAATTACTGCCCGATCCATCGCCACCAACAAACCCATATGAGCAGCAGGACAAGTGTGAAAGCATCTTAAATACACCTCTGAACCGGGTTTAATGATACTCACTACCTGTTTTACTACAGTGGACGTAAACAGAGAAAAAACTGTGAGAAGGACTTGATGAAACATCATAAAGCATCCAGATCCTCAGATGAAATATACTGCGTATCAGTCTAGCACTTTCCCCTCGATTGCTTACAGAATGATTGTTTCACATTAATGGCGCGACATTATTCAAGCAATAAACTGCCATCAGGGAGAGACGGTGTGTGTTTATAGATTGGCTTTTGCTTATCTAGCTCTGGAAAATGTCACATCTCTTTGAAGAACTGAATGTTTTCCTATTTTCTGTTTCAGTTTTTCCCTCTTTATTTTCAGGTCAGTCAGTTATTAATGCTCGTGAATGGAAATGTAAGTTCAAGAGCAGCATGTTCATCTAATCCTGTCAAACACAGCACAAGAATCCTCATGAATCCTATAATTCAAATGAATACATAAACTAACAAAACAATGAATAATGTACATTAGAGCAGTGCAGGGTTGTTTCTGCACAATGAAACTTTCTAGAACCTCCGCCATCACAGTAACTCCTTTTTGCTTAACTTATTCTTGTTTTCTTTTCTGCATTTTGTGTGAACTAATCAAGCTTATACTTTAAACTGGGCATGGGTATGTTCTTCATTTTTAAGTCACTTTGGATGAAAGAGTCTGTTAAATGAATAAACGTAAATGTCATTTTGTGTGTGTAAATAATTACTTTTATGTATTAGCGTAATGTTTCTACGTATCAACAAAAATCCAGTACCTTTGTTGTCATTGTCAATTCATTCTTCTTTGAAACGGAACTGTCTCTCTGAGGCCTGACACCACAATCACAGAGGCAGCCTGAATGGAAAAGACAGAAAAAAAGAGATCTTTTTGCTCTTTATCTATATTGATATTGTCATGTGTCAAGAGCGTTCATATTTCATATTGTTCCAAAAGTAACATCTGATCTTCTGTCGCTCCTGCTGTCTCACTCACACAAGAGGTTTCCTTATGATATAAACACAATCCCTCTTTCAAAACGAGATGGGATGTCTATTTCTTTTTCTAAATTCGCTTTTTTAAGTTTCAATAACTTAATTCAGTTAAACGTTTGGCATGTCTGACCTCCAACAGGACTTTAAAATGACGAATTCTGTGTAGAAATCAAACAGCTCAATGTAACGGCACTCCAGTTTACTGAAGCGTTGCAGTGTTCTGACCAACAGCGTTCGGGATGGACTGAAATCACACAGCCGCTGTGTGTGTTTGAGAGTGAGATTCTGGTCTAGACTAAAACACCCTGGCCGTCACACAGACGACTGGCACCAGCGATGCCTATGCAAATAAAACTGACTTGACGACAGTCATGCAGATTGGTGTCCTGTTACCACAGATTTTTACCTGCCATCTGTTGCACAGCTGCTGACTGTAAATCCTGAAGTGCTCGAGCTCACGGGCCCCTGAGAGCTCATGACGCTGACAGGTGTCTTTATGCTAATGAGATGTGCAGTAACCGGGGCTGGTGTCTGTGGGGCCGTGCATGCTTTCCAGAGCACACGAGCAGATGCTGATGTCCGGCCGTGAGGATGCCACTCTCAGCCACTCTAATCAGAGAACATGGGATCAGATTTGGAGCAGAACGTGGAGAAGCTGTTCCCACTGCTGTTCTGCAGATGAGATGAAAGATTATTTGTTTAATGTGAGGCGGATCTGTGTTTCAGCTTCTGTTCTGAGCGCAGGGTGGGTTGGGATGTTCTGCCGTTTGTTGTTTCTCCTTGAAAGTTATTTGTAGCATCTGTGCGATCAATACCTCTATTCCCCGAGCCGATGACCGCTGTGATGTCCACTGGTGTACAGCGAGCGCTAAGCGAGAGAGCACCCGATTCGATTCTTTTTTTTGTTCCAGCCAGTAAAGCTGCATCTTTGACATCAAGAGAGCAGCTATTGAAAGCTTCGTTAGCATTCAGACCTCATTGAGCCAGAGTACAACGGCTAAGAGTGAATGATTTGACTCTTAGTGTGAACAGAACCCATGCACAGTCATTGTGGTCTTTAAGCGACACATTTCATCAGTGATTTGTCTCTATATTCTGGATTTGCATTAAATTTGGGTCCGATGCATGAGTACTCGAGGCAGTAAAATCACACTGTAAAATGCTCTAATTCAATCAGTCACATCGACCTAACCCTATTTCTTAAGAAGCCGCACAAATGGGGCCGACTATATTACAAGTATTACTTAGAATCCATTAGTGCCAAGAAAGTCAAACATATAAATACAATGCAGCTGCAAGTATAATGACAATGACGGGCCCAAACACCAGTGCCACCAGCAGGAAAACACAGCGGACACATGCATTTAACCACCTGCTAGTCTTTTATGTTTTCATTTTTTAATTAATTTTTATACTTTAAAAAAAAAAAATTATCTTATCTGAATGGTATGATATTTGGTTGACTTTTGTTGTTCCTTTGGAAAAAAGATGGTCATACATGTATTTTTGGAGGTCTAAAATGAACAAACGGGAAACACAAAATATTTTTTTAAGCATACAATCTACAAATCAGCCATGATTTGAGTTGAGTTGAGTTTATTTGACACAAAAAGTAGTGATTCACTGTTACAACCTTCTTGTCAAGGATAACACAATAAAGTTACAGTAACTTATTTCCATTGTGGTCCTTGATTTAAAAAATGACCAAGATCCAAAAAGCACACAGCAAAAAAGGGGTTAAACTCTTAAATATCAACACTGTAAAATACTCTCAGAGACTAAGTGAGATCAAAGACTTAGTTAGAAACAGAAAACACAAAATTTGGAAAAAAAACAAACAAAACAAAACCCTACAATTTGACAAAAAGTAGTCTTTGATAATATCTGCATGCATGGACAAATGACACTTTTATTAATTACAATGTTTTAAATATAGCCTATTTTAGGTATCTCTCCTACAGCCTCATTTAAATTTTTATTTTTGCATTATCTGATTTTCATCTGATTATTCCCTTTTGTACAGGTTATTCATATCTCATATGGTCTAGGTTTGCTCTTTGATTCACAAACATGATGGTCTTGTGATTGGAGGAAAGTGGATTTTCCCTCTAGTGGAGATCAGACTAGAAGAATACAGGGCACATCATTAGGATGTTAAATGGCCGAATGTGTCTCTTTAATCAGGATTTGTGCTTCCTGAACTTGAGTTCAGTTGTATTTCATTGGCTAGCGAATTTCCAGGTCACTTCTCTGGGCTTTGGGCGGCTATTCTGACCCTCTGCATCGGGTGACTCAGCCATGAGTCAGGCCACATTCGGCCTTCCCTTTTGTTTTTCTTATTCTCTTGAATATTTGACCTCATTCATTTGTCTTGTTAGCCGAGTTTGTCAGTATTTGTCCGGGGAATCGGGACAGATCTATTTAAATGCATCTATCTGAGCCACTGTAGCCCATGCTCTCATCTCATTTGCCATTTCAGTACTCGCTGTATGATGAGATACATGTTAATGTTGGACATATTAGTCGAGTGTTGTGGGTCGCTGTTGGTCGCTGAATCACAGCTGCGTGTGTGAACCCAGCGTGTGTGTGTGTGTGTGGATGAAATGCCACGAGGCGCTAGCAGCTCCTTATCAGTCTCTGAGCAGACGAGAGCTGCTCTTCTTAATTCATTTTCACCTGATCGGGAGGCCAAGAATGACATTTCACAAGTGTGTGTGTGAGAGGAACGGGAGGTGAATTATTTTATTTTTACTCCTATTACACTATATAGTAGCTGACAGAATGGAAGCCGCAGTTCTAGTTTTGTCCAGTAAAGGTGCCCGAGAGCTCTATGCTGTTCTGTGGTTTCCTTCAGAATAAAACAGCTTGAATTTTACAATTCAAAATTGTATTGTTATGAATTATATTATTCTGATTTAATAAATTGTTGGCTGCCCAAAGAGAACAACAAATCATTCTACAGCAAACCACAACAAATGAACACACAAACCACCTCAGCACATGGGAAGAAAGAACACAGACACTATGGGCCCTATTTTAATGATCTAAGCACATGGCGCATGTGCAGGCAGGCCGTGTCCGAATCCACTTTTGCTAGTTTAAGGACAGGAAAATGGTCGGCGTGCCTGGGCGCATGGTATAAGCGGGTTGTCCCTATTCTCTTAATGAGTAATGGGTGTTTTTTGGGCGTAACGTGCAATAAACCAATCAGAGTCTCATCTCCCATTCCCTTTAAGAGCGAGTTGCGCTCGCGTCTCCAGAGAGCAAAGGGATCTGCTCATGCGCAAGCAAATAGGTAGGCTAATTCTGATACACACAATGACAATCCATTATTACATGTATGACTTTTTTTATATATATATATATATATTTATGTGGCCTACACAATAATATTCTTTTACACTGTAATCCTTGATTTTTTAAAAATATTTTGCATGTTTGTCAAGTCAAGTCACCTTTATTTATATAGCGCTTTTACAATGCAGATTGTGTCAAAGCACTTAACAGTATCAAATTGGAGGATAGAGTGTCAGTAATGTATAATGATAAGATTAAACACTCAATTTTCAGTTAAAGGCATTTCATTATTGAATTCAGAGATGTCATTGTCTAGCTCAGTTTAGTTTAAATAGTAGCTGTGCAATCAAATCGGCGATAATCGCTAGAAATTAAGTGTCCCCAACTGAGCAAGCCAGAGGCGACAGCGGCAAGGAACCAAAACTCCCTCCGAGACAGAATGGAGAAAAAAACCTTGGGAGAAACCAGACTCAGTCGGGGGGCCAGTTCTCCTCTGACCAGACCAAACCCGCAGTTCAAAAGTTTATATTTCTATTTTAATTTTGTTGCAATTTCTAACAATAGTAGTATTATGTAGTTAGGTATTTTATTATATTTTAGTTATTTTGTTATTTTTGGTTGATATATCTAGGGATATATCTCTGGGGTCATCTGGGTGTCCTGGTCTCCGCTGACGATCAGGGCTGTAGACATCATCTCTTGGTGCTGATCCACCATCTGATCGGATACGGACTGAGAAACAGACTAGGAAAGAAACAGACAAACATTAGCGCAGATGCCATTCTACTTACGATGTAACGAGTACATCGTGTGTTATGGGGAGTGTTCCCGGTTCCGGTTGATCTAATTAATGCAGCCTAACAACTTTAACGGATTTGAATAATAGAAGCGTGACACGCGTTATGTGTAAGCCAGGCTAAAAAGATGGGTCTTTAATCTAGATTTAAACTGACAGAGTGTGTCTGCCTCCCGAACAGTGTTAGGTAGATTGTTCCAGAGTTTGGGAGCTAAATAGGAATAGGATCTGCCGCCCGCAGTCGATTTTGATATTCTAGGTATTATCAAACGGCCAGAGTTTTGAGAACGCAGCGGACGTGGAGGACTATAATGCGATAAGAGCTCGCTCAAGTACTGAGGAGCTAAACCATTCAGGGCTTTATAAGTAATTAACAAGATTTTAAAATCTATCCGATGCTTGATAGGGAGCCAGTGCAGTGTTGACAGAACCGGGCTAATATGGTCATATTTCCTGGTTCCAGTAAGGACTCTAGCTGCTGCATTTTGGACTAACTGTAGTTTGTTGATCAAGCGTGCAGAACAACCACCTAATAAAGCATTACAATATAGCTGCGCATCCCTGTGTGTAATAAGCAAAGTGAACGCGCATTGTGGACCCACCCAGAGGCGCATTTTCTACTAATGCAAAAATATTGCGCCATTGACTTTAGACCAGGGGCCTGTACCATGAAGCTGGATTAGCTGGCTAGCCAGGTAAGTTTCAGTTTAGCTTGCGCCAACTCTGGGTTTTAGGTACCATGAAAGTAGCTTGGCTTTTAGCTGCGTTCATTGCCATAGTAACTTACACTCCACAGCTAACCTGCTCCGGCGCAGGTTATGTTCTGAGTTAGAGATCTCAAACTGAAATTGGACCAATCAGATGTGAGCTAACTGACACATGTCTGACACAAAAAAAGTCACTCTCCCACTTTATCTTGCTCCAAATTAAAGGTCACTAGTACAAAAAAAAAAAGAAAAAAAAAGTTGGTCTGGCCTTAATGATAATTACATTATTTTATATTATTTATTTAATTATATGATTTATATTATTATTAATCCATTACACACAAGCTATTTTAGTTTAACAGTTATTATAAATAATTTATTTTAAATGAATGTTAATAGATACAGATTGTATATAATATAAATAAGTTGTAGAATCAATAGATAAAGCTTTAAAAATGACTGTGACCTTACATGTTCGAGTCTCTATCGCTGTATATTTCCAACAATATAAACTAACTTAAGTTTCACTTGTGACTGCACTGATGAAGCAAGATGATTTATTTTATTTGTCCTCTTTCATGAACAAGTACTTTTTCATTGTAAATGCATTTAAATGAATCATATTTTTCAATCTTTTAACCTTTAGCAAAATCTTTAACTTTTAACCAAGGCTTGTGATTGGCTGTTAGGCACTGATGTCACACATTCATGTGCACATGCTCCACAAACTCAGGATCAAAGCCTGAGTTAACAAAGAAAGTTGATGATCAGCATCATGGTACCAACAAAGCCGGATTGGAGAGGTTTTGTTTTGTTTTGTTTTGTTTTGTTTTGTTTTGTTTTGTTTTGTTTTGTTTTGTTTTGTTTTGTTTTGTTTTGTTTTGTTTTGTTTTGTTTTGTTTTGTTTTGTTTTGTTTTGTTTTGTTTTGTTTTGTTTTGTTTTGGCAAACTGAACACTCGACAAGTATCTTGCTGACAACATCATTAGGAAAAAAAATCAATGTAAAACAAATTATCCATCTAAAACCCCCAGTACTCACAGATGAATCTAAGACTGAAAGGAAACAAACATGACGCAGAGATTCTTCTCCAGATTACTGAATCCTAATGACTTTATCCATTTTCCTTTAACACACTGACCAACACAAACAGATCGTCCAAACAGGGGAACATATAAAACACCGTCTTCTGTTAAAACCAGTCATAATGCTCCAACTTACTGTAGTAATGCTGAGATTGCTTCACCATCTCGATGGCATCGGTTAAATGTCAAACGACAGTCAGACTGTGCTGCTTTCGGACAATCTCCCATCAGCGTGTGTTAAAGAATGAGAAGCACAGCACCGAGCAGATGCTGCCATGTGGACGAGAGCTGTGAAAATGCCCTCACGCAAATGCCAAGCCATCACTCAGCATCTGGGAGGTGAAAATCAGATTGAAAGTCCTGTTCCAGCTCACCGTCGGCAAACGTGTTGAGTTATGGACACAGTCAGAGAAATTACTCTTCAGATAGTTCAAACATTCCAGGAAATCAGGAAGATCTCTGTAATCAAAGACACACAGCGGTGAAGCAGATGTATATTACTCCTGTTTTTCACGTCTCCTCCATCTTTCACAGTACTTTAAATAACGAGCATAAACAATGTCTCACACCTAAATCAGACAGAGAAACACTACAGCTTGCGCAGACAGACAGACAGAGATATTTTATTCATCACATCATCAGCTCTTCGACTTGCACCTTTGATTCCAACCCTTGAAATCAGAGCCTTCGGCTTTGATGTTGAATATGTTTGACATCCTCTTCTGTTTCTCTGCTCTCTCTGCATAGGGTTGATGTCATGGTTTGTCCATGTATCTTGCAAATCACAAATTCACACATGCATGCACATAATCAGATAAAACATATGAAAGTGTGGCTTTCTTGTGTTGAACATTTTGTTCATGGTTCATTACCATAAATGCCCTCTTGTGTCATCAATTTTTGCTCAGTCAGGCATTTTCTGATTGAATTACATTTTACATTTGCCATAAAAATACTGTCTCTCCACTTGTAGATGCTCCAGAGATGCAGAGCAACTGCAGTGTCTTTCTTCCCGCAGGATGAATCTGGCTCGGAGAACACGACTGTGAGCTCAGATCTTCTTAGAGTGAAGCCTGAACCCTGTGTCATCCGTCCATTAGGCCACGCTACTCTGCAGACAAAGACAGTTGAGAAACACTGTGGAGTGTTTTTATTTTTTTACAGACAAATATAATAAGGCATCATTTTTTAATGAAGAAGTAAATGGAATCAGCACACAGGATTACAACCCTCCACAAATTCTGTGTGTGTGTGTACACTTACAAGGTTGATTAGATACAGGTGAAAGGCCCACAGGAGCCTAGAGCATCTCCACACGACTTGAGTTTGTGTCCAGTTACTGACCAGTCCAATGGCTTTAAAGACCATAACAGTTCAACAGTAATAATATTAATTATTACCAAGTTTAAAAATCAGCTCATCTACAGGGGCGTAGGGATGATGTTGATCTCTTTTCTTTCCAGAGATTCGAGACTCCACCTGCCCCAGAAAGCATCAGTCTCAAAAGATGCTCACACTAAAAATAAGTGTTTATCCACTGAGCTCCAGAAATGACCTGCAGATGCAATGAGAAAAAAGACAATCGTGTATAATCATTTAATTAATTTGCAATCACTCCCATCTTTAGTTTTTGAAATCTTTATTTGCATGCCTATTTTACATTCGGTATTATCAAGCCACGCACCCACACACACACAAACATGACAGAAAAGAGTAAAAATGATCAGAATTAAGACTGTTTTAATGATAGAACTATCTCATTTTTCATTTTGACAAGTATTTGTTTTCATGACAAGGCTTGAGTAATTATGTAGAATAAAACTGTCATTCCTGTTGAGAGCAGATTTAGTTCACGTGTTGACGATTATTTTCTGATTACATTAACGTTTGTGTGCCTTCTGAAGGTGTATAGAAAGCGAATAATAGAGTTATATTTCTTCTTTGTCACCCATGTGCTGTCTTAATGTTGTTGGAGCGCTGGTTTTGTGTCTGTAGTTTGGGGAGGGTGTTAAAGGTCCTCAGAAAGCCGTGTGATTCTCCAGGCTAATACAAAATGCATGACACAGAGAGAGCGGCCCAAAGCTAATGCTGCATCACGGTCCAGGGTAACATAGCAACAGTTTCTGGCTGAACTTTAGCTCAGCGTAACATCCATTAACCCGGAGTGAACCGCCAAACGAGAGACACTCGTGGTTTTTAACAGCTAGCAGCAGCTAAACAGTTTTACGTGCCATTGAAATCCTTTGAATTATTTTGTAATGACAAGCTTGTCCTTTGACACCAGCTGTCCGTCACTGACAGAGAGTCTCCTGAAAACACAATTCACAGGACACAGTGCTTTTGCGGATGTCAGATGTCACGCTCATGTACAGTATGTAAAGCGTAGACGTCCTCGAGTAAAACAGACCTCCTTCTTACTGCCTGTCCTCAATAAACCTTCAAATCTTTCCCAGTCACTCTGTCCTGATATGAAGGCTTGGCCTAAGGGGCAAAAGCTTTTTGAAATAATCTTTAAACATTTTATTCAAACACAACTCTTATCGTAATTCTCTTCTGCATACGGACGACTGACGGCTCCATGTGACTGGATCAGACGTGAAGTCCAAATTTAAATGAAAGTCCTGTAAGCTGTAATCTGTCCTGGTAAATACATCTGTCTTAGAGAACGGGATCTATGTGCACAAGAAGAAAAGCAAATACGGAAAAGGGAACATGGACTCATCATCATCGCAAAATAAGCTATTTGCAAAATATAAAAAAGATGCTACTTAAATGGACGTGATAAGGATTAATAAATGATTTTACTCTGTGAGGAAAGAGGGAGTGTTTGTGAAACTAGCACAGATACAGAGGAAATCACACACACAACGATACATTATACACAAATATTTGACAGAACGCTAAAGATCTGTGGCGTAGTGGTAAAGCAAGCAGATAAATAAAGCAAACCTACAAAAGCACTGCTGACAGTTCAGTCGGTCACACAAACATGATGACAAGGGACTGGAGGAGTTTGAAGCAGGAACTTGAGGAAGTCTGTGTTGTCAAGACTGCGTTTGAGCCGATGGGCTACGATTTCAGAGACGAACACGAGATCATCTCGGTGATGGGAGAGGTGATGACAGCCGAGTCTCGCTTCTCCAAACATATGCTGGAAAACACTATAAAATAAAATGAGATTAATTTGGACATCACGTCAGCATTGGTAGTGATATTAGTTTGCGAAGCTTTATTCAGGTTTACACACACTCAAACCTCTGATACACACAGAAGAGAAGCAGACTTATCTCTGGGCTGTGTTTGACTTTGGAGGACCATGTACTTTTAGATTTATACATCTGGAAGATGCTTATCCAAACCGACTTACAGTACATTCAATTCAAATGTGCAAAATCACCCATAAAAAAGCACAATAAGCCAATGATTCAAGGCACTGGTATGTAAAGAGCTGCGTTGATGATTGACAGAATGGTTTGTGAGGCGCTGCACCTTTAGAAATAAAGCTTCCAGAAATAGAGGGGCTTAATTGTGCCTTTCTTTTCCAAAGCTAATGAAACAAAGCTCCAGCTTATAAACCAGAGGAATCTGCAGGTGTGCTCTGTTACAGTCAAACACACTTCATATGTATTAGTGACACTGGCCTCTATGCAGCCAGTCAGTTTCTGTCTGAGTCAGCTGGCTGGATAACTACATCGCTCTCACAGCGGGTTACCTGTGGGGATGTGATCCCTTCACTGGTGTTCACTGACACACACACACACACACCTGCGGTCATCAGCTACTGGACTGATAGCTTAAGCCCTCAGGAGCGGGTTCAGACGCAGTTAGCTGTAGAGATCAGGGGGCATATTACAGAAAGTTTCTTATCTTAGGTCTTAACTTAAGATACGATACGTTATATTAGGATTTTTCGCAAATCTTAACTTGATTTGGGATTCTTATCCTATCTTACAAAATCGTATCTTATCTCTAGTTAGGAAATCTTAAATCGTATCATCAAGTTCGACAATCCACTCTCAGGTCTGTTGCCAAGCAACCAACACCGCGCGAGCTGCTGATGAGGTAAACAAAATGGAAAAACAAAACCTGCAAGCTTTTAACTTGAGCGCCGCTGAAATTGAAACTCTGATAAGTTCGGTGGAAAAGGCAAAGCCGATACTATTTGGTAAGTTTTCACCTTCGCTCACTCACGAAGACAAAGAGAGGGAGTGGGCAAGAGTTGCCAAAAATGTGTCTGCGGTGTCCGGGATTAACCGTTCAGCTGAGTCTGTGAAGAAAAAAATTGTCCACCTTTGCAAAGGAGGGGGAACACTTTCAGAAACACGAATGTTGGGTGTCATTCAGAAAGTGCACTATGAAGGCAAGTTAAAACAGCTGGTTATGTTACGTTTTAATTTAAGCTAGTGTCCTATTGTAATAAACGTTATTTACAATTAGAAATTAGGGATTACAATTAGAAAGAGAAAGACTGGAGCTGAACAGGTCACAACTGTGCAGAAGGTGCAGGCAGGAACTGCAATTTATTTATTTTCATTTTTGATATGATATTACATTGATTTGTGCATTGCAATGTCTGTTTAAATTAATAAAATGCACATTTCAAGACAAGTGATTTAATGTCATTTATTTTTGGACACTGTAATATTATTTTACCTTAATAAAATGTATCAATGAAAAATTATGTTAGTTTTCTTATTTTGGGATATTGTACACTTGTTTCTTATTTGCAAAACAATATATAGAAATAAATAAAACTGATTGAGTTATGACCATCAGCAGATATTTAATATGTTTCAGTCAATAGATTTTTTAATTTTTTTTTTTTCTTTTTTTCTTGGTTTGTTTTTAAGAAAAGAGCTGTTTATTCACGCAGATTTCTTTAGCAGATAGATAGGCAGGAGTACTTTTAGATGTTTGGGGGGTTTTATATTTTGGAGTATTCTACACTTGTTTCTAATTTGCAAAAAAATCTTTGAATAAGGTGATTCCTCATGTGGAACCCTGGGTTAAGTCCTTGTGGTTGAGGTATTGCTTCGTCCTCCTCTGCTACATCCACTTCTGGATCAGGCAGTTTTGCCATTCTGCACATATTATGCAAGACAGCTGTGGCTTTGATGAAAAGAGCAACCTTCTGTGGGGAATATTGGAGGTAACCTCCACCAGTGTCATGGCATCTCCATCTAAAATATATAAAAGGCATTTTCACTTTAGCCATTTGTAGTTCTCGGTTTACTTTAAATAATGTCTATATAAATAGTATTCTGAAATACCTGCTCTTCCAAACACCAAAGAGACGCTCCTGTCTGGACCTGTATTTTTATGTGCCTGGTTTTATCTGTAAACGGGATCAAATATAATAGGCAGTGGCTCTTGTTACATTATTTTTGCTTGTATTGTACAGTATGATGTATAACAAAAGAGGTCAGTCAATTCGTTTCTACATCCATATATCATACCGAATGTTTTCAAAGGATATCCTGAATCCCCTAGCAGCCAACCATTTTGTACACTTTCCTTCAGATGTGCATTAATGTCACTAGAATAATAATAAATGCTTTGATATTTCTGAATGACGAATACAAAGTAAACTCAAAGTTATGAAGTAAACTCAAAAGTTATGACTGTGTGCTGTCAGGAACAAATAAGTTACGTTAAATATACCAGTAATCTTATATTTGAGTTGTAATGGTGTGCATTAAAACAGCAGCATAATTAACCTTTATGTTATTTAAATTTAGTAATTAAAAAAAAAAAAAAAAAGAAAGAAAAAGTTTAGAGTATAACTGTAATGATGTATTTTTTATATTTATTTGTAAATACAATAAATTAATATTTATTATTGTCAATATTTATTTATTTATTTAAATCTGTAATGTAATGCTAACCTTACCTTGAAGGCATGGTGTGTAGACCCAGGCCACCTCGCCACTAAATGTCTTATAATCATATTGTGATCCCTAATGGCCTGTACATTGAGACCCCCAATGAAACCCCTTTCGGCTGACATACGCTGCCTCATCTTCGCCACTAGGGGCCTTCATTGGAGCGAGAGAGCCGTCCACTAGTCCTATAACTCCTGGCATACTATCTGCTCGGAAAAACTCGGTCTTGATAGTTGAAAGCTCACCTCCTGTTGGAAACCTAATGTAGGTAGGTGCTAAAGCACTGATTGCATTTGCCACTTCTGTTAGATTTTTAGACAAACCAGGTTGTGACATTTTTCCAATAGAAGCGTCTTCACTTTGAAAATCGCCTTTTGCAAAAAACCGTAAGGCATTAGTCACTTGCAGTATAACCGGTAATGCTCCGTGACGCTTTGTTGGTCTCTGTAATGCTGGTTGCAGTTCCTGTGCTAACTGTAATATCATGTTGCGCGGCAGTCTGTAATTACTTATTAGTGTTTTGTCATCAAAATATTACACGTCTTCAGGGTCCTCCAAGAGTCTTTCTGCCATTAAACATCTCCTTTCTTTATTTTCAAGTATTAATAAGTGTAATGCCATGTTGGAAAGCGCAATTGTAAGCGTTTTTTCCCCCCGTTAGCTTTCAAATAATTTTGAAGTTAGGACAGCTGTGGGATTGTCCTAAAGTTAAGACAGTTTTTAGGATGTTTTGTCAAGTTAGGAGGTTTCTGTAATATCCCTTCCTATCTGTAGTCAAGATAAGATAACGTGCTTAGGAAATGCTGTTCTGTAATAGCTCTTGTCCTAACTGAAATTACCATGCTTACCAAACAGATAAGATGAGATTTTTAAGTTAGGATCTTTCTGTAATACGCCCCCTGCTCTCCAGACAGCTGCCCACAGGACAGGGCATGCAAGGTGTCGCCCGCTGTTAAAGGCCAGTCAATATCTCGCCCTGCGGAGGACAGTTATTCACATTTTCATCACTCTCTGAATATTTAAACAGCACTGAAGAGACGGAGGAGGAGGTCTGAGATCTGTCGTTCTCCTTTCTGCCACAGACTCTCCACCTGTCCGCTTCATCATTGTGACCCATCGTCCTCCTTTACTCGTTCATCTCACGTGATGCTGCTAAAATACATATGCACATATACATCCGTATATACACAGGACATAGCGTTCAGAACGAGACAGAGACAGAGAGAGAGACAGGGAAGCTCACATCAATCACTGTCAAGTGCGGCTCTAGTCCTACAAACACACAGCTATCTGTTCCCTCAATCTCTGGCTCCGTCTCTGCAGCAGCGTTTATAGGTTCTGCTGTGCCAGTGTGATTTAGTGTTAAAATCACAGAGTGAAGATGAGGCAGATGAGTGCAGTGCTGGTAAAATGACGACGCTGCTCCTCTGCGTCCGTATCATCAGTTCAGATGGAGCTCAGAGGTTACCAAACATTAGCTTATAGTTTAATCACTGCCTTCATCATGCTGGACTGCAGAGCTTGATCTGTTCAGTGAACAGACGGCTTGTGTTACACGTAGCATACAGCTAAATGAGACTGCTGTGGGGACATTGATTTAATGCCAGAAGAGGACAAGCTCCTCCAGAAGAGTTCGGATCCTCTCAAGGTTTGTTTGTTCTTCACGACCTAAACATCTTACAGAGTTTTTTCCTTGCCTTTGGCTGCTCGAAGACATTAAAACTCGTTTCCCTCTAAAGCTGTTTGGGTTAGTGAAAGTACTTCACAAATGAACTTGAGACACACGAGAGGAGACGACCAAGAGAACGACTGCTCAACCACATTCAATCATTCAAAGGTTCCTTCTCATGAGACTAATTTGAGCTATCATTGTAATTTTACTGTGTATCTCAGTCTAAAATCATTTAAATGTAGTTGTAAGTGCAGTCAGTAATTTGACCCTCAGCGCGGCCTCCAGCTGTCATTCTGAATCTCGTCTTCACTGAGATTCTCTTTTATTGGCCTCAAACAATCCTCCTGGTGTCTTTGCAGCGGCTCAAACACACACAAACACATTCATCTCCCAAATACCGTGGTAAATTATGTTTGAAAGACATTCTGTGTTTAGCTAAAAGGGCACCAGGGAGAAATTAAAAACAATTCATCCCAATTATTTACATAGCACCTTTTACAACACAGATTGTTCATAAAAGCAGCTTTACAGACAATAGGAAAATAAAGACAAAAAAAATAATAATTTGTGTGATGTCAAGAGCGACAGTGGGGGGAAAAAGCTGACTAGCGATGTTTAAAAGACGTGGAGAAACACTTCAAAAATATTGATGAGTAATTGGATATACTTTCATTAGTTTGTGTAACTAACCAAAAATATCATCTATTTTAAAAAAAAAAAAAAAAAAAATCTAATTAAGACATTTACTGTATATGAGCTACAAGTGTCTCCCCCCATCCACCCATCCGCTACTAGCAAAAATAAACAGATTCACATCTTAAAAGCCTGCTAGATTGAACAAGCAATCTGCACAAGTGTGTGTGTGTGTGTGTGTGTGAGAGAGAGAGAGAGAGAGAGAGAATTTCTCACTGCACTCTGAGATTCGAGAGCATGTGGACACGACAGACTCCAAACTAGACTGATTCTCTCTCTCTCTCTCTATCTCTCTCACACACACACACACACACACACAATTTGATGCATCATTGTTTTAACATATTGTATTTCTCTCCAGGCTTTTTGCTGTTTTGCTCTCTTTTCACACATTAAATGTACCGACTCCCAAATGCCACACACACATAAACTGCCAGATTCTTGCAGCCTTTCGACTCATTTTCACACATATTTAAAAGTCCAAAATGCTGCAGATCACAGCACTCCAAAATCATTTTTTATGTTATGTGTAGCTCCCAGTACACTGTCGTCATTCTGCACATGAAGTTTAACACAGCAGTTCAGTCCCACTTCAAAATGCACTAAAACATTGAAAAACCTCATACACAAACTCATTCTACCCAAACAGCCAGCAAGAATGCTTGGTCACTCATAACTTAATGGTAGAATAATAGACAATCATTTAGTCATGGGAAGTATCTTGGATATTTATAGAAAGCAAAATAAAAAGGCCAGACCCTTATTGTGCTGGCAGGACGCACTCTATATATGCAATATGCCGTATTTCTCTTTCTTTATGAAGTAAAAAGAAAATTTAACCAACCCCGAGTGACTGCCCATCAAGCACAGGTCAGCAGAGATATGGGAACAGCGTCTGTGTTTGCCCTCTCTAGTGATTCACCTGGGGAAGAATGATGATGACTTTTCTTTTTCCTACTCGAATAAGTGCGTTCGAGAAAATCTGTGATTTTCATTTTGATTTTTAATCAAATTTTGATTGCTTTCAGCAAACAGGTTGAGTGCTGAAGTATCAGGAATAGCTTCCCTTAAATTTGAAATTCAGATATTTGTGAAATGCCAAAGCAATGGGAAAATGTCACTGCAGCAGAGTGGCACATGTGCCTGACAAACCTATGAGTTCCATCGACACACAACAAGCACAGGTTTACTTCACGGGTCAAAGAAATCCCACCAGCAGAAGATCTCAGGCTCAGACAACACGTCTATGGACCAAATCAGCACCTAATGTTGCACACATACAGAAAAGGCTGACTGAAGTGTAACCTAACCTCTCTTTACACTCCTCCGTGATTAAAAAGGCCAGTCATTTAAAACAACTCATTTACAAGGTACCTGACTGCTGCAATGAGCACTTCTGAAGAACTCGCTATATTCAGTCTTAGTTCATGTTTCTCAGTGATATTTAGTTTTGACTTAACGCTTATAGGGACTCACTCAAAAATAAACATTGCCATAATTTACATGTCGTTCCAAACCTGTATGACTTTCATTCTTCTGTGGCACACAAAAGAAGATATTTTGAAGAATGTTGGGAATCAAACAACATTGAAACCCATTGACTTTCATTGTATGGATAAATCATCAACAACAACAAAATAAATAAATGAACAAATAATTTTTACAATATATTTGCTTCCCATTTTCACTACACCTGCTCTGAGATGCATTCCCCGAATTCTGCCTTCTTTACGCACTTTTAAAAATCAAGTTGTAAAAACACAGGCACCTTCTGACCTCATAAATCCACTTTTGTTTTTTGACCTTTATCTTCTGCTGTTTTGTTGGCATTTTCCATCTTCTTCTTGTACTTCTCCAAACCAATGACCCAACTAAGAGTGTTGCCATCTAGTGGGTCCACAAATGAAAACAATCAATTCCAGACCCATTAACAGAAGATGAAGCCTATGTCCCACTGTGCATACTATCCATCCTATATTCTATGTGATATCAATCATTTTCAATACTATTTAGGGCATATAGGGTGGATAGTAAGCACATTGGTATGCAGGGAACATAATCAATTGTTAAAGTCCCTAACTAGAAATTTACTTGAGTGAAAGTATTTAAAACAGCCAAATTGAATCACACTCAAGTATTTAATAGAAAAAATAATAATAATGTTTTTCCTATTTGTAGAAATTAACTTTAATTCACATCTTTATTAATTTGTGTATATAGAAAGATAGTGTACCTGTTTAGGGACATTCTTATTCCTTGAGGTCTTTCATAGACTGTGTTTGTGATTGTTAACATTTAGTTAAATTCATTACCATCCAATACATAACCATTTAGCTTTTCGGTTGATACAGTTAAAAAATAAATAAAAAAGGCTGGCATTGCAGCTATATATATTTTTAAAGAAGCCAAAGGAGAAGAACCACCACAAACTCCTGCTGTTCTACTGAGGAAGGGCTGTGAGAGGCTGACTCCTTCAGCAAACTAAGCTAATTTCACTAAAACTACATTGGGATACATGCTTCACATTTCTAAACTTCTGTCTATACATTTACTGTTACTCTGTTGTAAAGGCATTACTATGAATATTTTTTTTTTTTTTTAGCTCAAGCAGACGACAGAAGCATATATTCTCAGCTTTAGTAGGATGTTAGTATAAACCTGCTTCACTCGGAGGTACTTGTGATTTCAGATTTACCTGCACCTAACATCACAAAACAACTGAGGTCGATTTACATCTTCTTGAGCAGAGTGAACTATCTCCAGCAGATGATTGTGCTGCTGAGCTGAAATCTGCAGCTCTCCAGCTGACCATCCTCAGGTTTATCTGCAAACGCTGCACACAGTAGAACCTGTAGATCTGAGCTTCCTCTCAGGAGAGACAAACCAATTAAAGCACAGAATAGACCGATCCGACAGGCTGCATTGTGCAGTTCGTTCCCTCATCTCTGTGCGGCAGCATGAATTTAGAGGGTTGCGGGTGAAGAGGGAGAGAAGGGCGACTTTTGTGTCTCTGTAACAGGGGATATTGGCCTGTAATGGCTGAGCCGTACTGTTAATTAAGTTCAGGATGGAGAAAATGGGACCTGAATTCAGGAGTGTGTGTGTGTGTGTGTGTGTCCAAAAATCTGCAGGAAGCCACATTTGTGCTGTGACAGAGGGAGAAGTCTGTTGGCCTGTTTCAGAGCTAATTGGAAGGCAGGAACACAGAATGAAAAAGAGATTTTCCAAATTAGAAAACAGCTGAGACGACACTGGTCATAAATCCAGTGAATATTATGTGAAGAGCAATATCAGCTCTGATGATTCATCATCATTTCAGCATGGAGATGCACAGGGAAAACGACAACGTTAGCTTTAACTGCATGAGCTCATCATCCACACAAAACGAGTTTAATGAGCCATTTGTGTTCACTATCAAACTTTCATTTCATTTATTACAATATGTACTCAGAGACGCATGCAAATCACACCCTCAGGTCTCCAGCGAAACCTAGAAAGAGCTGCTGATCTCTGGGACACTTAACCTCACCGCTAGGGATGCTGGGAAATATAGGCTGTGAAATAGAGGGAGGCAGTTTTCTTGAAATAATCTGAAGTGGAAACAGTGGTTTTATTGAACAGATACCAACCCTGTGTCTGAATATGCCTAGTTCCCAACTATATAGTAGGCCTAAAAAGTATTATGTCTAAAGTCATGGTATTCATTAAGCAGTAGACAAAAAGTACCAGGATGACCTACTACTTGACTTTACTAACCCATAGGGCCACGGGACAGGAGTCATGATTGGCAGTGGAGCGAAACTGATGCTGTACTGCCGTGTGACAAAGACAACATGAGTGCAGTCTGCCCAGATTTCATCCATACTACACACATTCACACTATATGTAGAGCAAACAGACAAAGGTTACAAAGTCAGTTCTTATTCGAATGTAGCATCAATTTCAGGTTCAGAGCCGAGGAGCTTATGATAGCTGAAGGCTTCTGTTCTCATCTCTGTTGGTCTTACTGGTGTCGCTGGATGGCCGTGGACAGGTCAGCTCGATGAAGACAGAGGATCTGGGTTCAGCAGCTGGTGCCTCTCATCGTTCGCTTCTCCATCTTTTACATCTCCATGTTATTATCTGAAATTGTAGAAGAGCCAAATCATATAGTAAGTCATTATGAAAACATCACAGGCAGCACATAAAGAGTCCATTTACATCAATTACTGCGAGCAGAAGTCAATGACTCGTCCCTTACATAACACACGCGCAGCTCTGTTTGATGGGATTAAAAGTGCAGATGGACAGCAGCCAAAACAAAACACACAGCTGGACGATCACACAGGCCAAAGGTGAGCTCTTTCTCCAGGCCGCTGGCTGTAGTGAGCTGTGAGAGCAATCGGAGAGTGTCAGAGAGAGAGACAGAGAGACATGCTGTCAGTACTGAGAAACACATGCAGACTCAAACACAGTCATTGTCTCTGTAGAACTCACACACAAACTCTTCAAACCACTGAGATGCTTGTGTGACTTCACAATAGCTTTCACATCCCATTGCTGAGTCTTAAAATACTGCTGCCACGTGTTCTGAGTTTGAGCTCCGTCAAGTTAATTTTTTTTTTCAATCTTAAAATCAATTTTATAGACCATCATTTTCGTTTCTATAATGTGTGAATATATCCCCTATCGCAACAAAAACAATCAGAGCGCATTGTTATCACTAGTTTTATTTTGATTTCCCAAGTCCGCTATTAGCTTATAGCCCGTTAGCATAATCTCGCTAATCTCGCTTACACTGCTAATATTCCATTCACACACGTTACCATTGTTTCACTATTTCTGGCTTTAATGGCAGATTTGTGATTACCTATTTGTGATATGCGTTCGAGCTGCATTCAGTCCACCACCTTTACTCCGTGTGTTTCTCTGCACAGGCCCCGCGCACCCAGGACGCGATCTTCCCAGATGTCCTTCACTCCGGCGCCGGGACACGACGGACCCTGGGTGCACCAGCAGCGGAAGACGCGAGCCAGGCCCCAGATCTCCACCCGGAACCACTTCACTCCCCTCCACGAGACGGAATGTGATGCTGTGATCATCGGAGACTCCATCGTCCGGGACATCCGTGCTACAGTCGTTAGCTGAAGGTAAAGTGCACACTTATTGTTTCCCTGGTGCTCGTGTTCTCGATGTTTCTGCGCAGATACCCGTGATCCTGAAGGGCGACGAGAGCATCGGCGCTGTCGTGCTGCACGCGGGGGTTAACAACACCAAGCTGCGGCAGACAGAGACACTGAAGAGGGACTTCAGGAGCCTGATCGAGACGGTACGCAGCACATCGCCCGCGACGACGATCATCGTGTCAGGACCGCTTCCCACGTATCGACGAGGACACGAAAGGTTCAGTAGACTTTTTGCTTTAAATGAATGGTTATTGTCATGGTGCAAAGAACAGAAACTGCTCTTTGTTAATAATTTAAATCTTTTCTGGGAGCGTTCTAGGCTTTTCCGTGCTGATGGCCTGCACCCGAGCAGAGTCGGAGCGGAACTCCTGTCAGACAACATCTCCAGGACGCTACGCTCCATATGACTAGTAAACCAATTCTCAAATAACTGCTATGATGGCTTTTGCTCTACCCTCCTAAATGACAGAAGTACTTGCGTTGTCCAATCTATACAGACTGTATCTGTTCCCCGAATAGTGAGGTCAACATATAAATTTAATGTAGGATCTAGAAAAAATCTGATCGTGATTAAACCTGAAAAATGCAAAATAAATGAACAAAAACAATTTCTAAAGCTTGGGGTCCTAAACATTAGATCACTCGCACCCAAAGCAGTTATTGTAAATGAAATGATCACAGATAATAGTTTTGATGTACTTTGTTTGACTGAAACCTGGCTTAAACCAAATTAATATTTTGGTCTAAATGAGTCTACTCCACCAAGCTACTGTTATAAACATGAACCCCGTCAGACTGGTCGTGGCGGTGGTGTCGCTACAATATATAGTGATATTCTCAATGTTACTCAGAAAACAGGATACAGGTTTAACTCATTCGAAATACTTCTACTTAATGTTACACTGTCAGATATGCAAAAGAAATCTCTCCTATCTCTTGCTCTGGCTACTGTGTATAGACCACCAGGGCCATATACAGAATTCCTAAAAGAATTTGCAGATTTCCTCTCAGATCTATTGGTTAATGTTGATAAAGCACTAATTGTCGGAGATTTTAACGTTCACGTTGATAATACAAATGATGCGTTAGGACTTGCGTTTACTGACCTAATAAACTCTTTTGGAGTCAAGCAAAACGTCACCGGGCCCACTCATCGTTTCAATCATACGCTAGATTTAATTATATCGCATGGAATTGATCTTACTGATATAGATATCGTACCTCAAAGTGATGATGTTACTGATCATTTCCTTGTATCGTGCATGCTGCATATTACCGATATTAACTATATGGCTCCGCGTTATCGTCTGGGCAGAACTATTGTTCCAGCCACCAAAGACAGATTCACAAATAACCTGCCTGATTTATCTCAACTGCTCTGTGTACCCATAAATACACGTGAACTAGACGAAATGACTAGCAACATGGGCACTATCTTCTCTAATACGTTAGAAGCTGTTGCCCCCCTCAATATGAAAAAGGTTAGAGAAAAATGTACTGCGCCATGGTACAACAGTTATACCCATTCTCTCAAGAAAGAAACTCGTAATCTTGAGCGCAAATGGAGAAAAACTAACTTGGAAGTTTTTAGAATTGCGTGGAAAAACAGTATGTCCAGCTACAGACGGGCTCTAAAAGCTGGCATCAGAAATACAATAACAAATGTAGATTCTATGGCGTCTAGTCCTTCACCTTCATTCATCGCACCCAAAGAAAAACTGGTAACACAAGCCCGTAGGCAGGGGGGGTTCGGGTGGTTCGAACGAACCCCCCCTCACTGCCAAAGGTCCAGAATTTAAGTCGTTTTTTTTTTTTTTTTTTTCATGTGATTATTGTCATCATTGTTTTAATCAATGCCTGTGACAAATATTCTGTTGCTGTTTCAAATTAATATGATACATTATTGTAGCTGGACGTATGTGTGTGTGCCGCGCGTGCAGTTTCAAAGCAACGGTGAAGAAGCATCGCCTCTGAATGATGGGGGGGTAGGGGTTATATATATATATATTTTAATTAAAAGGATTTCTATATTTTATCCACTCAATAGTCTACAATATAATAGCCATATAAACGTAGCGTAATTATAATAATAAAACATAGTGGGATATTCAGTGATATTGGCTGTGCAATTTCGACTTTTGTGATTGGCCAAGACTGGCAGACTGGAGCCAATGGAAATGCTTCTCCTTCGGTGCGCGTCTTATTCCTCTGTTCAACTGAATATTATCACGATTTCAAATGTTACATAGCATTTATAGTTTAATAAACAAGTAGCCTAATATGTAGTCACTTACCATTTAGACGCAATATTGACGTTTTTGTTCTATTTCACCAACGAAAAAAGTTACAGAAGAAAAGCAACACTCAGCACGGTGTTTTGTTATTGAATGATTCATCATTTTGAACGAATCGTTTTAATGAATGACTCAATGATTAATTTATTAAAACGGTCACTTGCCGCCACCTATTGGCGGTTTAGTTTCATGTTTAAAAGTAGGCTATCGTCGTTGTCGTTGTCGTTGTTTTTACATTTGTTTAAACATCAATCTCATAAATTATTTATTACAGTTGTAATCTTGCAGTGTAAATTATTTAATTTGATTGATAACAGCCCTTATTTTTAAAACTGAATTTGATCAAATGTAAGAATTTGACATGAAAGATAAAGCTTAAAAAGATAAAGTAGCCTAGAAATAAATAATTTTTAACCTTTAATATTAGAATGATGTACCAACTGGGGTTCCTTATGGTTTACTGCATTAGTTGAGAGATATTTTTTTCTTTGAAGAAATTTGCTATGTACTGTACCTGATAGGCCACAACTTAATCAATATTGAATAAAATTGTGTCAATAAATGTTTTCTTTTTATTTATTTTTTAAATAAATGTATTGAAGCAAAATGTTTCTTGTCAGAATGCACCAAAATGCTTAATTTGGTTAAAATCATAAACATAGTCTCATGGGGGACAATGCCCCAGACACCCCTACAACAAATTACTTCGTAAACATGTCACCTTTTTCAGCACTTTTGAGTTTGCAGGTCTGTAGTATTATTTACTATGATTTACCATGTTTCTAGCGTGATTTACCATGATTTACCACATTGCTAGCAATTGTGTGAAGTGTCAGTACAAATGAAGTGATAAACCCTGTGAGACTTATGTCTGTAGCGTTAATGATCCTGGATGAAGCTGTGAACATATTCTCCAAATTGCACCCAAGAAGACTGGAACTGACCAGTGTACTAAATCCATAAGTGTCAAGACAAATACAGCAACAAGCAAAGAGGCATTGACAGAGAGTCAAGAAATGATGATGAGAAGAATTAATATTAATATTTCAGTAAAGTTCATTAAATCTATTCTGTTGTTAGTGTGGTCTTTAAATTTATGAACTGTGTATGGACTGACAAAGGTGTTACATGAGGAAGCAATTTGACAACAATGCAGTAAATATTTTAGGTGCATCAAAAAGCGTGCTCGTTAAGATACCAGCAGACAAGCTAATCCAGCACAAATTAGTGCATAAAAGGTCACCAAAATGAAGTATTTGAACCTCATAATTAAATACAAAAGAAGGAGAAAAACTGCAAAAAGGTCCACTTTTTGAAAAAAAAAGAACCCCCCCTTTCAATAAGCTGGCTACGGACCTGTAACACTTTACAATAAGGTTGATTAGTTAACGACATTAGTAAACATGAACTAAGAATGAACAATACTTCTACAGCATTTATTAATCTTAGTTAATGTTAATTTCAGCATTTACTATCTCTGTGAAGAATTTCAGTCAGGTTTCAGGCCCCATCACAGCACAGAAACTGCACTTGTTAAGATTACAGATGACCTGCCTCTTGCGTCAGACCAAGGCTGCACCTCATTGCTAGTTTTACTTGATCTTAGTGCTGCATTCGACACTATAGATCATGACATACTCATAGATCGATTACAAAACTATACGGGTATTCAAGGGCAGGCTTTAAGATGGTTTAGATCCCACCTATCCGATTGGATGACCAATAATTTTCTCCTATTAAATTCGGATAAGACAGAGCTATTACTTATTTGACCAAAAAACAGTACACAGAATCTCTTGAATTAGAGTTTGCAACTAGACGGATGTACTGTTACGTCCTCTACAGCCAAAAATCTGGCTGTTATATTAGACAGCAACTTGTCTTTTGAAAATCATATTTCCCATGTTACAAAAACAGCATTCTTCCATCTTAGAAACACTGCCAAGCTTCGAAACATTTTACCTGTTTCTGATGCAGAAAAGCTAGTTCATGCATTCATGACCTCTAGACTGGACTATTGTAAAGCACTGCTAGGTGGTTGTCCTGCATCTTCAATAAACAAGCTACAGGTAGAGCAAAATACAGCGGCTAGAGTCCTTACCAGGTCAAGAAAATATGATCATATTACCCCAATTTTACAGTCTCTGCACTGTTCTGTATCAGTTACAAAATATTATTACTTGCCTATAACGCCCTGAATGGTTTATCTCCTGCGTGCCTAACTAGTCTTCTATCACGCTACGATCCATCACGCTCCCTAAGGTCACAAAACTCTGGACTCTTGGTAGTTCCCAGCATAGCAAAGTCCACTAAAGGAGGCAGAGCTTTTTCACGTTTGGCTCCTAAACTCTGGAATAACCTTCCTGATAACGTTCGGGGTTCAGACACACTCTCTCTGTTTAAATCTAGATTAAAGACACATCTCTTTAGCCAAGCATTCACATAATGCATCATATATAATCTTGTACTGCAGTTATATCTGCTCAAATGCACATTATTATTCTTTAGGGTTGAACAAATCATTTTTGCTTGGAGGGAAAAGCAGCTAATTATGTCTCTATTTGTTTCTCAGTTTTTGCCACGGGATTAACATCCAGAGGTAACTAGGAATTACAGAAGCTTCAGTCTGGATCCAACCCTTAAATGATCTGAGACGACCGAACACCTGAGAAGAGATGATGCCGACCCCTCAGACAATATACAGTATTACCAAATTTTGCCATAAGTTAAATATATTGTAGAAACTTAATTTCCTGTAAAGCTGCTTTGCAACGATTTGTTTCGTAAAAAGCACTATACTAATAAACTTGAATTGAATTGAATTGAGTGCTCATGACAGTACTGGACTTACTACAGTCTTCTGTTGTGATTAAATTCAGACTAAACCAAAGCCTAACAATACTGTAGTCACACACACACACAGTAATAAATTCTCACTGCATGTGCAAACATTGTTTGCCTTTTTTTTTTTCAAACACGCCTATAACACAAACACCTGTAATAGACGCTCTCTGTGTGTGTGTGTGTGTGTGTGTGTGTGTGTGTGTGTGTGTGTGTGTGTGTGTGTGTGCAGACAGAGAGACAGGCAGCGGGAGAGACAGATGCAAACGCAGCAGAGGTGGAAAGAGTACTGAAATATTCTACTCAAGTAAAAGTACCATTACATTAATTAAATTTTACTTAAAGTATGTGTAAAGAGAATTCTGAGAATTGTTTCTAAACACATTACAAATGTTAGAAATGTATTGCTGAAACACATTACAAAGACCCTGAACTATGTAGTACTAAATTGTGGAGTTAAACCGTTAAACAGTTTTTCACCAATTCTGTGTTCAGGAGCCCCTAACTCTATAATAACTATGTTGAGAGGTCAAGTTCTTAGTTTGTCTTTTTGAATGTCTGTGATGTTAGATATACAGATTCTAGGCAGGGACGGTTCTAGGGTGAATGGATACCTGGGTCTTAGCCCAGAGACATCAATATGTGGCAGAATACATACAATTTAAAAACATGAAGCGTTCACAATTCGCATCTAGAAACGCGAGCTGCACCGCTTTCTCTTCTTTCAAAGCGCACCGGAGCTTAGTGGAGTGGTGTTTGCCGTTGCTAAGCAACCATGAGCCGCGCTCCCTTGACGACGAGAAGGATTCAACTCACCGCAGCGCTGACGCGCGTCTACAGTTAAATAAGGAGCTTGCAGGCTCAAACATCTATGGCTGTATAAATCCAATTAAACTACTAGAGGTAGCATCAGCATCCACTCAGGTTGTAGCGGTATTTGACAGTTGAGAGAGACGGTTTCCTGCGAGTGGGCGTGGTTTCAGCGCCGACAGCGGACACGCCCCCCGTGTTTAAGAGCAGAGAGTCCTGCTTATTTTTCAAAGATTTTGATAACTTATTTTAGTTACTTGGGGTTTTTTTTTTTTTTTTATCATTCAAATTTGGCTGGGTGGTTAACAACGCATTTTTCTGTTGTGTGACAAACTCAGAACACATATTTTAATATCACTTTACACAGACTTTAAGTACAAGTAAAAGTACTAGTCTAAAAATCTACTAAGTAAAAGTAAAAGGTAGCTCATTTAAAATGTACTCAGAGTAAAAATTACTTTTTTTACTTACATTTTAACAGTGGGAGGGAGGCAAAACTGGGATAGGCCAAGGAGGTCAAACTCAGTTCCTGGAGGGCCACATGCAGCCCTGCACAGTTTAGCTATAACCCTAATTAAACACATCTGATCCAGCTAATCTAATCATTTAGGCTTATTTGAAAACTACATGGTTTGTGTGTTGGAGCAGGGTTGGAACTAAACTCTGCAGGGCTGCGGCCCTCCAGGAACTGAGTGTGACACCTCTGGGATAGGCCTATTAATCTCAAACTAGTTTTTTTTTGTTTTTTTTTTTGTTTTTTTTTTAATCAAAGGAATCAGTTATTTAGAATAATAAGACATTTGGGCTGTTACCAGGCAAATTAAATCAGTATCAACAAAATTAATCTTTGCAATGCAGCTTCATCTGAAGTGGTATTTAGATGTATTTACACACTGTTTAATGCAGGACATGAATGCATTTAACCAGTGACAAATGCAGAAATAATGTTTTGATATATTAGACATAAAATGTTGAATACTCATTTGAAATTATTTTAAAAATAAATAAATGAAAAGATATGTAATGTATGTGCTATTGGGTATCAGCGTTTTGTGATAAGCCTGCCCTCTAGTGGTGACATATATAGTGATGTAATGACATACTAATCAGAGTTAACAACAGTTCAGTAAAAGACAACGTGTGTTAACACGACACCACTGTCTGCTGTGTATCATTCATCTGCCAGCATACACAACAAAATTGGCGACGAGGTCTGGATCAATTACCACTGATGCATCAACAAGACCTGAATGGACACGAAAACAGGAAATCACAGGATCGCGAAAAGAGCTTGTAAGTTCCATGAAAGAGTGAAAGCCAATTAATGTGTAAAGCTACTGCAAACGAGCAAAAATGGCAATGATTGGAACGATTGCCACATTTGATAGTACTGTTGAGGATTGGGGAACTTATGTGGAAAGAGTGGAGTTATACTGTGAGGCTAATGCCGTTGCTGACGATAAGAAAGTGGCTGTTTTGCTGAGCCTGATGGGAGCAAAGACGTATGGACTGCTTCATAGTTTGTTAACCCCTGAAAAGCCAGCGGATAAAACGTTCCAGCAAATAGTGGACATTTTAAATGAACATTTGAACCCCAAACCCTTAGTAATTGCGGAAAGATTCAGATTCCATAAGCGTAACCAAGCAAAAGGAGAAAGCATTTCCGAATATATAGCTGATCTACGCCGATTGTCAGAACATTGTCAATTTGGAGCTGGACTGGCAGATGCATTAAGAGACAGGCTTGTGTGTGGAATGCACAATGAAAGCACACACTGTTGACAGAAAAAGACTTGACACTTGATCGTGCACTGAACATAGCAATATCCATGGAGACTGCAGCAAAAGATGCATTGGAATTGCAACAAAAATCAGTGGAATGTGCAACAAATAAGTTGTCACTGAAATCGGAAAGAAAACAGAAATGTTATCGCTGCGGAAAAATGTCTCATGATGCGAATGACTGCTGGTTCAAGGATAAAGAGTGCAGGAAATGCCATAAAAAGGGGCACATCGAACGTGTATGCAAAACGGACTGTACTGCCACTGTACATCAAGTAACTGAAAATGAAGCAAACACAAGTTCAGGTACGGATGATCTTTCATGTACAATATGAACTGTACAATATTAAGGAGACAGATTGAAGGGTTATTTGGCTTACACCAGAAGTGTCAGGAGTCAAACTCAAAATGGAGTTAGATACTGGATCGGCCTTATCGGTCATCTCAGCAGCTGATTACCAGCGACTGTTCTCAAAAATGAATGGGCAACAACTATAGTCCCAGTGATCAAAAAGGGGAAGGCAGGAGATGTGCGTATTTGCGGGGATTTTAAAGTGACCATTAATCCAGCGCTTCATACAGTACAGTATCCCCTGCCACATATTGAAGACATTTTTGCTTCCTTGTCCGGTGGAGAACACTTCTCAAAAATTGACCTGGCCCAAGCTTACCTCCAAATGGAGTTGGATGAGCAATCCAAGAAATTCTTGACCATCAACACACATAAAGGGCTCTATCAGTACAACCGTCTTGTTTTTGGAATTGCCTCAGCCCCTGCTTTGTGGCAGAGAGCGATGGACCAGGTGTTGCAGGGTATCCCGGGGACACAGTGTTACCTGGACGATATCATTGTTACGGGGAAGGATGATACAGATCACCTCCGAAACTTGCAACAGGTGCTAATGAGATTGTGTGAGTATGGACTAACAGCCAACAAAGAAAAATGTGAGTTCTTTAAGTCTCAGATTTCTTACTGTGGTCATGTGATTGACAAAGATGGTCTGCACAAGTCACAGGACAAAATATAAGCTGTGTTAAATGCACCACACCCACAGAACGTGTCTCAACTCCGATCATATCTCGGACTTGTGAACTATTAACACAAATTTCTTCCAAACCTCTCCACTGTACTACATCCTTTGAATGCACTGTTGCAAACAAGGACACAGTGGAAATGGTCAGACAGCTGTGAGCAAGCTTTCCAGACGACTAAAAGGCTCATAACATCTGATGTAGTGCTGACACACTTCAACCCATCTATGCCCATCAGGCTGGCGTGTGATACGTCGCGTATGGAATTGGCGCAGTGCTGTCACACAAGTTCCCAGATGGCACTGAAAGACCGATAGCCTTCGCATCTAGATCACTAACGACAGCAGAACTTAACTATGCCCAAATAGACCGTGGAGCACTTAGTCTCGTATGGGTTGTAAAAAAATTCCACCATTATCTGTATGGTCAACGGTTTACCCTGATCACAGATCATCAGCCCTTGGTCTCGATCTTCAACGTCCGGAAGGGTTGTCTCAGTGATGGCCTCAGCACGGCTGCAGCGTTGGTCACTCTTCTTGGGTGCTCACCAATATGATATTGAGTACAAAGGCACCAAACTACACGGTAACGCAGACGGCTTGTCGCATCTTCCACTGAAGTTGACTGTAGAGTCAAAGGCAATGGATCCAGCTGACGTGTTTCACACCTCAATCGTGAGTCAGTTTCCAGTGACGAATGCCACTATTCAGAGAGAAACCCGTAATGACCCAACATTGTCTAAGGTCTATGATATCACAGTACATGGATGGCCAACACAGGGGAACTCACTGTATCCAGCATTCTCAGCGAGGAGAGAACAGCTTTCTGTGTGTCAAGGAACTCTAATGTGTGGATTACGAGTTGTCATTCCCTCCAAATTGCGCTGTAAAATGTTGGACACACTGCATGACAGACATTTGGGCCCGGTAAAAATGAAGAACCTGGCCCGCAGTTATTTGTGGTGGCCTGGAATCGACAAGCAGATTGAGGATCTGGCAAAGGCTTGTCCAGGATGCCAAAGGACCCAGAACTCTCCACCATTAGCTCCCTTGTACCCCTGGGAATGGCCGTCAACACCATGGCAAAGAGTGCACGTCGACTTTGCTGGACCATTCAAGGACTCCATGTTCTTGATCGCCGTGGATGCGCATTCAAAGTGGCCTGAAGTTGTTCCAATGAAGACGACCACATCCGAAAAGACTGCTTCTGTGCTAAGAACAATATTCTCCAGGAACAGGCTGCCAGAACAGATATGCACGGATAATGGATGACAGTTTGTCTCAGACGAGTTTCAGAAATTCATGAAGCTGAACGGAGTCAAGCACATTGCTTCTGCACCATACCATCCTGCCACTAATGGCTTGGCAGAAAGGTTTGTACAAACCTTCAAGAAAGCAATAAAAGCAATGGACAATGACAACATCTCGCTCCAACACAAAATAGACAACTTCCTTTTCATGTACAGAAATGCCACACACTCCACGACTGCTCAAACACCAGCGATGATGTTCCTCATGAACCTCAGTTAACATGAACGATTCTAAACCAGATGTGACGATTCCAGTTACACCTGAACCTCACCCAGGTTCATAGAGACGTTATCCTGAGAGATGTAGAAAACCTCCCCAAAGGCTTGATTTGTAGTTTTGTTGTAGTTAGCAACATTGTTCAGGTTAACTGTAAATGTTATGAAGTAAGTTATAGTTATGCATTTCTTATTTCCTAGTATGATTAATGGAAAGTGTAATGTATGTGCTATTGGGTATCAGCGTTTTGTGATAAGCCTGCCCTCTAGTGGGGACATATATAGTGATGTAATGACATACTAATCAGACTTGACAACAGTTCAGTAAAAGACAACGTGCGTTAACACGACACCACTGTCTGCTGTGTATCATTCATCTGCCAGCATACACAACAAGATACTTTAAATGTGAAATTAAAACCGGCAGTAGGTGTCAGCAAGTCACCGTTAAGTGAATAAGTGAGTCGTTGCGATTGAACCGCATAATTTAAATGGTTGATTGATTCATTCAGGAACGAAACACACTCAGAGAAGCAAAACAGTGCTGTGGCTGTGTTTGGAATGATTTTTGTTGACAAAATAGAACACAAACAGGCAACATGGTGTCTAAAACCCAAGTCTCTGTGTTGTAAAAAACTGTTTACTGAAAAAAATCTATATGTAATCATGCTGATTTTTGGAGAAAAAACTGCACTCTTCGTGTGATATTCATTTACTATATGAAATTATATAAATATACATTTTCTGCCCCTATATCTTAAATCTTGTGATCATTCTAAATGCATTTTAACAGACTGAATCACGCAGTGAAAGAACGCACTCTAAATGCTAATCTACTAGACTTCACAGCACCCTGTAGGAGTGTTTTTGGCAAAATACTGATAATGTCAAATCGCACATCGTTAAAACAACAATTACGATATTATCGCACACCCTGCACCACTGTCTTTTTAGCTAATTTGTGCAGAACCTCTTGCTAAACTGTCAAAGCTTAATTTTAACCACCAATGCAACGATGCAAGTATTTACCTTACCTCTACATCCTTGCGAAGGGTTGATGATGAGACTTTATAAGCTGCTAGTTTGGTCTCCCTAGGCAAACACTTACACTGCATAACAGAGCATAAATAGGGGTTCGCTTCATTTCCATCAAGTTCAACTTCATCCGAATATGACAGGGTTTGGTTTTCAGCTGGGTCTGTACCATAACGCCTGTCCTTTCCGTCTGCATCTTTCTTCTGATTTTAGCGCCAGTTTGTTCTCCTGCCTATTATTTACTGCAGTAGTTTCCAGGGAGTGATTTTTTATTTTTTTTATTTTTTGCTCAGTAATTAATGTGCTTTAAAATGTAGCAAAGTACAATACTTCAAACTAAATATACTTAAGTAAAAGTAAAATGACATATTTTAAAAATTACTTTAAAAAGTAGAAGTACACAAAAAAGCTACTCAATCAGTAATGCGAGTAAATGTAATTCATTACTTTCCACCTCTGATAGGCAGACAGACAGACAGAGATGACACTGTGATGCATCTTATTGTCTCACAACACAACAGCTAGACAGGAAACGCATCACTGGTCAAGCAGACAGATACTGTGTGTGTGTGTTGAAGATGTTGTCAGCCACTACACAGACTGCAAGACAGGCTGCCTGTGTGTGTGTGTGTGTGTGTGTGTGTGTGCGCGTGTGTGTATTTGGTCAGAAATGTCTCATCCAGTTTTTCCACACAGTGAAGACCAGGCTCACTCTCCTACACTGTAAAGCCTGTAACACATGGCTCTTCTGCTCATTTGACATAAAGAGTTTGAATCCGATCGCTTTCATCCAGAATATCTGCTTTTTTCACGTTCAGTGTTTTTAACCAAAAATGTGAACGTTGAAATTAAATAAAGTTGCCTGAGTCTGAACGACCCACGCTCACGGGTGAAAGAGAAAATTGGCGAGCACTTATCTTCACGAGAGAGAGCGCGATATCACTGAGAGCTGCGGGGGCTTTTCAGCGAAAGAGCCCGTCACACAGTTTTTTTCCCCAACACTGAATAAAAAATTGGGTCTGAAATTTCACATTTGCAAAGCAAAGGAGAAAAAGGCCATTAGAAAGGCGGCTAACAAAATCCTGCCATCTGATATAGTGTGTATGAAATATGAAATATTCCCACGGCAGACTGAACGGCCTCTGAGAGCTTTAATATTTTCCAGATCTTCACAGAATGTTCTGTGCTGCGCTACGAGAGCTCGTACAGCTGGAGGACTCGTAAAACTGTCATCATCCTGAATATTTTAACAAGAGAAAATAGCTCACATAGAATAATAGGACATTTTTCTGGAGTCTGACGCAGTGTGCCAGAACCGGCCTAAGAGGATTTCCTCAAACCGGATCTCTTGTAACCTGTGTGCAGATGAAAAAACACAGAAGTAAATAGATGAGTGTGTGAGTGTGTGTGTGTGTGTGTGTGTGTGTGTGTGTGTGAATCGAGGGCTACAGTATGTTCACACTGCTCTAGTGCTTAATTCTGATTTAAGATTTGAATGTAAATGATCACAGTCCTAAACTGACCCACATGCACAAAATAAAAATAACAGAGATGACACACATTACACTGACATACAAAAGTAAACATGGAGGCCACAGAAGTCAGTGTTTGTGTTCACTTATAAGGTGATGTGCCGCAGAAACCATTGAACTCGTGAGCAGGACGAAGATTAGGATGGAGTGAAATAGAGGAGTTTTAGTTTTCCCTCAAGTTTTGCTTGTTTGGAGCCGTCACCGTCATATTTGCACCTCACTGCCCTTTTGCCTGCAGTCTGAATGTAGGAGACACTTGAAGGTTAACCAGGTTTAAACCAAAGGGCACACACTCTTTTACACAAACAAATGTGCCTGCCGTCTGCTCCGCATTAGTGAAGAAGAATCCAGCGAAAACCAGGCACACACGTTCACACACTGTGAATGTGTGTCTCTAGCAGACCTTAAAACATCTCAAATTTTTTTTGCTCTATGCCAGAGCACATACAAACGGCACGCACCGGATGGCGTGCATGCGCTCAGGGCAGTTGGACATAGTGGTGTATTAGAGGTAAAAAATGATAAAAATACTGTTCAGTTTCTTGCACAAACCGATCGTTTCGTGTCTTAGGACATCAATGTATCGTCACGAGCCGCAGGGTTTAATTTGGATTTGTCTGTGCGTGTTTTTTTACTCTCAAAGATTGTGTGCCCATTGACTTGCATTATATGACTGACAGACTGCAACGGTTTGAGTTAAAAATCTTTGTTTGTGTTCTACTGAAGAAACAAAGTCACCTACATCTTGGATGCCCTGGGGGTAAGCAGATAAACATCACATTTTCATTTTTGGGTGAACTATCCCTTTAAGTCATGGGAACGTGATATGTCGTGGCCTCGAGATGCTATGTTGAGGGACTTCACGACTTCTTATGTTGAGGGAATGACGTATTTTTCTCGTGGCCATGCGTTTAATGCATAAACAAACCTACATGACCATAGCAACTTGGTATCATCAGAGATGGATAAAATATTTTTATTAACATTAAACATAGGGCTATATTTTTATATTTATTTCATATAAATATAATATTTTATTTCCCCTTTCAATTCGTGTATCGCTTTATATAATTAACGTTGTGTATAATTATGCTATTTGCTAGGCTACCGTATATTTTGCAAATATTGTAAACGCCTGACAATTATAGGCTACTTAATGATTGTAGGCTATTTATGCCAGTGTGTGATAAAGGAGCGTGTTGTGTTTTCATTTACAAATGAAACTACGAATGATTCATTCCTCAACGAAACACTAGGCTGTAGGCTATAATATTAATTATTAATTTGCAGGAAAAAAAAAAAAAAGTTAAATTCAACCTTTAAACTGCATTTCCAATATAGGCTATAAATTCCAGTCAGCATAATCAACGCTTTATGTTGAGCATTTACAAAACTGGTCAGAACGTTACGTAAAGAGATTGAAATGAAGGAAAAAAAAAACAAAAAAAAAACGAATATAAAAATATAATAGGCTAATAATAATAATAGCTAATAATATACTATATTATGGAAAAAGACTATCAGTTAATGGAAACACACAGCTAGCAAGACTGTGGAATGGAAAAAAAAAATTCTAATAGGTCTATTTTATTTTATGTACTTTATGTAACATTTAGCATATTTGTGCTAAACTTAATTCGAATGCTGGTTACATCGCGTGCAATTGCCTACAGTCCGGTTGTAATGAGGCAGTGGCGTCAGGATCCATGTGCAGCTTTATTGAAACACAAGACAAGTAAGACAGGCATAAATCAGTAATCAGATATGAAGGCAGGGCAGAATCATAAACAGAGTTCGTGCTGAAGGTCGAGGCAGGCGGCAGACAGACAATAGGCAAGGCAAGGCAAGTTTATTTATATAGCACATTTCATACACAGTGGTAATTCAAAGTGCTTTACATAAAAGGAAGTGAAATAGTCATTAAAAATAATAATAAAAATAATAATAAATCACAACAATAAAAACAAAGTGATTTCAAAATTGATTTCAAAAGAATTTAAAACATTTAAGAATAGAAAATTATTATACATAGTGCAATCAGTTTGGACATAGCACAGTGCTCATTCAACAAATGCACAGCTAAACAGATGAGTTTTGAGTCTGGATTTAAAAGTGGCTAATGTTTTTGCACATCTGATCTCTTCTGGAAGCTGGTTCCAACTGCGGGCGGCATGATAGCTAAAAGCAGACTCCCCTTGTTTTGTGTAAACCCTTGGTATTTCTAACTGACTTGATCCTGATGATCTGAGTGGTCTGTTAGGTTTATATTCAGTGAGCATATCTGCAATGTATTTAGGTCCTAGGCCATTTAGAGATTTATAAACGAGTAAAAGTACTTTAAAATCAATCCTAAATGTAACTGGAAGCCAGTGTAAGGACATGAGGACTGGTGTGATATGCTCAAATTTTCTGGTTCTAGTCAGAATCCTGGCAGCAGCGTTCTGGATGAGCTGCAGCTGTCTAATGGTCTTCTTTGGAAGGCCAGTGAGGAGACCATTACAATAATCCACCCTGCTGGTGATAAAGGCATGAACAAGTTTCTCTAAGTCTTGACTGGAAACAAAACATCTAATTCTTGCAATGTTTTTGAGAAGATATTATGCTGATTTAGTTACTGCTTTGACATGACTGCTAAAACTAAGGTCTGTCTCCAGAATCACCCCAAGATTTTTGACTTTGTTTTTAGTTGATTGACCCCTAGAGTCAAGGTATGCATTCACCTTGAGAACTTCATCTTTGTTTCCAAATGCAATGACTTCAGTTTTCTCCTTGTTTAACTGAAGAAAGTTCTGGCACATCCAACAGTTTATTTCATCAATGCATTGGCAGAGGGAGTCAATGGGGCTGTAGTCATTTGGAGATAAGGCTAGGTAAATCTGGGTATCATCAGCATAGCTGTGATAGGCAATTTGGTTCTTTCTCATTATTTGACTTAGTGGGAGCATATACAGGCTAAACAAGAGTGGTGCAAGAATTGAGCCTTGTGGGACTCCGCATGTCATGGACCTTACTCACATAATAACCTCTCCCTTCTAAGTATGACCTGAACCATTTGAGTACCATCCCAGAAAGCCTGAGCCAGTTTTCCAGTCTCTCTAGAAGTATGTTATGATCAACAGTGTCAAACGCAGCACTAAGATCTAGTACCAGCACTGATATTTTGCCAGAATCAGAATTGAAGCGAATATCATTTATTATCTTAATAAGCGTGGCCTCTGTGCTATGATGTGCTCGTAAACCAGATTGAAAATTGTCCAGGTATCCATTTGAGCTTAAGTAGTTGTTCAGCTGATTAAAAACTACCTTTTCAATAATCTAACCTATGAAAGGGAGATTTGATATTGGTCTATAGTTGTTCAACATTGTGTTATCAAGATTGTGCTTTTTCAGAAGGGGCTTAACAACAGCATTTTTCAGGGAGCTTGGAAAAGTCCCAGAAAGAAGTGAAGCGTTCACCACTTCTAAGAGATCTGCTTCTAAACAGTTTTGCACACTTTTGAAAAAAGATATGGGAAGTGTGTCAAGATAGCATGTTGACAATGTAAGGTGCTGTACTATTTCTTTCAAAATTTTGCTATCAATTGCTTCAAAAACAGACATAGTCACTTCTTTTTGAAACTGCGGTCGAATCTGTGTGACCTCTTCATAACTTGAGGATGTGCCAATCTCCTTTCTGATATTATTGATCTTCTCAGAAAAGAAGGAAGCAAACTCATTACATTTACTGTCGGAGAGCATTTCACTGGGCATCTGACTTGGGGGGATTGTCAGTCTCTCCACAGTAGCAAAAAGAGTGCGAGAGTTGTTTAAGTTACTGTTTATAAGGTTTGAGAAGAAGGTCTGTCTAGCTGTGGCTAGTTCCACATTGAAAGCATGAAGGCTGTCTTTATAGATGCTATAGTGAATTTCAAGTTTTGTCTTCCGCCACATCCGCTCAGCTTTTCTGCATTGTCTTTTCATACTCTGAACTGCTGTTGATTTTCTCCATGGTGATTTTTGTCTGCCATTCTTCTTGCAGACCCTTGCCGGAGCAATATCATCAATAACATTCTTTACGTTTGAGTTAAATGAATCCAGGAGAAGATCAACAGAGTCTGCAGAAATGCTTGATGTTAAAGATATAGCCTTCATAAATAGCGCACTAGTGTTCTCGTTAATACATCTCTTTCTGACAGAGACAGATCTAGATTCAGTGGTAACAGAGATCAATATATCAAAGAAAATACAGAAGTGATCAGATAGTGCTACATCCTTAATCCTCTGGGGTCTGAGGTCATTTTGGGGCCCTTGAGATGTTTTGACATGCCCTGATATTTGTGCTTATTTCAGCTACTTAAAACATACTATTGACCAACATGTAATTTTTTTGACCAAGATGGATGTACATGTTTGCATTTCTTAGAAAAAAAAAAATATTATGCGTGGTTAGTAAGTTTTGGGGAAAAAATGTAGCTGAAATAAGGCTATAAAACCCACACTAAATAGTTCTGAATAAGACTTTTGAGTAATCAGTCTTGTAGCCTAGAATATTTACTTCAAAATTATGTGAAAATCATTCTGCTTACTCATTCACAGAAAACAATATATTGATTTAAAATTTTCAAGACATGTTTTGTGGTCGAGGGTCTATATGCAAGGGAGTGGCAATGGCCATGAATATTAAGTGAGTCTCACCTGAGAGACAAAGGGCCCTCCCCTAATGGCCCATCAGTGTGACTGTGAGGCAGGTAAGAGAATGTGAGGAGATTGAAAAAGGGTTTTTAAATTATTTGTATTTTATTTACAACACAGTATAATCAAAACATACATAATGAAGGTCAAAGACACATTATTGTGCACACTGATCTAACCACAGAGATGTGAACAGACTTTGAGTCATTCCTGCAACAGATTCTGTTCAACAAGTGAAACAAGTAAATCATACCTGATATTTACGTGTGTTATTAAGTGTTTCCATGGATTCAAGAAGAAAAAAACATAATCAGTAGAAAAGGAGCTTGTTTTAACATAGAATATCAGTGTAGTTGAACATCTGATGTTGGTACAATGCTCTTAGAGGAAAACAGTTTGAAGAGACATCAGGATACATCTGGTGCTGGTATCTGATTCAATAAAATACAAACAACCAAAAAAAAAAACATTTGTGAGCATGTTAATATCAGGAACATCTGTATGTATATATATATATAGGTTTTGTAGCCATAGACTCACACATCCTTTGTACTATCATAAAAAAGAGAAAGAAATCTTATATCTGAGAAACTAATTATTGTTTAGCACGTTATTAAAATCTATTTCTGAACAGAGTAGGCTATTAATAATAAACATGTACTAAACATACTTAGACTCGTAGCATTCATCATGTTACAGTGTACACTTTTATTACTTTTATTGTTTTATATAGAGCATGAAACATCATTGCGCTGTAAGAAATTTAAATACAGTGAATTGCCTATCATATTAAAAATGTTTTACAAGATTTCAAACATTGTAGTCAGGAATTATAGTTTGGGAAAAACCCAACTATGATTTTGTAGTCATATAGTCTAGTATGTATGATTTTATAGTAGCCTATGATATGATTCTGTAGCCACAGACTCAAGCATGCTTTGTACAATAAAAGGATGCACTTTGTACTATAAAAAGTGATATTTTATATCTGAGAAACTAATTATTATTGTTTAGCATGCTATTAAAATCTATTTGTGAACAGAGTATTAATAATAAACATGGTCTAAACATTCTTAGACGCCTAGCATTCATCATGTTGTCGTTTGGGAAAACCCCAACTAACTGTTAGTAAATCTGTTCAAGTTTATGTCACAATAAAACGTTAACTAATGCAAAAAAGAAACATTACTTACTCATCAGATTGATCTCCTCTGCTGGATGAAATCGTGTTCTTCTTTCAAGGGAAATCCTTCCTTTACTCAGCGCGAACAGTAACAGTAGCCGTGATGAGGATCTCTTCTTTGTTTGTGTTGGGCGTTTGCACGTGCGCACGTCCCACGCGGCTATTTATATATGAACAGCGCGAGCCGCGCGGGGGCGGGATCACATTAGAGATAATGAGTCAGACGGGACAGACTGAACATCGTGTTGGTTTCATACTGATTACTCCATCACAGAATGTTTGTTTTCAATAAGACAAGCTTTCTATAGATATAACTCTCATGTCTCTGTGTGAAGTATTTGCTGAGTTACAGTTCATTTTAGTGACGCGTTTCTAAAAACAGTTCGCGGAGACGGAGAAGACAGAGAGCACACCCTGTTTGTTTTCTTTATTCTTCAAAAGCACAAAGTTTAGTTGTTATTATGAGTGTATACAAATAAAAGTATACCCCTTACAGATTCGAATGGTGTATTGCTCTTATCTGTACGATCAAAAATGGCAGAGTAATTCAAGCTCATGTCGGCCTTATCAGGAAAATCTGCCTCAAAACGCGTATACGCGTTTGTCGACCCCAGAGGGTTAATAACAATGGATGAAATGTTTAGACCTCTACTGATGAGTAAATCTAGAGTGTGTCCACGATTGTGTGTGGGTCCATGCACATGCTGGATTAGGTCAAAAGTGTTTAAAACAGTTATAATTTCTTTTGCAGTTTTGATTTCTGCATTATCTATGTGAATATTAAAATCCCCTGCAATAGTAAAACAGTCAAACTCTGAGGAAATCATTGATAACAGTTCTGTGAACTCTTCAACAAAGGCTGGAGAGTATTTTGGAGGCCTGTAAATAATGATAAACAGAATGCGTGGAGCACCTAGGTATTCAAAAGACAAATACTGACCAAATAACACTTGCTTGCATTGATAAACATCTTTAAATAGAGCAGCTACACCTCCACCTCTCCTAACAGTCCTGCAGACACTTGTAAAATGCTAAATGTAAAACTTGTAAAATGTTTAAAAATGTTAACTTGATGGAATTACATTTTGTCTCTACAGCAATCTTAGATTGACGCATTACAGGCCGCAGATTAGATGGGTCAGCCGTATGGTTTGAGAAGGCCTTAGACTTTATATCATGTGATAAAACAGAAATATAGAAGGCTACAGGCACACTGGGTTCCCGCTTGTTCTGTGAGCATTTGTGAATGTTGCTGCTAATATAGCGGGAACCCGACACATATCACTGAGAGCTGTTATCAGTTGTTTTTGGTTCACCTACAGCCGATGGAGGAGGGTTTGGGCCCTGGCGTTGTGGCAGCGGTCGGAGAGCTCTCACAGGAGGAGGAGGGAGATCTTGGCCTGCAGTCTTTGGTGGTTGTGGGGCCCGCCGTTTTTTAGTTGATAAAATAGAATAACTCAGCGAGGCAGGCAGAGTCAGAAGAGGCAGGCAGCAAGAATTCATAAATGGGTAAACAGTCCAGGTCATCAACAGGTAAGCAAACACGGGAAAAACGCTCAGAAATGACTGCATAGCAAAACAAGACTTCGCAAAGAGAGCAAGGGCGGCACAGTTTAAATAGACTGAGCAATGGGGAACACCTGTGCATGTGATCAGTCTCTGGCACGGGGTAAGTGGGAAAATGACACGAAGAGGCAAACGACGCCGGGGTCTTCCACGGGGTCTCGGGGCCGGTCTATCCGGGTGGTCACAGTGGAAGTCTGTGGTAAGAGAGGGATCCAGAATATCGACCCAAGACCGTTCCTCCAGGCTGTACCCCTCCCAGTCCACAAGATACTGAATTATTCTGCCCCGCCGACGAAAGTCCAGAAGCTCCCGAACTCTGTACTCCTCCTCACCGTCTATGGTAATGGGAGGGGCCCTCTGGCACCAGCCTCCTCCTGGTCCTCCGCTCCTCTCGAGCCACCAGCGGGCTTGAGCAAGGAAACATGAAAAGTGAGTGAGATACGATAATGGGTAGGCAAAGCCAAACAGAATGAAATTGAGTTATTTTTCTAAGAATTTTGAATGGACCCACGTACCTGGGACTGACGATTGACTTGTTCCCTTGCTCGACGAACTGCTCTTGAATATGGTATATGAATATGGGCCTCATTCCATGTCTCCTCGCTTCGTTGCAGCCATGAATCAACGGCAGGGAGTTCTGAGGGTTCTCCAGACCATGGGAACAGTGGAGGTTGGAAACCCAAGACACATTGGAAAGGGTTGATACCAGTTGCAGGTTTGCGGAGTGAGTTTTGAGCATACTCGGCCCAGAGTAGATAGCGACTCCAGTCGGACTGATTTCTATGGCAGTATGATCGGAGGAATCGAATGAGCTCTTGATTAAGACGTTCCACGTTGGATTGAGGATGATATCCGGAGGTAAGACTGACATTGATGTTGAGTTTTTGGCAGAATGCGGTCCATACTCGAGAGGTGAATTGTGGGCCCCGATCAGAGACCACATCCTCAGGAAGACCGTAAAACCTGAACACGTAGTTACAAAGGGCCTCAGCGGTTTCGAAGGCTGTGGGTAGTTTGGGTAGAGGGATTAGGCGGCAGGCTTTGGAAAAGCGATCAATAACCGTGAGGATGGTATTGTGACCCTGTGAGGCCGGTAAATCTGTTACAAAGTCAATGGCTATGTGTGATCAAGGGCGTTGTGGGATGGGTATTGGTTGGAGTAGACCAGCGGGCAGTTGATGAGATGATTTGGTTATGTTGCACGTAGAACAGCTTCTTATGAAAGAGATTGTCTCCGCTTGTAGAGTGGGCCACCAGAAGCGGTTATTCAATAATTGGAGTGTAGTTGTTATACCTGGGTGTCCGGAGCTGGGAGTTGAGTGAACTAGATTAATGACTCTTTGTCGCAAAGCTTGAGGCACATATGTGAGATTAGGTGGGTCTCAGCTGGTGGTAGTTCAGTGACGTGAGCGTTGGTGATCTCGGTCATGATATCCCATTGGATGGGTGAATGATGGTTGACGGAATGATGAATTCTTGGTTGGGAGTCAATGTGGATGATTCGTAGAGTCGAGAAAGAGCGTCTGCCTTAGTGTTCTCAGAGCCTGGACGGTAGGTTATTCTGAAGTCAAAGAAATAGTGACCATATTGCCTGTCTGTGATTGAGTCTTTTGGCCAATTTCAGGTACTCCAGATTGCAGTGATCAGTGAGGACAGTAAAGGAGTGTTTGGCTCCCTCGAGCCAGTGACGCCACTCCTCAAAAGCGGCCTTCATTGCGAGAAGTTCCCGATTGCCCACATCGTAATTTTGTTCGGTGGGGGTGAGCTTGCGAGAGTAGAAGGCGCAGGGATATAGTTTCGGTGGATTACCATGACGTTGAGAAAGGACTGCTCCAATGCCTGTGCTGAATGCACCCACCTCCACTATGAATTCTCGTTCAGGATCGGGATGGTACAAGATAGGCACGGTTGTAAATCTTTCTTTGAGTGTTTGGAAGGCCGAACGGGCTGCCGGAGACCAAGTGAGGCGTTGACTACCTTTCTTAGTCATCGAAGTCATGGGAGCCGCTACTGTGCTGAAGTTGCAAATGAATCTCTGGGAGAAGTTGGCAAATCCTAAAAAGCGTTGTAGTTCCTTTAAAGTGGCAGATTGAGGCCAGTCGACCACCGCTCATATCTTCTTGTCGTCCATGGCTACCCCTCCAGAACTGATCTCATACCCAAGGATTGACACTGACTCTTGGTGAAACTCACTTTTCGGCTTTGGCGTATAGCTGATGGTTGATGAGACATTGTAAGACTGCCCGAATGTGTTTGACATGATTTTAGTATGACTCAGAGTAAATCAAGATGTCGTCAATATAGATGATGACCCAGCGATTTAACAGGTCTCTGAACACATCGTTGATGAAGGATTGGAACACCGAAGGACTGTTGACAAGCCCGAACGGCATAAGATATTCGTAGTGCCCGGTTGTGGTGGAGAAGGCAGTTTTCCATTCGTTGCCCTCGCGGATTCAAATGAGATTGTAAGCACAGTGCAGATCTAGCTTTGTGAAATACCTTGCTCTTCGGAGCTGTTCCAGAGCTGCAGGGACTAGAGGTAAGGGATAGCGAAATTTGATGGTTATGTCGTTGAGGCTTCGGTAATCGATGCAGGGACGAAGTCCTCCATCCTTCTTTTTGAATATTAATAAAATACCTAACTACATGATACTACTATTGTTAGAAATTGCAACAAAATTAAAATAGAAATATAAACTTTTGAACTGCGGGTTTGGTCTGGTCAGAGGAGAACTGGCCCCCCGACTGAGCCTGGTTTCTCCCAAGGTTTTTTTTTCTCCATTCTGTCTCAGAGGGAGTTTTGGTTCCTTGCCGCTGTCGCCTCTGGCTTGCTCAGTTGGGGACACTTAATTTCTAGCGATTATCGCCGATTTGATTGCACAGATACTATTTAAACTAAACTGAGCTAGACAATGACATCTCTGAATTCAATAATGAAATGCCTTTAACTGAAAATTGAGTGTTTAATCTTATCATTATACATTACTGACACTCTATCCTCCAATTTGATACTGTTAAGTGCTTTGACACAATCTGTATTGTAAAAGCGCTATATAAATAAAGGTGACTTGACTTGACTTGACTTTTGACAAAGAAGAACCCAGCAGAGGCAGGTGATGTGGATGGTCTGATGAAACCTTTAGAGTGTTCCTCTTCTGTATATAATTTCATAGCCTCTGCTTCAGGTTGTGATAAGGGGAAGACTCTTCTTCCGGGAGGATGGGAACCAGGTTGGAGATCGATGGCACAATCATCTGTTTTGTGCGGAGGTAGCTGGGAAGCTGAAATCTTACTTAAGGCCTCAGCGAGTTCATGGTATTCGACAGGGAGTTGTGATATAGGGGTGTACGCCTTCTCCTTTCTGACTAGAGTAACGTTGAAGCAATTCTGACGGCAGGATTCAGACCATTGAGTAATTTGTCTTTCGGACCATGAAATAGAGGGGCTGTGTTTCAAACAGGGTGTGCTCTGTCTTCTCTATCTCCGCGAACTGCTTTTAGAAACGCGTCACTAAAATGAACTGTAACTCAGCAAATACTCAGCACAGAGACATGGGAGTTGTATCTATAGAAAGCTTGAAGTGTCTACTTTTAAATGAAGCAAGTCTTATCGAAAACGCATATTCTGTGATGAAGTAATCCGTATGAAAGCAACACGATGTTCAGTCTTTCCCGTCTAACTCATTATCTCTAATGAAATCCCACGCCCTCGCGGCGCGCGCCGTTCATATGTAAATAGACACGTGGGACGTGCGCACGTGCAGACGCCCAACACAAACAAAGAGCGTGGAGATCCTCATCGCGGCTACTGTTCGTTTATGGAAGACGCACTAAGTAAAGGTAGGATTTCCCTCGAAAGGAGAATATGGCGAGAAAGGAGATCGCGCCGCCATACCAAGAGTACATCGCGAGGCTCTGGGTCTCTCCAGATTTTGCAATTTTGCGGTATTTCGGTATCTCGGGCCTGTTCGTGCAGAACAGTTGTGCCTTTACATCGTACACCCGTTGTGAGCTTTTGGATATCGGTTTGCAAATTTCCGACATTTTTATGGAAAATCTTCGACTCCTTCCTGAGATCGCTAGGACACCCGAGGCTATGCACCCTACCCGGCCGGGCGGAAGTGCTCGCAGGCGGCGTCGAGATCGTAAACAAAGGCCGGGGAAGCGCGGAGGACTAAGAGCTAAGCTAAGGCTAACACCACACCGGCTCTCTTTACCCAGCATTTTCCTTGCCAATGTACGGTCGCTAGTGAACAAAATGGAGGAGATTCGACTCAGCATCACACACAGCAAGAAACTTTTGAACTGTAACGTCCTAATCTTCACGGAAACCTGGTTAAACAGCGGAATACGGACACCGCTATTGAGCTAGCGGACGCCACACACTCCGGGCGGATAGAACATGAGATGGCTCGGTAAGACCAGAGGTGGTGGATTGTGCATTTACATTAACAAAGCTTGGTGCACAAACTCTGCTATTGTTGGGAGTCATTGTTCAGATAACCTTGATTTTCTCATGGTTAAATGTAGACCGTTTATCTACCGCGGAGTTCACTTCCACCATTATAACTGCAGCCTATATTCCCCGGATGCTGATGCCAAGCTTGCTATGAAAGAACTTCACGCAGCCATCAATAAACAACAGACTGATCACCGGGCGGCTTTTATTGTTGCATGTGACTTTAATCACTCAAACTTAAAGTCAGTGCTACCCAAGTTTCACCAGCATGTTTCCTGTCCAACCTGATCTCACAGAATTCCGTGTAATGTTCACGGACTTAATTAACCCCGAATCTGTGGTGGCATCACGGAATCGCCGAAAATTCCGTGCTGGGCTCACAGAAGGCATCAACCGTGGTCCATGCACGGATTCACTGGTTCAACACCAGCGCTGCATCGGACCACGTAAAGAGTGACTCCGATGCAGTTATACTTTCACTGGAGTACCTGACCCCACCCCTACCCTAAACCTACCCAGTTCTGAACAATAATGATGACGATAAATTCCCCAGTATCGCATCGGCATATTGATGCTAAGGGTTTCCGTGCGTGGAGCACGGCTGATGCCTGTCACTGACTTACATTGGTATCACTTCTGTGAGCCCATCACAGATTTTTTTTCTGTGAGCCCATCACGGAATTTTCGGCGATTCCGTGATGCCACCACAGATTCGGAGGTTAATTAAGTCTGTGAACATTACACGGAATTCTGTGAGATCATGTTGTTCCTGTCACACCAGAGGAAACAAAACCTTAGACCATGTTTACACAAACATGACTGGAGCTTACGTTGCGACACCCCTCCCCCACCTGGGACAGTCAGATCACCTTTCTTTGTTCCTCACCCCCAAATATGCACCCCTCATCAACCGTGTGAAGCCATCAGTGAAGACCATCAAGGTGTGGCCTGCGGGGGCAGATTCCACACTCCAGGAAAGGTTTCTACACACAGACTGGAGTATGTTTGCTTCTCAAGCCACCAGTGGCGCTCACACAGACATTGACTCTTACACCTCCTCTGTATTGGATCATATCAATATCACCATTGACAGTGTTACAACCCAGAAACAGATCACCACATATCCAAATCAGAAGCCTTGGATGAACAAGGAAGTGCGACTCCTGTTGAAGTCACGCAACACTGCCTTCAGATCAGGAGATGCACAAGCCTACAGCACATCCAGAGCAAACCTGAAGAGGGGCATCAAAAGGCCAAGCACTGCTACAAGCTAAAGATAGAGGACACTTTTCCAACTCTGACCCTCGACGCATGTGGCAGGGCATTCAGGCCATCAGTGACTACAAACCCACCCACTCCACCCCCGCAGCCACTGATGTCAACTTCCTGAATGAGCTAAATTACTTTTATGCTCGCTTTGAAAGAGACAACAGGGAAACTGCCACCAAGCTCAATCCTCAGCTGACCCACCAATCATACTCTCCTCCACAGATGTCTGCAAGGCACTGAGCGGATCAGCGCACAAGGCTGCTGGACCAGACAACATCCCTGGTCGTGTTCTCAGGGCATCTGCGGAGCAACTCGCTGGGGTTTTTACAGACATTTTCAATCTGTCTCTTGCCCAAGCAGCCGTACCAACATGCTTTAAATGCACTTCCATTGTGCCAGTGCCAAAACACTCTAGTCCGAGGTGCCCTAATGACTACGGCCCTGTAGCACTCACACCCATCGTTATGAAGTGCTTTGAGCGGCTGGTCCTGGAACACCTAAAAGACTCTCTACCATCCACATTGGACTCACACCAGTTTGCCTACCGTAGCAATAGGAGCACAGAGGATGCAGTTTCCATGGCACTGCACTCTGTGCTCACTCACCTGGACAATAAGAACACTTATGCACGTATGCTGTTTGTTGACTTCAGCTCAGCATTCAACACTGTCATCCCAACCAAGTTAATAGCCAAACTTGGAGACCTGGGCATCAATACCTCAATGTGCAACTGGATTTTGGACTTCCTTACCAACAGACCCCAGAATGTTCGATCAGGATTCACCTGCTCCACATCCATCACACTTAACACTGGTGTACCACAGGGCTGTGTGCTAAGCCCGTTTCTCTACTCCCTCTTCACCTCCGACTGCAAGCCTGTGTATGGATCTAATTCCATCGTCAAGTTTGCAGACGACACCACGGTGATTGGCCTCATCAGTAACAACGATGAGACTGCCTATAGGGAGGAGATCCAGCACCTGGCCACATGGTGCACTGAAAATAACCTGCTCCTCAACACCACCAAAACGAAGGAGCTCATCGTGGACTTCAGGAAGGAGTCAAGAGGCACACACGACACCATCCACATCAATGGAATTTCAGTTTCAAGTTCCTGGGGATCCACATCTCGGCGGACATGTTGTGGAAAACCAACACCTCCAGCCTGGTCAAGAAGGCTCACCAGCGCCTCTTCTTTCTGAGGACACTGAGGAAGAATCAGCTCTCCTCGGCTATCCTGGTGAACTTCTATCGCTGCGCAATAGAAAGCATCCTGACCAACTGTGTCACAGTATGGTATGGGAGCTGCTCTGTTGCGGAGCGCAAGGCTCTGCAGCGGGTGGTGAAAACTGCCCAGCGCATTACAGGGACTCCACTACCTGCCATCGAACACATCCAGAGGAAACGCTGTCTGCATCGAGCTCGCAGCATCCTTAAGGACTCCTCTCACCCAGCCCACAGACTGTTTTCTCTCCTGCCCTCCGGCAGGCGTTTCAGGTGCCTCCAGACCAGGACCAGCGGATTAAAGAACAGTTTCTTCCCCAGAGCTGTCTCTTTACTGAACTCTAACCCCCGTTGGTCCACTTCCTCATATATTGTTAACTCTTCTCTCCTACCTCACATCGGCCTTATTTGCACTACTGAATATAAATTTTTATTACAGTAACAACTGTTTACTTTTGTATCTTGCACTACCATACCTAATTGGATTACGCTCATTTGCACTGCCGACTGTTGTTTACATTATCAATGTTTACATTAGCATTTTGCACCGTATGTCTAATTGTAATAAGCAATCACTTCCACTGCACTTTTACACCTTGTTTATAGTAATAGCCATCTGTATATATATTATATTGATAGTACATATCACCTGTAAATTCTGTTTATAGTAATAGCCATCTGTATATTTATTCACTATACATATTCACCTGTAAATTCTGTTTATAGTAATAACCATCTTTCTATATATATTTATACATATATTCAGTACATATCCTTGTCCTGCACTTATTCAACCATTGTATATCCTGCACTTGCTGCTATTGCACTTCTGGTTAGACCTAAACTGCATTTCGTTGCCCTGTACCTGTACTTGTGTAATGACAATAAAGTTGAATCTAATCTAATCTAATACCATTTCATCCTGTAGTGGAGATCAATCTGATGAGCAAGTAATGTTTCTTTTTTGCATTAGTTAACGTTTTATTGTGACAAACTTGAACAGATTTACTAGTTGTGTTTTTCCCAAACGACAACATGATGAATGCTACCCATCTAAGAATGTTTAGACCATGTTTATTATTAATACTCTGTTCACAAATACAAACCCGATTCCAAAAAATTATACAAATTGTGAATAAAAAAGGAATGCAATAATTTACAAATCTCATAAACCTATATTTTATTCACAATAGAATATAGATAACATATCAAATGTTGAAAGTGAGACATTTTGAAATGTCATGCCAAATATTGGCTCATTTTGGATTTCATGAGAGCTACACATTCCAAAAAAGTTGGGACAGGTAGCAATAAGAGGCCGGAAAAGTTAAATGTACATATAAGGAACAGCTGGAGGACCAATTTGCAACTCATTAGGTCAATTGGCAACATGATTGGGTATAAAAAAAAGCCTCTCAGAGTGGCAGTGTCTCTCAGAAGTCAAGATGGGAAGAGGATCACCAATTCCCCCAATGCTGCGGCGAAAAATAGTGGAGCAATATCAGAAAGGAGTTTCTCAGAGAAAAATTGCAAAGAGTTTGAAGTTATCATCATCTGCAGTGCATAATCTCATCCAAAGATTCAGAGAATCTGGAACAATCTCTGTGCGTAAGGGTCAAGGCCGGAAAACCATACTGGATGCCTGTGATCTTTGGGCCCTTAGACGGCACTGCATCACATACAGGAATGCTACTGTCGGTGAACACAATCCACCGTGCCATTCGCCGTTGCCGGCTAAAACTCTATAGGTCAAAAAAGAAGCCACATCTAAACATGATCCAGAAGCGCAGGCGTTTTCTCTGGGCCAAGGCTCATTTAAATTGGACTGTGGCAAAGTGAAAAACTGTTCTGTGGTCAGACGAATCAAAATTTGAAGTTCTTTTTGGATAACTGGGACGCCATGTCATCCGGACTAAAGAGGACAAGGACAACCCAAGTTGTTATCAGCGCTCAGTTTAGAAGCCTGCATCTCTGATGGTATGGGGTTGCATGAGTCAAGTCACCTTTATTTATATAGCCCTTTTAACAATACAGATTGTGTCAAAGCACTTAACAGTATCAAATTAGAAGATAGAGTGTCAGTAATGTATAATGATAAGATTAAACACTCAATTTTCAGTTAAAGGCATTTCATTATTGAATTCAGAAATGTCATTGTCTAGCTCAGTTTAGTTTAAATATCTGTGCAATCAAATCGGCGATAATCGCTAGAAATTAAGTGTCCCCAACTGAGCAAGCCAGAGGCGACAGCGGCAAAGAACCAAAACTCCCTCTGTGACAGAATGGAGAAAAAAAACCTTGGGAGAAACCAGGTGCAGTCGGGGGGCCAGTTCTCCTCTGACCAGACGAAACCTGCAGTTCAAAAGTTTATATTTCTATTTTAATTTTGTTGCAATTTCTAACAATAGTAGTATGTAGTTAGGTATTTTATTATATTTTAGTTATTTTATATATTTTTTTAGTTTTATTGTATTCAATCGAGGTTTTCACTGGAGATATGTCTCTGGGGGTCATTTGGGTGTCCTGGTCTCCGCTGACGATCAGGGCTGTAGGCATCATCTCTTGGTGCTGATCCACCATCTGACCTAACAATCCTTTAACGGATTTGAATAATAGAAGCGTATTAGTGTGTTATGTGTAAGCCAGGCTAAAGAGATGGGTCTTTAATCTAGATTTACACTGACAGAGTGTGTCTGCCTCCCGAACAGTGTTAGGTAGATTGTTCCAGAGTTTGGGTGCTAAATAGGAATAGGATCTGCCGCCCGCAGTCGATTTTGATATTCTAGGTATTATCAAACGGCCAGAGTTTTGAGAACGCATTGGACATGGAGGACTATAATGCGATAAGAGCTCGCTCAAGTACTGAGGAGCTAAACCATTCAGGGCTTTATAAGTAATTAACAAGATTTTAAAATCTATCCGATGTTTGATAGGGAGCCAGTGCAGTGTTGACCGAACCGGGCTAATATGGTCATATTTCCTGGTTCTAGTAAGGACTCTAGCTGCTGCATTTTGAACCAACTGTAGTTTGTTGATCAAGCGTGCAGAACAACCACCCAATAAAGCATTACAATAGCCTAACCTTGAGGTCATAAACGCATGAATTAACATGAGTGCGTGTGGCATGGGCAGCTTACACATCTGGAAAGGCACCATCAATGCTGAAAGGTACAGTATATCCAAGTTCTAGAACAACATATGCTCCCATCCAGACATCGTCTCTTTCAGGGAAGACCTTGCATTTTCCAACATGACAATGCCAGACCACTTACTGCATCAATTACAACATCATGGCTGCGTAGAAGAAGGATCCGGGTACTGAAATGGCCAGCCTGCAGTCCAGATCTTTCACCCATAGAAAACATTTGGCGCATCATAAAGAGGAAGATGCCACAAAGAAGACCTAAGACAGTTGAGCAACTAGAAGTCTGTATTAGACAACAATGGGACAACATTCCTATTCCTAAACTTGAGCAACTTGTCTCCTCAGGCCCCAGACGTTTGCAGACTGATATAAAAAGAAGAGGGGATACCACACAGTGGTAAACATGGCCTTGTCCCAACTTTTTTGAGAGGTGTTGATGCCATGTCAACTTATTTTTCCCTTAAAATGATACATCTTCTCAGTTTAAATATTTGATATGTCATCCATGTTGTATTCTGAATAAAATATTGAAATTTGAAACTTCCACATCATTGCATTCTGTTTTTATTCACAATTTGTACAGTGTCCCAACTTTTTTGGAATCGTGTTTGTAGATTTTAATAGCGTGCTAAACAATAATAATTAGTTTCTCAGATATAAAATATCCTTTTTTTTATAGTACAAAGTACATCCTTTTATTGTACAAAGCATGCTTTAGTCTGTGGCTACAGAATCATATCATAGGCTACTATAAAAATCATACATACTAGACTATATGACTACAAAATCATAGTTGGGTTTTTCCCAAACTATAATTCCTGACTACAATGTTTGAAATGGTATAAAACATTTTGAATACGATAGGCAATTCATTGTATTTAAATTTCTTACGGCGCGATGTTTTCATGCTCTATATAAAACAAAAGTAATATGAGTGTACACTGTAACATGATGAATGCTACGAGTCTAAGTATGCTTAGTACATGTTTATTATTAATAGCCTACTCTGTTCAGAAATAGATTTTAATAACATGCTAAACAATAATTAGTTTCTCAGATATAAGATTTCTTTCTTTTTTTATGATAGTACAAAGCATGTGTGAGTCTATTGCTACAAAACCTATACAGTACATACAGATGTTCCTGATATTAACATGCTCACAAATGTTTTTTTTTGGTTGTTTAGATGCCTGTACCACAGATGAATCCTGATGTCTTTTCAAACCATTTTCCTCTGAGAGCGCTGTACCAACATCACATGTTCAACTACACTGATACTCTATGTTAAAACAAGCTCCTTGACTCCTGATTATGTTTTTTTCTTCTTGAATCCATGGGAAGTAGAAACACTTAAATAATGCACGTAAATATCAGGTATGATTTACTTGTTTCACTTGTTGAACAGAATCTGCTGCAGGAATGACTTGAAGTCTGTTCACATCTCTGTGGTTAGATCAGTGTGCACAATAATGTGTCTTTGACCTTCATTATGTTTTATACAACAATGTTGTAAATAAAATACAAATAATTAAAAAAAAAAAAAAACTTTTCAATCTCCTCACATTCTCTCTTACCTGCCTCAAAGTCAGAGCCACATTGATGGGCCATTAGGGGAGGGCCCTTTGTCTCTCAGGTGAGATTCACTTAATATTCAAGGCCATTGCCACTCCCTCGCATTTAGTCTTTCGATCACAAAACATGTCTTGAAAAATTTAAATCAAAATATTGTTTTCTGTGAATGAGTAAGCAGAATGATTTTCACATAATTTTGAAGTAAATATTCTAGGCTACAAGACTGATTACTCAAAGGTCTTATTCAGAACTATTTAGTGTGGGTTTTAAGGCCTTATTTCAGCTATATTTTTTTCCCAAAAAACTTACCATGCATAATATTTTTTTTTTTCTCAAAAAATGCAAACATGTACATCCATCTTGGTCACATATTATTGTAGCAGTTTGTGCTGAATACAAAAAAATTACATGTTGGTCAATAGTATGTTTTAAGTAGCTGAAATAAGCACAAATATCTCAAGGGCCCCAAAATGACCTCAAATCCCAGAGGGTTAATGTCTTTGGTAATGAATTGGCCGTCCACTGGGCTCCGGCCGAGTTCATCTAGGGCCGCCACTGCCAAATGAGATACACAAGGAACAAGAGGCACATCATGAGTCTTTGCAAAACTAGCGTCAATGAAATTTCCTGCCGCCCCCGAATCGATCAGAGCCCTAGTCTCCGTGATCTGCCCATTTATTTTTAGGGTAACTGAAATCTATAATACAGTGGAAGGATTAAGATTCGAACTCACCGCAGCAGGATTGTGAGATAGACGAGTGGGACAGGAAGCGGGCTGTAACTCCGGGCTCAAACCCCTGCGAAAGTTTAGTCTGAAGGGGTCATCCAGCCATCCTGTTTGAGCTGCGAGTGTACAGAAGGAGAGAGCATAATCAGCCGCCGATCTCTTCCTTGGCGTAGAGATAACAGCTGCTCACCTGCCTCCGAATTTCTCTGGGAACACCAAACGAGGACTGGTGGTGGATGTAGATGAAGTTGGAGCTTGAGACGGTGGGCTCGGAGGAGGAGCTTGAGCTTCAGGTGCTTGCAAACGAAGGCCTTGCAAGGCCCTTACCATTTCTTCGGTTAGCGAGGTAAGCCGGTCTAGTTGTTGTTGGTGTGTGGCGAGCATTGAAGCTTGGGCAGATACCTCTGTGGTAAAGTGGTAGAAAACTGCTGGATCGATTTCAGGCAAAGTCTTCTGTATTGAGGAGGCAGTGGTGTCAGGGTCCATGTGCAGCTTTATTGAAACACAAGACAAGTCAGACAGGCATAAATCAGTAACTGGCATCGGATATGACGAAGACAGGGCAGAATCATAAACAGAGTTTGTGCTGAGGGTCAAGGCAGATGGCAGACAGACAATAGAATATCTCAGCGAGGCAGGCAGCAAGCATTCTTAAATGGGTAAACAGTCCAGGTCATCAACAGGTAAGCAAACACGGTAAAACCGCTCAGAAATGACTGCATAGCAAAACAAGACTTCACAAAGAGAGCAAGGGCGGCACAGTTTAAATAGACAGAGCAATGGGGAACACCTGTGCAGGTGATCAGTCTCTGGCACGGGGTACGTGGAAAATGAAGTCCGAATGGACCGGTTAATACTCTGGTGATAGTTCCCTGTGGTGGTGATTGGAGGGAGTCACAGAGGCTGAATTTGTGACACCGGTAGCCTATGGTCAATATAATAATTTAATTATATAATACTTTCTATAATAATTAATATAATAATTTCTTAATTCAAAATAAAATATGAATGAATCCCTGACAATCCCGGGTTGCTATGGTCATGTAGGTTTGTTTACACATTAAACTCATGGCCACGAGAAAAATATGTTGTTCCCTCAACATAAGAAGTTGTGGCCATGAGAAATGGACAACATAAGGATGCCGTTACCTCGACAAAGCTGTCTCGTGGCCACAACATATTATCACATCCCCACGACTTAATATGTCGACAAAACTAAGTGAACCGAAGACGGCCCCTCCGGGCACCGTACTTTCTCAATCGCGAGTAGGGATGTAACGGTATGAAAATTTCTTATCACGATTATAGTGACTAAAATGATCACGTTATCAGTATTATCACGGTATTATTAAAATGTGCTGGAGATGTTTAAAAAGTACCAACACATAAATCACTTCACCAAGTTTTATATTTAAAAATCAACAAACAATCAATCAATCACTAAAGCAATAACATTAGCAATGCTGTTCTGATTTAAATGACAACTTGACTGACAACAGTTTAATAGCATGTTCAAATATCTAATGTAAATGTTCAAGCTTTGAAAAAGTTTAATAAAAAGGTAAACCTTACATTTCAGCCTTTAAATAAAGATAAGGGTTAAGTCAAAATGATAATTGATTAATGATTATATGTATTTTTCTGCTCCATAAATAATTCTAGATAACTTATCTGAATTGTTTAAATGTGTAGAATCCACATAAGCTTGTTTTTTTATCAACCGGTCAACATTTACAGCAGGGCATGCAGATTCAGTCCATTTTTGGCCAGACAGAAACTGCACACAGGCTGAATGTAAATATAAGTCTCTGTAAATCTACTCTATGACAGCAGGTGGCGCTGATGGAAAAGCTGAATTACAGCTGTTTCCCGTAAACTCCATGGACAAAGCAGTATTGTGATTAAGAACACTTCTTTTAGGTATTACATGGAGCAAAGATGAAAACAAAATGCAATCAAATAGTTTCAGAAGACAGTCAGAACCTTCAGAGGTACATTCATATAATTAATTCATTCTTATATTCATGTGTATAATTCCATTAGCACTCTTTTAAAACCTCCCAGCTTTTCCACCCTATTTTCACTCAAAACGAAACTACTCTGCTGCTGTGCGCATGTGAGACTGTTACTTAAAACTGTGCATTATGCTGGATAGTATTTTTATTTATTGTGAGTTGTTCAAATTGCAGTAATTGAATATGGTTTTTAATGATAATTAAAATATGAAACGGTAATACTAACTGTGGGGAATTTTATCATGATTTATCATCAAACTGGTAATCGTTACATACCTAATCTGGAGCAGTTAAATAATGACACCACACAATAGAGGATTTTTTGTACAAATGCTGGACCCTCTTTTCCATTCATCAGTGCTCTCTGTATTCATTTACTTTGTCATTTCTTTCTTTATTTATTTAAAGTTATATGTGTAATATGTGTTTTTTCCCACCAGTCAAAAAGAGAGTAAGTGAGTGAGAGGGAGGGAGAGAGAGAGAGATCTTACTAACAAAGCACTAAATATCACCAACTCTGAAAAACATGGAAGAATCAAAAAAATTATGAATGAAGAGAAGGAGACATACATACAGCACTGGGAAAACTCAACAGCGAGTACAGTCTGGCTGACTATCTGGTCTCAGTCAGGAATATAACTCACAGACATTTACTGACGAAGTACAGACTGAGTGACCACCAGCTGGCCATAGAAAGAGGACGACATAAAAAGATGTGGTTACCTAAAGAATCTGTAATGAGTGTAGATCAAGAACAGCTGAGACGGAGGAACACTTCCTCCTGCACTGTGACAAATACACTTCCTTAAGAGACGCACTGTACAGTCAAATACAGCAGATTATTCCTGAGTTCAAGTCACTTCATGAAAATGACAAATAAAGAATATTACTTGGTGAAGGACATACTGCCTCTTTGGTAGCACATCATATTTATAAATGCCACAAACTGAAGTAAAGAGTGAACACCTCTGCATGAGTAGTACCATTAATATTTATATAAATATATGGATATATTTTATATGTATTTTGTTTTGTTTATTTATGGATGTATATTATATGTATCTTTGTTTTGTTTTTATTCTGATATGTACAATGCTTTGGCAATATGTACCCAAGTATGGCATGCCAATAAAGCAATATGAATTGAATTGAGAGTGAGAGAGAGAGTGAGAGAGTGAGTGAGTGAGAGAGTAAGTGAGTGAGAGTGAGAGAGAGAGAGAGAGAGAGAGAATAAAGAATGAGTGAGTGAGTGAGGTGGTTTCCTCTGTGATTCTTGTCAAATCCAGCCATTCGTCATTTCCTCAAGGTTAAACCCATCAGATCTCAGAGCAGTTCAGCAGCAAGTGGCACGAGGCACTGCTGCCCTCAGCAGTCTGACAACAGCTGTGCTTCATTTCACAGAGCTGCACAGATACACGCTTTAACAAGGGTGCGACCGGCCTGATAAAGGTTAGACCTGCGTGAATTTCCTTCAGCTGCTTTAACCAAAAGCCATGCTATTCTCCGGCTAAGGGAGCGTATCCATGTTCAAGTGTTAACCCTGCACTCCTATGCAACCCTGACTCCAACCCTAACCCTGCGAACATACAGCGGGATCTTTTGTCAAGTGTTCGCTATGATGTGCCAGAAAAATCTGGGTAGCGTAGGACCCTGGGAACGTAGGAAGGACTCACAGTGCTAGCATTCCCCAGCAGCAGCAGACAGCATCCATATTACACCTTATTAAAAGATTAATTTCAGTCCCGTACAGTGAAGAGTGGCTCGCTGCTCCATTAGCATACACAGACACACTCTAATAGGCTAATAACGATTCTAATAATGCTTCTCAGGAGAGCGTAGAGAGAAGGGTTCTCTACTGTTAGCGCACTGTGTTAGCCAGCAGATTCTACTCTCTTTCTGAAGCCACGTATGGTTGCTGTCATCTCATAAAATAATGGGCATCAGAGCTTCTTCTGCACAGGCTAACCTACTTGCATAATTTTCAAGCAATCGCTAACAGGAACTGATGTTGACTCACCCAGTTAACAATGAGGAATATGCCAAGCGGCAAGGTTTATTTCTCTCTGGGACAGACAGAACAGACTGGACTGATCCGACAGGGTTTGAATTAATGCGTTTGTTCACTGTAAAGTCACTCAGATGTCACCTGAAAAAAAAAAAAAAACATGCATATGATAATCTACTTCATTACACTACATTTCATTATTACCCGATTAGTCAGGTGCATCAGTGAGTTCATCTAGATGGTTTTCTTGTTTAGTTTTAATATATGTAGTGGCTGTGCTATAAAGGGGATTTATTTAGAAAACGGCAGAGAGGTTTTTTTAGCATGCTGACAGTGAGCTTTAGCATGTTAATAGTAAATGTTGGACTGTCAGCTTGCTAAAATCCTCTCAAAAAGCGCAAATGTAAAAAAACAGCACTTCAGACTTCACCGACAATAAAGGTCAAGATAAGTACTGACTCCAAATATTTTTAACTGTTTGTCTGTGTAACTGGACTGTGCAAAATTCAGAATGAAAGTATCTATCTATCTATCTATCTATCTATCTATCTATCTATCTACCTACCTACATACCTACCTACCTACCAACCTACCAACCAACCAACTCTTTTTTTCAAAAAAGGTTCCAAACAAGGTTTTGTTAATCCAACATTACAAATGTGTCTTAAGCTTCCCAAGCTTTCAACTGATCTGAATTCTACTTCCATTCAATTCTGCTTATTGCTTGCACCTCATTTCAAATTCAACAACTGAATTGGAATTTAAAAGACAAATTCGGTTGTGAATAGAGCTCAGTGCTGCTACTGCACACGATGGACTCTTCTCTCAGATACACGTCTCACACAGCATGTCATTCAGCGTCTCCTCCCTGTCCTGTTAGTGTAAGACGAAACAAGCATTAAAATAAGTCAATACAACTAAAAACCAAAACATTTCTTATTTTAAAGGGATACTCCACCCAAAATGAAAATTTTGTCATTAATCACTTACCCCCATGTTGTTCCAAACCCGTAAAAGCTTCGTTCATCTTCGGAATACAATTTAAGATATTTTGGATGAAAACCGGGAGGTTTGTGCATTAATGATGACAGAGAATAGCGTACGCACTTTACGTCCATCGGATGCTCTCCAAAATGGCGCTACGGTGACACAGAGAGACAGAGAGGAGACAAATTGTTGAATAAATATATTTTCTTTGCGTACAAAAAGTATTCTCGTCGCTTCATAAAATTCAGATTGAACCACTGATGGCAGATGGACTATTTTGGCAATGTTTTTTATACTTTTCTGTGCCTTGACAGTGTAATTTACTTGGCAGTCAATGGGACAGTCTCAAACCTCCCGGTTTTCATCCAAAATGTCTTAAAGCTTCGTTTGTCCTCAGAATACAATTTAACAGGTTTGGAACGAAATTTTCATTTTGGGGTGGAGTATCCCTTTAATTCACGCCCTCAACAACTGTTTTTCTCTTTGAAAACCATTAAAACCTGATATATGAGGAAGCCTTAAAATGGGTTTGTACACTTGGAAAAGTCATTTAAATTGTATTAAGTCACGTAAATGAACTAAGTCATGTAATATTTTTAAAAATCTTTATTTTTATTCTTTATCCAGCAAATAGAAAAGGTCGTACCACCAAACACTCGTCCAAAAGTCCAGTAGGCCAATAATATAAGGTGCGTAGGTCAAAAAAATACAAAAGCTATAAAGACAAAGGAGATCAGCACTTATCCAAATTTAGCCCAAAAGGCTTTATACCATTTATTACTCAGAGGTCACAAAATTGTGCAAAAAAAGGTGCAAAGGTTAAAAAATTAACCTTTCCTCAGTACCATGTGCTACCAAGCAAACACTTGTGCTTATCAAAACCGTAATAAACTTAATATCAAGAACATACAAAAAATACACATTTATATCTCAAAACATATATCAAAATCAAACAAATACATTTACAAATCATCCATATACAACTATATCAAAAAAGTATACATAGACATACAGTATATACCAATAAAAATCTCATGACTCCAAACAAAAGTTCTTAGCATCAGTTTTAAAGTAAACATCATACCCAAGTACTCGTTAGCGTCCCCCATATATCCTTAAATTATTATAAAAACAATTCAAAGACAAATCTTCATTCATACCAAGAGGGTGTAGACTTTTAAGATCAAAAATCCACCTACATTCTTTCTGCAAGAGTCTACTTTCTAAAGTCCCTCCTCTACGAGTCTATCAACTTTTCAATAACAACAAAATTTAGATCTAAAACTGAATGAGACATCTCAACAAAATGACGAGCCACAGGAGATTTTAAATCTTTCCGGTAACACTTTAGAATACTGTTCCATCATTAATGAATAACTACACAAGAACACATGAGTAATGCAACATTAGCACTCTAGTAACTACTAGTAACTAACAAGCAACTCTGATCAAAGAATTAGTAAGTAATAGTGCTTAGTCGAATGTGGTAGTTCACTATTAGCTAATCAGTAACTATTATTTTGTTCATACCTCCCCAAGAACTACTGTATACAGGTTGTTAATTAATATGAATAATACATGATGTATAATTAATTCTAAAGTAAAGGTCATGGTAACCCACTAGTAACTTCACTTTAGAATACTGATCCAAATAATTAGTAGTTTCTTCAGAAGGATGTAGTAACACTTGAGTCATTACTATCCAAAACCTTACATATATCTCAAAAGCTCACAATGACATCAGTCAATATTAGGAAGTTATGATTATTTTCACTTTAGAATACTGATCCAAGTAATTACTAGTTCATGTAGAAGGATGTGGCAATACTTGAGTCATTACTAGTGGGTTACCATGATCTTCATTTTAGAATTAATTATTCATTATGCATAATTCACAGTAATTATGAACCTATATAAAGTAGTTCTTAGGAGTTCTCAGGATATATGAAAAAAATAGTAGTTATTGGTTAGCTAATAGTTAGTAATAACCAGTTTCAACTTAGCGCTATTACTTAAATCGTAATTCAGAGTTTCTTGTTAGTTAATAGTAGTTACTACAATGTTAATAGTGCATTAGCCATTTGTTCCTGTGTAGTTATTCATTAACGATGGAACAGTATTCTAAAGTGTTACCATCTTTCCTTCTAATAGTGCTCATATTTTCAATGATCCGAGTCCTAATTTGTCCGTGTTTATTTGTCTTACCCACATATTGTTTTATACACGGACAAGATAAGCACATGTGACCAGTTGTTTAATTTTATATGTATGAACAGTTATACATCTCCGAAACTCAAAGCATCTTTTGCGTTCATTTTTACATGCCACGCATTTAAGACAAGGATAAAAACCGACATCCTTACTCATGTGCCCATCAATACCATCCCTGACATAAGTATCCGATTAACTAAAAAGTCCTTAATATTCCTCGCTCTGTAATGAGAAAAAAGGGGCAAATCCACAAAAATCGTTTTTGTCCACCGAATCATTGGATAGTATATACCAATGTTTCTTAATAATATCTTTATTGGCATATCTGTAAGTAATCTTTAATCGTTATCCAGCAAATGATGCTCAACTGGTAAAGTCATGGGGCCTTGAATATTGTGGGCAATGGGAGTCAGAGAGGATGAGAAGTGCTGCACTAGAGTGATGTAGACAAACAGGCTGATCCTGTGAACCATCATCACTGGGCCCAAATCTTAGGCACCTGAACCACTCATAAAAGTCCCTTTAAAACAAAATCCAAATTGGCTACTTGGAAATGAAACACCACATTTCTCAGTTCATGAAATATATCTCTGATGCAGATCAGTTGACCACAAAATGTGGCTGTATTGGATGTTTATTTCATTTTAAGGGAAAATTGGGCCACCAGCATATTTCTATTTACTCACCAGTTTAAGTGTTTCATACATGTCAGCTCGACACTTCGGGTCCCTGGCACACTCCGCTGGCCGTGTGTACTGTCATATGGCGAAGATTCTGACAGATTCATATCGCAAGCAGCGTGGGCTCAAAGTGTGGGGCCTCCTAGACCGAAGCCATCTGTTCTGATTATGAGGACCCTGAAGGAGGCGACTGTGTGGACTGTAGCGCTGCCCTAATGGAATTACAGAGCAGCGTAATCCAGTCAGGCAGCCGGAGGGTCATCCACACCTCTCCTCTCTCAGGACCCCTATTTACCTTCATCCGGATATGCTACCTGTCAGCTCCTGCAGCAGACAGAGACCATCCGAGTGAAGAAACACTGTGCCGTCTTACTTCCAGAATACAGCCAAATGTATTTAATCAGTTCTGCAACACGGGCTTTGTGATATTAAGAGTCACACTGAAGGTTAGTGAATCCCGTTTGTATTATGCAGCGTTTGAATATGCTGAATCTGAATAGCTGTTATTAAAAGACACTCAGTGGGTGACATCTGCATCCTCGTTAGCTTTCCTGGTTTGTCAGCAGCTCATTATTCATCTGTGTATTCATCTTTTAAGGTTTGAAAAACATTTAAAACGTTATAATACACACACTCACCTGTGTGAACATCACAAATCATTTCTCTTTCAAGTTTGGAAATTAAATTTATTTCTTGAAAAGCCTATGATGATGCAGTCAAAGAGGAATGAGTGTGGGAAAATTCAATAGGAAAAGCAAATGAACTTGAAAAATTGTTCTCTTTTAGTTCTGATAGCAAGACTCTTCTCTAGTTCATTTGTGAGGCTGCATCTACACTGATAAAGAGCGTTTGTCTATATGAAGACTCCTGTACATGTCACTCAAGTGCTTTTAAACTGCGAGTATCTCATCATTTCCAGGTCTGCGTTTAGCTGCAGAATGAACACGGACAGAATGAACCGTGCTCGTCGGCTGAGATCAATGTCATCAAACAAAGATGACAAACCTCATATTTCTGTTTCTGATTCTCTTCAAGTGTTCTTTCTCTCTGTCGCTCACCTTCTGTAAATCAGAATTACACAGAGCTTTTATTGCCAAAAACACAAGGAACGCAATGCAGACCCCCACACACACACACTATATATATATATATATGACGTTATCATGTTTCAGTTTACCCCTTCTGGTATATTTAATGTAAATCACACCCACTCATCTAGATTAAATATTTCCCATCATCATCCTGATATCACAGGCTGTTTTCAGCAGTTTCAGAATAATGAACTGTGGATGAACAGTATCTAAGAGCTCAGTCCATGTCTTGTGTTTAATGTGAATTTGTATCTTTCACAGCAGTTTGAAAGAGACAATGAAGTTGCATCCAGTCCACCTGCAACAGTCTTTGTCGCTTCCACCTAATGAAAAGCAGAAATCGATAGCTGGGATTTATGGGGAGGAAATCAAATGTCTCTTTGTTGGGCTGAAGGAGGGAATGTCTGTCTCAGAGCAGGACTCTAATGGAGCCATTTTGAGAGGACACTGACACACCACTGAGCCTGGAAATGCCTCGTTTGTGTCCGTCCTCAGGAGAGATAAAGACAGAGAGAACAAGACATCACCATTCCAGACTCTAGAGGGTTAGAGATGTGCCTGTGGCAGGAAAGAATAACTGCACACAGAACACATAAAATGACCATGTCAACCCTGAAACTGCAGCCAATAAAAGATTAAGTATGACTGATTATGTCAGGAAAATAATTAACACGATCTCACAAGATCAAGCTTGCAAAACAAGCAATAATTTAATTCAATGGCATAAAGTCATATAGTCAGTCTCCAAAAACTATTTCAATGTGCTTTTCTATGACAATTAAACATGACCTAAATATTGGTACGTCTTACACCTTATTTGTTGTTAATGCTGAAAATAAAAAATAACCCAAACTACTACAGCAATAGAATCTTTAACCCTTGTATGGTGTTCGGGTCTGTGGGACCCGTTTTCACTTTTTATCAAAAGAAAAATTATACTATTAATTATTATTTCAAACTCATACTCATTGGCCTTGACTCATTTTCTGTGAAGAACATTTATCAGAACAAATTTTCAATGACCACACACTGTACACCCCCTTCACTCTGTCCTCCTATTGTCTGGGCCTGCTATTAGTATGTAAATGTGTGTTTATGTGTGTATGTTGCGTGTGTGTGAGAGAGAGTCTGTAAGAGTGTGAGTGTAAGTGTCAAGTCAAATCACCTTTATTTATACAGCGCTTTTAACAATACAGATTGTGTCAAATCAACTTCACAATATCAAAATAGGAAAATAGTGTGTCAATAATGTAAAATTACAAGATTAAACATTCAATTTTTAGTTAAAGGCATTTCATTATTGAATTCAATGATGTCATTGTCCAGCTCAGATCAGTTTAAATAGTATCTGTGCAATCAAGTCGACTATATCGCTGGAAATTAAGTGTCCCTGACTAAACAAGCCAGAGGCGACAGCGGCAAAGAACCAAAACTCTATCAGTGACAGAATGGAGAAAAAAACCTTGGGAGAAACCAGGCTCAGTCGGGGGTCAGTTCTCTTCTGACCAGACGACCCAGCAGTTCAATTTCAACTGCAGCAAAGTCGGATTGTGTTAAGGACTCATCTGGCTCCCAAGGTCTTGTCCCGATGGCCGTCTAGGTGACGAGGTCTTCACTGGGGATCTGTCTCTGGGCTCATCTAGGTGTCCTGACCTCCACTAACGTTCAGGGCTGTAGAGGTCATCTCTAGGTGCTGATCCACCATCTGATCTGGATACGGACTGGATCGGGTGGCTACGGTGACCTCGGAATAAGAAAGAAAGAGACTAATATTAGCGTAGATGCCATTCTTCTTACGATGTAACAAGTACATCGTGTGTTATGGGAAGTGTTCCCGGTTCTGGTTGACCTAATTAATGCAGCCTAACAATCCTTTAACGGATTTGAATATTAGAAGCGTATTAGTGTGTTATGTATACTCCAGGTTAAAGAGATGGGTCTTTAATCTAGATTTAAACTGACAGAATGTGTCTGCCTCCCGAACAGTGTTAGGTAGATTGTTCCAGAGTTTGGGTGCTAAATAGGAAAAGGATCTGCCGCCCGCAGTTGATTTTGAAATTCTAGGTATTATCAAATTGCCAGAGTTTTGAGAACACAGTGGACGTGGAGGACTGTAATGTGATAAGAGCTCGCTCAAGTACTGAGGTGCTAAACCATTCAGGGCTTTATAAGTAATTAACAAGATTTTAAAATCTATACTATGTTTAACAGGGAGCCAGTGCAGTGTTGACAGAACCGGGCTAATATGGTCATACTTCCTGGTTCTAGTAAGGACTCTAGCTGCTGCATTTTGAACCATCTGGAGTTTGTTGATCAAGCGTGCAGAACAACCACCCAATAAAGCATTACAATAATCTAACCTTGAGGTCATAAATGCATGAATTAACATTTCTGCATTTGACATTGAGAGCATTGGTCTCAATTTAGATATATTTTTAAGATGAAAAAATGCAGTTTTATAAATGCTAAAAATGTGGCTGTCAAAGGAAAGATTACTATCAAACAGCACACCTAGGTTCCTAACTGATGATGAAGAATTGACAGAGCAGCCATCAAGTGTTAGACAGTGTTCTTCTAAGTTATTACATGTGGGGGTTTTAGGTCCGATAATTAACACCTCTGTTTTTTTCAGAATTTAGCGGTAAGAAATTACTCGTCATCCAGTTTTTTTTTATATCGACTATGCATTCCATTAGTTTCTCAGTTTGGTGTGTTTCGCAGGGCCGCGAAGAAATGTAGAGCTAAGTATCATCAACATAACAGTGAAAGCTAACACCGTGTTTCCTGATGATATTTCCTAAGGGTAACATGTAAAGTGTGAAAAGTAACGGCCCTAGTACTGACCATACTGCACTGTGTTAGGGTTAGGGTTAGTGTGAGTTTTGTGTTTCTGCCCTGCCATTTCCGCACAAGGTTGTAGCACTTTTATTCATAAATGTGATCTAACAAAGGTAAAGGGCAAATTTTGACCATATATGCTGTTTATATTGCTTGTAATTGGGATGAAGTAAACATCTGTTGAGTATTTTAACATATAATTTTTGATTGTGTTGAATAAAAAATCCAAAACTGCAGCGGGTCCACCAGACCCACAGACACTGGCTGAATAACAAAAATATGAACACCACACAAAGGTTAAATATGCCTACTGTTTTACAAATGACATACATTTGTGCACATGTTGACTACATATTAAAACCAACTCATTCAGCTCAAAGAATTAAATAATACTCAGTGGCTGGCTGTATTGTGTGTGTGTGTGTGTGTGTGGATCAGGTGATGTTCAGGCCTGATCTCACACTGTCACACAGCACAGCAGAGATGAATCACTTGTGTGCTAAATTCACCATTTAGAAATGGCTAATCAATCGTGGAAGCCGTTTAAATGTTAATGGCTCAAAATTGTTTTTGTGGGCAGTTGATGTAGTTCCTTGTTTTCAGCTCAATGGATGCTGAAACCCCTTGCAGGGATTTTATTAGCAAATAAGCCCCTTGCCTCACAGAGCCAGATGCACTCGTTCCTCGGCTGAAAAATGTCTGTGCAAAAATTGATCAAGGTGGAAATGGATCCTGTTTAACCGTGGCCATCTCACTAAATAGGAGAACATAAAACACATTCAATAAATGAGATGTGACAAAGATGCGGTTCCTTTTTTTCCCCATGAGATTTCGTTAAATACAAATGAAATGTCCAGCAAGTGCAACTTCTCTCATATAGTCAAACACCACACGCTACGATCAGCCCATGGAAATGAAGCAAAATCAGACAGCAGCCACAAACAGCACAACCGGAGACTGGACACATTTGACAGCATCAGTCTGAGAGCAGGAAACAAAGAACGTAACTCAGGAAGGACATGCGGCTACATAAGAAAGCCATTAGGACGCTTGGATGCAGTCGGACAGGCTCATGTAGGACGACTCCAGTCATCACTCCAGATAGGAACAGGAATGACAGAAAAGTCTCAGAGACATCATGTGTCAAAGGACGTGCAAGTGTCCAGAGTCAGGGACATTGTCATGGGACAACCTGAGGTCACGTTATAATTATACAAGACAAGAACTTCCTGTGATCAGTGTGTGAAAATAAACCTGATCCTAAGCACGATTCTGACTATTTTCAACATTTACAGGTGTTAGTCAGTGATTTTATTGCCGTCTGAATCCAGAATGTCAGTGTTTTTCTCCCACCACCCACGTTAAAAAACCCCAGCCCAATTAACAACTCTTTTTTGACAAACACCAGGGTCGTGTGGTAATGTAATTGCTGTCTGGATCCATATCTCTGAGTTTAAAAGAAGAAATTGATTCAAAATTCACTGTTTAAATCCTTTTTGACCACTGCTGAACACTGTATGGTAATTGTTGCACTTTGCTGTAATTTGCTTATTTATTATTGAAATGCTGGAAAGTATACAAGAACAATATTTCATAACTGCTCCACCACAGCAAGTGGGATCAAATAAAATCAAATAAAAGCACATAAACATGTGAAATTAATAAAATAAATAAAAATTGTACAATTATATACATAAAAAATAAACCAAGCAGCTTTATGTTTACCTCATGTAAATAAGAGTAAATAAACTTATTTGTGCACTTATCTCCAGATTTTAATGACATCCATCACTTTGAGAGACAGAAAACTATAGAGTGCCTATTCTCCACTGTGAATAAATCGCCATCTGAACAAATCCATGGGTTTCAGAGCTGAGGTGCCATAGGAATTTTTTTGATGAGAAACAATTACCATCTGAATAGGCCTCTAGTCAACAGACCGTTTTTCACGTGTTATAACAGTAGTAAAGAATGATTGGTGTGTCCAGCCCTCTGACTGCTGAGTGAGTCTCTCCTCCAGAGAGCCCAGGCTCTGGTCAGATCTCAGTGGGGACGAGGACGAGGTCTGACGGCTGTCGGAGCGACTTGTCTCCTGGGGTTCGTACGGCCCTTTAATTGTATTGACAATTCACAGTATGAGGCAGTGCTGGAGTCAAGCGCTGTATGTTTCTGAAGAGTCTCTTCAACCTTTTTTCTCTCCTCTGCTGATCCTAATTGACAGAGAAAGGTAAAACAGAAAGAAATCATCACCTCGCATTGGACTGAGAAGACAGGAGTGACATCACTTGACAAAGCTGTAAGATCTGAACGCTAACACAGTACAAATCCATTTACTGCTTGCTAGGAAACAAACCGAAGGCTAAAGAGATACAGGCCCGGTCAAAGATGTCAACACACCAGCTCAACCCTTACTATTATTCTCAATTCTCAGATATGATCTATTCATCTCAAGTGCCCAAAAATGTTTAATGTAATCTCACCTTCTTTACAGTCGCTACTGTGTCTCTAAATTCTGGACATTTGTCAAGCAACTTCTTAATGACTTTAAACTCTAGTGAAGCAGGAACATGTGTGATTATGCATTTCCTTCATGATCCACTCCAACACATTCAATTTCTTTCTTTAAAAAAAAAAAAAAAAAAGATTTATTTTTTGTCATTCTTGCCTTTATTACGATAGGACAGTGTAGGGGAGACAGGAAGTGAAGAGGGATCAGGAAAGGTCCTCAAGCCGGGATTTGAACTCGGGACGCCCATAACGCAACAGCTTCATATGTCAGCAAGCTGCCCGCTAGGCTATCAGCGCCAATCACATTCAATTTCTTTTTCAGTTTTACAGAGAAGTTCCTATATCATCTACAAAACCCATTTCAAACATTTACAGTTTTTTTCAACTGCTCACACACAAAATCTTTACTTGTCTCACAATTTCTGAAACCTGACACTCAAACACCAGAACCACACACCAAATCTGCAAAACCTTACACTAATTCTCGGCATTTGGCTCAGTTTTCAATTTCAGAAAACACTTTTTGCAAAACACAACATCTAACACACAAAAATCTAACAGGAAGTATCTTTATTTCCTTTTTTCAAAAACGGAAATGCCACATTTTTAAAATGCCACACTAATTCATCAGTGCTTCACACTAACTCCTCACATGCACAAACACTCATTGCTTTATTTAACACCAAGCAATCATGGCTTTAGAATAGGCCTATAAATAGGCCGCAGGTCAAGTTACACAGTTTTTCTTGCTTCGTCGCTTTTATGCATTTCTCAGATCAAAAATGAAATTCTCAAAACTACTTTGTTCAACCTCCACATTATCTAGTCACTTGTGCACATCATAAAATCAGTTTCTCATTCTTTTGAACAAGTTGTTACGTCCTGTGACGTAATTTGTACTGTTCTGGAGTCAGTTAAGAGTTTTTTTTGGTATGTTCTCTTCTGTGCTGCTGCTTTAATAGGAGTTGATTACTGGCACCTGATACTCGTTTGCTGATGACCAACTAACTCCTCATTCATTGGCTCCCTCGGAGAGGAAACCAGCTATAAGAGCAATCAAGAAAGCGCAGTTGAAGAGAGAGAGGAAAGGAGGCTTGAGCCATCTCTCTCTCTCCACATGGACCTTCTCTGCAGCCCCAGAGTTGGTTGGTTGGTTGGTTGGTTGGTTGGTTGGTTGGTTGGTTGGTTGGTTGGTTGGTTGGTTGGTTGGTTGGTTGGTTGGTTGGTTGGTTGGTTGGTTGGTTGGTTGGTTGGTTGGTTGGTTGAGTCAATCTGTGCTAGAGTTCAAGTTAACATACTGTTGTGCTCCTGTCTAGATTGTTAAATCTAGCTACTAATAACGCTGACTTTTTGATAGTTCTTTATTTTATATTTGTTAAGTGTATATATATTTACTATAATTTGTAGGGAGGTGGGTGCCATTTTCTTTTGTCAATCCTTTTGCCTCTGTTTTTGGGTAAGTTAAGGAAGTGCTATTGTCTTTTTGTTAATTTTATTTTCCCCTGTGTTAGGTAAGTTAGGTTTAAAATTGAGTAAGATTCTATTTTGTTTGTTATTTTGGCCTTGCCCCCTCCTGAAGCTTATTTGCTTTGTTTCTGTGGTTCTTTTATGTAATAAATCAAAATTGTAGTAAATCTTTTAGTGGTTGGCAGTGTTCTTTAGGGCTGGGACTGGGATGAGAGGCTCCATGTGGACTTTCCTTTCATTTTGTTATGTATTCCTTAATTCCCCTAGACTAATTATAGAATGGGAACGTAACAAAGTTGTGATTGCTTTGGTACATTCATGCAACTGATTATGTACATTTGTCTGTGGTTTCCTACATTATCAGTTGATAATGTCATGTTGCTCAAAATGTATTATATAGTTCTCTGTGCAAGTCAGACCACTAGTAAAAGTGTAACTGTGAATTTGATCCAGTCTCTTTCAATCAATATCACACATGCAGTAGTGTAAATTTGTACTTTTGAAATGGATATATGGCATACATTAGAAGTGCAGCCTTCTGCATTTCAATACAGTAACTGTCATCCAAACTGTTGCCGTAGTTTACATCAGGTAATACTAACAGAGTGCACTGTTATATTGACAACATGACTAAGCATTTTGACTATCTTGTTTGTGAACAATGAAACAAGGACTTTTTGTTTTGATAGCACTAATATGTTCATTGACATAAATACTTCCTTTTGAGTGATGAACTAAAGATTTTGAGTAAGTTACAGGCTTTTGCAGGTAATCCATTGTGTGGTGCTGTTTGCACAAATTGTTTTGAGAAATGCACATACTACTTTGCCAGTATAACAGTAAGGATAATTCGAGGAATGCACCAAAGTGACGAAGAAAAACTGTACTGTAGGTTTTGAACAATGGATGCAAACAATGTATTTCCTTTCTTTCTTACTGTGTAATAATGTATTCAGAACCACGAATGCTTACAGTTTAAAAAAAAAAAAAAAAGAAAAAGTTTGTTTTCAATCTTGAGTTCACGTTTACCATGAATTTTTAATGGAATTTTTACAGTTTTTCTCGATTGCTAGCACGCTGTAACTGATTACTGTAATTTGGCACAATTTTCCAAACCATTCATACAGTTCTTGAAACAAAGACACGTTTCTCAAAACTTTTAACACATTTCACCTGTTTTCACACATGCTCCAATTTGCTCAGTGTTTTCTGCAAAACTCTACACAAGAACATCATCTACTTTTTGGATCACTTTACAGTAGTGTAATGAAAGTAAACTTTTCTTAAAATTTATTGATGAATTTTACTGTATGTGCACAACTATTTTTGATGCATAATGTAAGAGTCATTGACTTGCAAGATGTTTCCTGTTTCCCAAAAGGAGGTTTTTGTTACAGTGTTTTGAATTGATCTCACTAGTGTTCTCTAGTCAGGAAAATACTCTGTGTATTTGACAGCTTTGTGTGTCATCTGAGGCCAAAGATTAGATTCTGACAAAAGATAATGTTTTTGACTAAAATGTTTGACTTTGACCTGAAAGTCTGAAGTTTGCATAAATTGGTGTGTAGTTTTGAGATTGTGTTTATAGTAAAATGGTGAATTGTTTCATGAATTGTGTGTTAGCAATCAAGAAAAACTGTAATCTCTCTGCCAATTACTTTCAATCTTGTACAGAAATGTACAGGAGCTCATGAAAGAAGAGGTTTATGTTTCGAATAACTGTGTGTATATGATGTATCCAAAATATATATATATATATATAAGGTGTTTGCAACATAAGACGAATGTTTGCTTTTGAGATGTGTTTGGGATATTTTGAATGCAGTGTTTCATATTGCAAGAGATGTGAGGCATTTTGCATTTTGTGTGTGCAATTCTTGGATTTGTGTGTAAAGTTTTGAAAAAACAGAGGCAAAGTGGTTTGATGGTTTGATGCACGTCGACTCGGGGCTTCCACCACGAGAAACAGGCATCGCTCGCGGAGGGGGGTGCGACAGAGTCGGTTATCGCTCATTACCCAGCATGAGCACTGAGGTCTGGTGGGCTAGCGATGCAAACTGACGAGTGGCAGACAGAGCAGCAACCCACCAAACCCCTGGACTCATTCTGTAATGTCAGGCCGTGCCAATCACACGGACCGAAACCTTCACTCTTCTCCCCGTCCTCCAGACAGTCTTTCACTCAAGGTGCTTCGCAGAGAGAAAGAAGCCAAGCTTTTAGAGAGCAGTGGACACGGGTGGCTGCATTTCGTGGGAAATTCAGATGCTGTACGCTCATATTCAACCATCAGCCTTCACGACAGCTCCGCACATGCATCAGGGGAAGGTTCATCTTACCGCTCCTGTGTGTGGAGCAAAAACAGCTTTTTATATAGATATCATATATCATGCAGTCCGTCACATTTATGGCACAGAAAACCAAAGTAAATTGGCTGAATGTGAGCAGAAGTTCATACGAGCGTAGTCGCACCCGTCAGCTAGCGGTGATGTATATGTACCACACTCACTATCTAATGACATCTAATGGCCTGGCCATTTTCTAAAAAGTATGAACTCTCCGGTCTGAAATGTTCTTAGAAAGGGAAATCTGGAAGCCTGTGCATCCATTACTGTCTGACTGGCTTGAGAATTTGCTATACTTGAGCATATGCATACATGGGGTTAGCAAAGCGCTGACATTAGCATGACGTTAATGGGACTGTCAGTAGGTGTTCTCGTCTCAGAGTGGCCTGTTTCTGTTCATATCAGTCTGACATAGTAATTGCTTCGGCTGACACAAATGTCCAGATCGAAGTGCAATCAAAACCGCGGTGCATTTTTGGCGAATGGTTGGTGTTTATGAATTGTTTACCAGGGCTAAGGGATTCCAGTGTGCGGTGGATCATAATTTCACACAGTCGCTGACATGCAACAGAAGAGTTTGAAAGTCAAAGCTAATGTCAGAGAGAGTGAATGATAAAAAGGAACAGAAAGACAAATAAAGCTCCATCAGTGTACTCATATTGATATATTCAATGTTATTGTGTGGAGCAAATTTTAATTTAGAAAGATTTTAACATTTAAAAACAGCTAGTATTTGAATGCCTACATTATAGCTGCCAATCTCTCTTTTACATTTGGAAAATGCGCAAGAACGAGGTACTGAGTGTGTGATTTTGTCTTCCACACCAATTACTATAGTATACACTGGTGGTTCCCAACCTTTTTCATGGGCCCCCCTACGTACACATATGGTAATCATGCCCCCCCCCATATTATATTTATACACGCCCATATATATATGCAATAATAATAATATTAATCTTTTGTCTCTTAGAAATGCACATTTGACATTGAGTTGACAGTAGTAGTTTGAATTAGGATGCAGATGTAAATTTATGTTCAATATCAAAATCAGTAACATCTGTAAAAAATTGCAACAACCTCCTTTTTTATATGGTGAAATTTAATTTTTCTGACTGTTTGAGTTTTATTAAAATTAACCATTGTTCTTCCATAGAAGCATACATTTACATCATGATAACCAGAGCACCTCAATACTGTGGTAAAAATCCAACTATATGATTTCTAGGTAGCCTATTTATATGTAAAACAGTAGTCTAAATACATTTATTACAAATGCACAAACGCTAGCCTATAGCTGAATCCCTGGTAAACGATGGCGATTTGTAGATTGAAAAGCCTTCTGACTATATCGTTGCACACAGTGTTTTTCTGCTTTTATCAGCACTGTTTTATCTGGATTTAAACTAGTTTATATCAGTTGACTGATATCGACTGATACTAGTTTATACCAGTCATTTGTGTTCTTCACTGAATTCAAGTGCTTCTCACTGGATCTCATAGCACTGTTTAGTGGTTGCGTGATTGGCGAGTAAACACATCTGCTCTAGTCAGCGTGCTCTGTGCTGGGCCGCTGTTTGAACCGAGCGGATATGGTCCATGTGGCGCAGTTCAAATGAGTAGTGCTGTTTTGTTCCGCTTTTCCCGCATAAACATTACATTGAATGTTTATCGAACTTGTTTTATCGAGGAAAATTATATCACTAGAATTGTAGCGGCCTAAAAACCAACCAAAGCTGCAGGAGCTGAGTGTGGAATAATTTGTGACGCATCAATCATCCGTTACCTTTGCATCTTGAGATTTATTTTGATCGACCAAAAACTTACAATGAAAGATTTCTTGAAGCATTTGAAGATAATTTTGAATCAAGGAAGTTTGATGAATTTACGGTCAATAAAAAGATGTGTGCTCCCACACTCACCCCCTTCCCTCCTTCCTTCCCACAACAGGTGCTTTAATTCTCACATAATTAGTGACACTCCCAAATTTTCCCATGGTCACATGTCACACAAGAATGTTTTCATGGCTCCTATAATAATTGTAGTTATCGTTTTATCTCCCAGCCCTACCTCAAAGTATATCTGCTCCCGCGCCCCCGCTGTGAACCGTGAACCCCCCAGGTTGGAAACCACTGGTATACACCAATATGTCTGTAACGGGGCTGACGAGACGAGAGGCGTGCGGATCCATCTGCAAGCTTTTATTCATAGGCATGGTCATAAATACAGGCAGGGTCGAGCAATGGCAGACAGGTATGGCAGAGACAAGACAAAGAGTAATCCTAGGGCAAGCAAAGGTCGACGATCGGCGAACAGAATCCAGAGGGCAAGGCAGAGAGATAATCCAGGGAACACGGGCTATAATCCAACAGGGGTGCAAACGGTGTCCAAACGGCAAGGCAAGGGTTAATCCAGGGAACACAGGCTAGAAAGGATGGATTTTGGATCCAAGATGGCGGCGCGATCAGACGCGGCGGCTGCTCCAGGTCCCAAAGACGGTGCTTTTTTGTCTTTTAATGTCGTCTGTTCGTCTCCAAATAGTGTAAATTTACCGCTAGTTCATAAGGAAATCACTCCTAAACTCAAATATGTTCGCCAAAGACTTTTGGATATCGGCAACGCATACAAAGACCAACTCTCGCCGGCGGCTACTGAGAAGCTACGAGGCCCCTGTTTACTGCTGAAGCCGGACCTCGAGACCGCGGCCTCGCCTACTGTCGCTACCCGCACAAGGCGGCGTCGCAAGCGGTGTGAGAGAGGACGGAAGCGCGGTAAGCGCGGAGGTATACGAGCTAGGCTGAGGGAAAACCCCACAAGACCGGCTCTTCCAACACTCATGCTCTCAAACGTTCGCTCTCTGGAAAACAAACTGGACTTAATTCAACTCAGTCGATCTACACAGCATGAGACAAGGGATTGTTGTGTGTTTGTTTTCACTGAAACATGGCTGAACGACAACATCCCGGACTCCGCCATTCAGCTGCACGGACTAACTTGCTACCGCGTGGACAGAGATTCATCACTGTCTGGTAAGACTCGCGGCGGTGGCTTGTGTGTGAACGTCAACAAAGAATGGTGTAACAATGCTGGGGTAGTGACAAAACACTGTTCATCGCTGGTGGAGTTTATGTTTGTGAAGTGTCGACCGTTCTATCTGCCGTGGGAGTTCACGGCCATTGTTATTGTCGCGGTATACATCCCACCGTGTGCAAACGCAAACGACGCGCTTCGCGAGCTGTACAGCGCCATCAGCGAACAACAAACAAATAACCCCGACGGCTTTTTCATCATAGCCGGTGACTTCAACCACGCAAACCTAAAGACAGTTTTGCCAAAGTTCTACCAACATGTGAACTTTGCAACAAGGGGAAATAACACACTGGACTTTGTTTACACAACAGTTAAGAGCGCATACAAAGCTGAACCCCGCCCCCACCTCGGGTACTCAGACCACATCTCTGTTATGCTAATCCCAGCATACAGACCACTTCTGAAACTGGCCAAACCGGTTCACAAACAGATCAAGGTATGGCCAGACAATGCCACCTCAGCACTGCAGGACTGCTTCCAGGACACAGACTGGAACATGTTTAAAGAGGCGGCCACCTACAACAACCACACAGACCTGCAGGAGTACACTGAAACTGTGACTGCTTACATCCAAAAGTGCACTGATGATGTGACAGTCACCAAGACCATCACCACACGCGCCAACCAGAAGCCATGGATGACAGCAGAGGTTCGTGGGCTGCTAAAGACCAGAGATGAAGCATTCAGATCAGGAGATAAAGCAGCCCTCAAAACAGCAAGAGCCAATCTGTCCCGCAGCATCAAAAATGCAAAACGGTCATATGCTCAAAAAATCAACAATCACTTCACAGACAGCAGTGACACACGGAGCCTGTGGCAAGCTATTCAGACCATCACAGACTACAAGCCCCCGCCACAGGCCTGTGATGACGACACATCCCTCCCAGATACACTCAACCACTTTTACTCACGGTTTGAAATGCTGAATGACACACCTGCACAAAAACTGCCCACACCTCCCAACGACCAGGCGCTCTGTCTGTCTCCAGCCGACGTAAGGAAGTCCCTATCTAGGATCAACCCACGCAAGGCTGCGGGTCCCGACAACATACCTGGCCGTGTACTGAAAGACTGTGCTGCACAGCTGACAGATGTCCTAACAGATATCTTCAACACCTCGCTGAGCCAGGCAGTCGTCCCCACATGTCTCAAATCCACAACAATCATACCGGTACCAAAGAAATCACCTGTGTCCTGTCTAAATGACTACCGTCCCATAGCACTGACTCCAATCATAATGAAGTGCTTTGAGAGGTTAGTCATGCACAACATCAAAACCAGCCTCCCCAACACACTCGATCCGCTCCAGTTTGCATACCGTCCGAACCACTCTACGGACGATGCAATTTCCTCCACTCTCCACCTGGCTCTTACCCACCTAGAAAATAAAGACTCCTACGTTAGAATGCTGTTCATTGACTTCAGCTCAGCATTCAACACAATAATCCCACAACAGCTCATAAATAAACTCAACCTGCTGGGCCTTAACAATTCCCTCTGCAATTGGATCCTGGACTTTCTAACCGGAAGACCTCAGTCAGTCCGTGTCGGCCACAACACCTCGAGCACTACCACACTGAACACAGGTGCCCCACAAGGCTGTGTGCTCAGCCCGCTGCTCTTCACGCTGCTGACCCACGACTGCACTGCCAAGTCCAGCTCCAACCACATCATCAAGTTCGCTGATGACACAACAGTGGTAGGCCTCATCAGCAACAACGATGAAACGCACTACAGAGAGGAAGTGGCACAGCTGGCTGAATGGTGTGGCACTAACAACCTGTCCCTCAATGTGAGTAAGACAAAGGAGGTTGTGATGGACTTCAGGAGAAACTCCGTGATCACCCCCACTGACCATCGACAGCTCGCCTGTGGAGAGAGTCAGAAGCACTAAATTCCTGGGGTGCACATCACAGAGGATCTCACCTGGTCCACCAACACCATGTCACTCTCCAAGAAGGCACAACAGCGCCTACACTTTCTCCGCCGGCTGAAAAGAGCAAGTCTCCCTCCACCCATCCTCACCACTTTCTACAGGTGCACCATTGAGAGTGTGCTGACCAGCTGCATCACTGTCTGGTACGGGAACTGTACTGCAGCAGACCGCAAGACCCTACAACGGACAGTGAACACCGCTGCAAGGATTATCGGTGCCCCTCTCCCCTCCATCCTGGATATTTTCCTCACACGATGCTCCAGCAAAGCCAATAGTATCGTGAAGGACTCCACACACCCCTCCCACAGTCTCTTCCAGCTCCTACCATCAGGAAGACGGTACCGGAGCATCAGAGCCCGCTCTGCCAGACTGCTCAACAGCTTTTTCCCCCAGGCTGTGAGAGCCCTGAACTCAAATGACCCCGCCCTCTCTGAACCCCCATACAAACCCCTACCTCCTGTAACATGTAACGTGCAATTCAAGTGTGCTACACACAGGTGAGTGGGCCTGTACAAACCACCTGTAGTAGCACACTCTCCTCCTCTATGCGCACTAGTCACTTTTCACAAAATCCCACAAAAAGAACTCCGTAATATATGTATGTTTACATGCTCATGCACTACAAATCATCCTGCACTGTTCCCCAGCCAGCTGCTTGAACTCAATGTTTCTCCTTGCACATGTACAGTACTTATCTGAAGCATTCGTATAGTTTGTATAGTTTGTATTTTTTAGTTTGTATAGGTACTTTTTTTATAGATAGTATATTTATATTTATAGTCAAAATCTATCAGTAGGATAGTTGTGTATAGGTTTATATTGTCTTACTCCATTTTTGTATGCCTGTATTTATGTAGCACCGTGGTCCTGTGAGGCACGACATTTCGTTCCACTGTATGCCCCCGCATGTAGCGGAATGACAATAAAGCTCAACTTGACTTGACTTGACTTGACTAGAACATACACGGGAAAACACAATCCAAACGGGCAGGGGAAAACTAACTGGGGCTCTGTAAGTTGCTACAGCTAGGGGAGCGGTAAACGCAAACAATACTCGGCAGTGTGGCAAAGAAAGTCCAGGGTTTAAATAAGGTGTGTGATCAGTGTGTGCGTGTGATTAGCGTCTACATCTGTGTGCTCAATTAGTGCAATGGATGATGGGAAATTGAGTCCAGTGTGCTGTGTGCTGTGAGAGTCCATGTGGTGAGTGGGTGACCTCTAGTGGTGAATGAATGGGAGTGCAGACCAGATTCGTGACAGAGCCCCCTCCCCCCCCCCTAAGAGCGGCTTCCAGACGCTCCCCACAGTCTATAATCAGGAGGGAGGTGGAGCGGAGGCGGAACAGGGGGTGGGATGGAGGGCCAGGGCCTTGTGGAAGCGGAGTGATCTGGGACCGAGGTAGAGCTGGCAGAGCAGGAAGCCAGGGCAGAGTGGACGGGACTTGAGCCCACCAGGGCGGAGTGGACGGGACTTGAGCCCACCAGGGCGGACCGGACGGGACTTGAGCCCACCAGAGCGGACCAGACGGGACTTGAGCCCACCAGGGTGGACCCAAAGATCTCCACGGCGGTGCAGAAGACCACCAGAGCCCGACAGCAGACCACCACGGCAGCGCAGATGGAGCACGAGCCCACCAGGGCGGCGCAGAAGACCACCAGAGCCAGATAGTGGACCACCACAGCGGAGCGGGTGGAACAGGTGGAGCAGAAGACCACCAGAGCGGAGCAGACGGACCCGAAGACCACCACGGTAGAGCAGATAGAGCAGGAGCCCACCACGACGGATCAGGAACCCACAGCAGAGCCTGGGAACTAGGGAGAATGGAGACACAAGGAGGAGACAGAACATGCACAGACACAAGGACTGAGGTAGGGAACATAGGAAGTTCATTGACGGCCTTCATAGCCGTGACAGGACAGAACGAGAGTTCATTGACGGCCTCCCTTGCCGTGACAGGACAGAACGAGTGTTCATTGACGGCCTCCATAGCCGTGACAGGACAGAACGTGAGTTCAGGAACAGCCCTTCTGGCAGCGACAGGACAGGACGAGGATTCGTAGATGGCCTCCATAGCCATGACAGGGCAGGACGAGAGTTCAAGGACGGCCTCCTTGGCCGGAACAGGACAGCACGAGAGTTCATTGACTGATACCGCTGACACCTCTGGAGGTTCTGCGGCGGTTGCCGCCACCTCTGGAGGTTCTACAGTGTTAACCCTCTGGGGTCGACAAACGCGTATACGCGTTTTGAGGCAGATTTTCCTGATAAGGCCGAAATGAGCTTGAATTACTCTGCCATTTTTGATCGTACAGATAAAAGCAATACACCATTCGAATCTGTAAGGGGTCTACTTTTATTTGTATACACTCATAATAACAACTAAACTTTGTGCTTCTGAAGAATAAAGAAAACAAACAGGGTGTGCTCTCTGTCTTCTCCGTCTCCGCGAACTGTTTTTAGAAACGCGTCACTAAAATGAACTGTAACTCAGCAAATACTCAACACAGAGACATGGGAGTTATATCTATAGAAAGCTTGAAGTGTCTACTTTGAAAGCAAGTCTTATCGAAAACAAACATTCTGTGAGGAAGTAATCCGTATGAAACCAACACGATGTTCAATCTTTCCCGTCTGACTCATTATCTCTAATGTGACCCCGCCTCACGCTTGCGCTATTCATATGTAAATAGCCACGCAGGCGCGCTGCAAACGCCCAACACAAACAAAGAGGAGGTCCTTCATCGCGGCTACTGTTCGTTTCTGGAAGACGCGCTGAGTAAAGGCAGGATTTCCCTCGAAAGAAGAACACGATTTCACCCAGCAGAGGAGATGAGTAAGTAATGTTTCTTTTTTACATTAGTTAACGTTTTATTGTGACATAAACCTGAACAGATTTACTAACAGTTAGCTGGGTTTCCCCCCAAACCACAACATGATGAATGCTACGCGTCTAAGAATGTTTAGACCATGTTTATTATTAATACTCTGTTCACAAATATATTTTAATAGCGTGCTAAACAATAATAATTAGTTTCTCAGATATAAAATATCATTTTTATAGTACAAAGTACATCCTTTTATTGTACAAAGCATGCTTGAGTCTGTGGCTACAGAATCATATCATAGGCTACTATAAAATCATACATACTAGACTATATGACTACAAAATCATAGTTGGGTTTTTCCCAAACTATAATTCCTGACTACAATGTTTGAAATCGTGTAAAACATTTTGAATATGATAGGCAATTCATTGTATTTAAATTTCTTACAGCGCTATGATGTTTTCATGCTCTATATAAAACAATAAAAGTAATATGAGTGTACACTGTAACATGATGAATGCTACGAGTCTAAGTATGTTTAGTACATGTTTATTATTAATAGCCTACTCTGTTCAGAAATAGATTTTAATAACGTGCTAAACAATAATAATTAGTTTCTCAGATATAAGATTTCTGTCTCTTTTTATGATAGTGATATATATGATATTTATGATATATATACAGATGTTCCTGATATTAACATGCTTGAGACAAGACAAAGAGTAATCCTAGGGCAAGCAAAGGTCGACGATCGGCGAACAGAATCCAGAGGGCAAGGCAGAGAGATAATCCAGGGAATACGGGCTATAATCCAACAGGGGTGCAAACGGTGTCCAAACGGCAAGGCAAGGGTTAATCCAGGGAACACAGGCTAGAACATACACGGGAAAACACAATCCAAACGGGCAGGGGAAAACTAACTGGGGCTCTGTAAGTTGCTACGGCTAGGGGAGCGGGAAACGCAAACAATACTCGGCAGTGTGGCAGAGAAAGTCCAGGGTTTAAATAAGGTGTGTGATCAGTGTGTGCGTGGGATCAGGTGTGTGTGTGATTAGTGCCTACATCTGTGTGCTCAATTAGTGCAATGGATGATGGGAAATTGAGTCCAGTGTGCTGTGTGCTGTGAGAGTCCATGTGGTGAGTGGGTGACCTCTAGTGGTGAATGAATGGGAGTGCAGACCAGATTCGTGACAATGTCAGTCCCAGTGTCGCTCTCTTGACATGTAATGAGTCACCAAACGTTGCTACACAAATGTGACCCTGGACCACAAAACCAGTCTTAAGTCGCTGGGGTATATTTGTAGCAATAGCCAAAAGTACATTGTATGGGTCTAAATTATCCATTTTTATTTTATGCCAAAAATCATTAGGATATTAAGTAAAGATCATGTTCCATGAAGATATTTTGTAAATCTCTTGCCGTAAATATATCAAAACTTCATTTCTGATTAGTAATATGCATTACTAAAAACTTCATTTGGACAATTTTAAAGGCGATTTTCTCAATATTTAGATTGTTTTGCACCCTCAGATTCCAGATATTCGTATAGTTGTATCTCGGCCAAATATTGTCTGATCCCAACAAACCATACATCAATGGAAAGCTGTATAAATCTCAATTTCTAAAAAATTGACACTTAAGACTGGTTTTGTGGTCCAGGGTCATAAATGCTTTTAAAACTGCTAACTCCATTAAACATATCATACATATCAGAAATCTAGTCCACTTAAAGCAGACAGATTTGCCATTCAGTGGACTGACATTGCTCATTTAAAACACTGAAGTCGAAGCCATTTACAGAACAGACACTCAGTCCATTTTAAACAGGCACCTAGCTAATGTAAAAGTTAGCACGTTTCCCAGTGAATCCTACGATCCATAGCCAGGTCTTTATCTCTTATTACTGCCTGTCTCTGCAGACATCAACATCAGAGTGGTCGACCACTCCTGTCCTCCGTCTACTGCTCTAATCCAGCTAATAGAGCTGCAGTCCTGGGCCACGCTTCCTTAAACCACACTATTCACGTATTATTGCCTATTAACAGCTACAGCCTATAGGAGAAAGAGAGAGTAAGTGAGTTACAAAGAGGTGTGTTCACTCAAACCCAAAACAATTTGCTCTATAGATGAAACGGACTCAAACAGAATCAAATCAAAAAGGTCCAGATTAGAGAAAAACATGGAGCAAATGGCTAGAACCAGAACAAAATGGTTGAGGGTTTAAAAGGGAAAGTAGGTCAAGCTAAATAAAACTCAACAGTATATTTTACCGCTAGCCTGTGTAAATCTGACTTCTGACAGTCACGTGAAACAACCAACTGTGCTTAGCAACCATTTTTTTGCTTGATGATCTGCTAACCCTGGCGATGCACAGCATCTCTGTCTTATGTAGCTCTCTCTCTGTGTGTGTGTGTGTGTGTGTGTGTGTGTGTGTGTGTGTGTGTTTAGTCCTGGCTGTGTGAAATAATCTAGAGCTCCAGAAGTGTGGAAATGAAAGCCAAGGCTCACTGATTCTCTCTCTCTCCTAGTAAAAACATTCTTTTATAGGTTTTTCATGTTTTATTTTTTGAAGAGGTTGGTCCTTTATGCTACTTAAAGAAGGTTTAAAAGACACTCTTGCACCTTTTTTTCTTTCTCTCTGTTCTCTTCAGTAACAAAAGATAGTTTTGCTTCGCCAAATTATACCAAACGTTTGTGCCATTTTATTTTTAGGCACATTACTAGCACTTCATATGTATTTCATTACATATGTAAAATTTACAGTAGGTGGCCAACCAAAGTGTGCTTTTTACCGCTATAGCCACCGCCGCCGCATCTGCAAAGTGCATTTGCAGCCTTTGACCGCTGTGGCGCTTTAACCACAAGTTATCAAGCAAACGCATCAAACCAAATTTTTGCAAATAGCCATCAGCTTTGCCTAGCCAATGTGTTTCATTTGACGGCTGCAGTCGGCGGAAAATGAAAGAATAACACTGTAGTTAAAATAGTTAATATTCACAGATGCAAATTTAGTACTGATGAAGTTATGTGCGTTTCTTAGAACAAATTCAAGCAGGATAAATGTCAAGCCTATGAGCCTGTGCTTATATTTATTCTAAGCTATTCAGTATTACACCATATTTTAGATTTGAAACATTTAACGTGTACATGCAAAATGTGAAACTGCAATCTTATTCGCAGTCTATAGCATTTTATAATTATTTGTACAATAATATTTAACTTAACCTGCTTTGTATTGTTATTACTTAATGCAAAAGCAATTTATTAAAACAGGTTTATGAGAGTCATACATCTGTTTAAACTTGATCAAGGACAACTAATGATCAACGAATTGGAGTGGCATCGGCCATTAGATCATTTTAAAACATCGAATAGCCTTCAATTTACAGGTAATAACTGCATCTGTCTCGGATGTAGACTTGTGAAAATTTATTTTAATGCAGATCCCATACTGTAACCTGAAATAAATGTGCTCTATAGCCTACTATTCGTGTTTGTGCAGAAAATTATTAATGCGCATGCATGACAGGGAGGCAACCGAGCTATCACTTGAATTTTTTCCTGATAATGAAATAACTGATAATTGGGGTGCCTCACATATATGAGAAATATATCTACAGAAAGCTTGAAATGTCTACTTTTACACTAACCAATTCAAAATGAAAGCAAATACTCCCTGATTATGTAATCTGTGAAGGTTGCATTTATCTCTACAGGCGCATCCAATCTACTGTGGAGATGAGAGCCAGCACCGTGAATTTCATTTTTCAGCCGACAAGAAAACAGTTTATTAATAAATAATTAAAATGCCTCCTTTTTCATAATTATTATACTTCTACCTGTGCTTTGTGGCAAACTTAATGCGTGTGCTTCAGCGCGGAATATATTAAGACTCATTATGGATTAGACTTAATTTAATATAAACGTGCGATTCGTTGAATAATTACATAGTCGGTCATTTATGGCTGCATCCGAATACAGAATACTAGAAATACTAGAAAAATATAAAAAACGAATACTAGTATTACACGGGGGGCAGCCCTAAGTACCCTCTAGACATCTCTGTTAAAGTTTTTAAAGCATTTTGTAAGTTTGCATATAGGCTAATCAGATAAATTCTGCTTTCAGAACGGTCATGTCCATAACGGAGAAACGTCACATCCATAATGCTTTTCCTCTGAAACACAAAAACGAAAATGTTCAACCTTTCTCCATTCTGCAGATATTGTTGCTTGTTTGTGCATTATAAATCACAGAAAGTCTACAAAATCCTCCCAAAAAATGTCTCCCAAAAAATATATAAAATATAAAACACGTTCATAGACGGTTACTTTTCTGATGTCTGGACTCTATTTTCAGGGGTTTAGAAAATATAAAGAGAGAATTCAACATACGGTAATGAATACCTTCTGTAAGAATTTATATTTCAGGTTTTGACTGAAAATGTCAGACCATAACGCTGGAATTGCCCAATAGTGAAACTAAAAATGATTAGGCCTACATGAAGTCTCGGGACAATTTCTTGTTACTGCAATATTTTTACATTTGTATTGCCAAAACGACTGCAGCGTTGCTTCGTAAAATTAAAACAGTGCAAAACTGAAAATAGTACAGCATATAAATTAAGAACAAAAGTTTTTGTCTCTCTGGCAGACACGCATCTCTTTCGGCCAGTTTCTTTGTCTCTCTAGCAGAGGTGCCACGTGTCCTGAGAAAAAAAAAAAAAAAACAAGCAACACTTCATATTATATTGTATATAATACTCTGTATGCCATTGCATGCCAATTGCAAAAGCCAAACCAAACGAGGCATTTATCCTAAAACAGACACTTTGCCTAAACCTGCTCTGCAAGTTTGAAATGCTCAGACACTCTCCATATGAACGAGCAAGCGATTCACACCTTTATGTCAACCCCCCACGACGAAGCAAACTACCCCCAAACCACAACCTCCTCCGGATGGACTGAATTCAGTCACACTTGCTCAGTGTAAAATGGACATGCTCTATCCAAAAGAAAAAAATGGTAGCATAAACCAGCGAACTGCAGAATGCACACATCTGCATTAATCATTTTATATATTATTTTTATTTATTAAAAAATTAAAAACAATCCGGGATTTGAACCTGTGTTGCTGAAATCATGGCTACCATCCATCACTCGACTATGGATGGATTAACTTGATAAACCAACTTCCCTTTTGCATTGTGTGTTTTCGCACGCAAGACAGACACGCTCTTCATTCATCTCACTTCGCAATAACAAAAATAACAGTGGCATCATGCAGATAATTATTGTGTTTATTATAGTGCAAGGAAGCATGGTCAAATGCTGTTTGGTTCCAAAACGCCTTATTTTTTTTATTTTATTTTTTTAAATTGAGTTTCTGCCAAAGTCAGTATTGTATCTGGTCGGTTTTGGAAAGTCCATTTTTAATTTTACGCGAAATGAGATATCCACCGTGTTATTCTGTCAGGGTTGAAACGCCAGTCTCCCTTCTCTGCAGAATTCGATACATCCGCTCAGCCAATCACAGCGCACCATTCCACGCACTGTAGTCAGTAATGGCGGCACTTGAATACACCCAGCATTCTAGTTTTCCTCATCTAGGCTACTTTGTACTTTGTGATCAACAAACAAACAAAAAAGGGCTGCATGATAAAATGCATGTGATTGTTGTGCGCATCGTGCTAGGTTCTGTAATCAGCAGTAAATCTCCTTCACATGCTTTCAGATGGCGCAGCATTTAATACACAGAGCCGTAGATCACTGAGAAGCTATACGCAATATCGCGTGCACAATCGCAGATTAATCGCATTCGATTATGAATGCGATATTGCGTAGCTTGTCAGTGTAAGTGTTTTTATTAATGCCATTAATGTTTTTGTTAATACAGCGTATAGCACTAGTCAACTAAATGAGTGTAACATGGCGAAGATGAATGCACTTTTGGAAGTTGAATGTAAGGGAAATATCATTTTGGAAATTCGGTGGTCTGTGTGATATTGTTGTTCATGTTCTTGTTCAATATTTTCTTTTATTGTTGTAATTAATTTATAGCATTAACAAGATGACTCATTGAATTCATTTTGGGAGTGATGTCTGATTGAATGTAACCTACCTATTTTTAGTCCAGTGGCGGTATATTAGTAGGCTATTGACCAAGTTCAGAGGCTGTCATATGTGGATCAACTTTGTTGTGTATTTTCAACAGTTTCAATATGAAAAATAACTTTTATATTGATTCAATGGATTTATTGCATTTTGAAAAAAAAAAAAAACATGTCATAGATTTATTGCATTTTGGGGAAAAATGATCAGTTTTTATAATAAATCTTTGAAAATCAAAATCAGTTTTTAAATTTTTAATGATATTTTAACCTAAAGATGCAATGTGAAAGTTTGAAACAGAAAATAGTGGTTTTCGTCTCAAATTAATCAAAACGGATAGCGTTTTGGAACCAAACTCTTTATATATATATATATAAATATCATAATGAACTGGACTGCAAGTGAGCACACTGCTTTTTGATGCTGCTTTTGATGAATAGCCTACAGCAATTATATCACCGATGATAAGCACCATTTATTTTTCAGCCATTTAAATTATTAATAGAACAAAATTCTTAAGTTGTACTGTGTTGTCTAATTCATTTTTTATTTTTTTATTTTTTACATTTTATGGATTCCCCCAATCTCACGCATGCCGAAATACGAAACCGTATTATTATTATTATTATTATTATTATTATTATTATTTAAAATATGGTTTAATTATTATTTAAACACGTTTTAAATACAAAAGAATGAATCATAGAAAGTGATCAATTTCTTAATTCATGTCCATGTCATAGGCTCTGTATACTGGAATAAATGTGTTAAAAAAAGGCCAGATAACGAATAAGTATGTGTGACCTGCTGAAATACATCAGCTAATTATTAAATGTAAGTTTCAAGCCTTTCATTGTGACATTAATGTGAGTGCCAAAATATGGGTTGGCCTAGCTAGCCTATAACACTCAACAATAAGCCACCTTTTCAATCGTTTTATTCTTTATGCCATAGGCTAATGCACACCTCCTTAAACGTAATCTAAACATTTTGTGTTAATATCCTACTTTTTGTAGTATTTCTAGGTGTTTTTCATGTCGCAGTTTTAGCCCATTAATCTTAATTTCTCACAGATTATTTTGTTCAAGTTTATTTATTTATTGATTTTTTGGTGTGAGTCAGAGTAAATTGCGACTCCAATAGTCTCATGAATGTGCAGCCAACGGCCAAGGGCAGGATTTTTCGTTCAAAAACTTTCATTAGCATGTAGATTGAAATGAAAGCTCCTTAATAATAATATTACAACACAAGGAAATTGTGTAAATTTAATGGTTTTCATAATTACTGTTTAATACCCATAAAATGCAAAGAGCCTTTTTTTAATTTTTGATGCGTAGGCTGTAGTCTACAATCATCCCACATTTTGAAATTAACCTTCACTGTAAATTTGAGGATGTTATAATGTTATATTATAATGTTATTGTTGTTTTATTTTGTTATTTGAACATTGTTACAAAACAAAATAATTTTGTTTTATTTTTCGTATTTCGTTATTATTCAGTTTGCAATCTGTCCCTTTGTGCCACCTGGCGGTAGTTTCGTAAACGACTTTAACACGCGACTGACTTGCAGTTAACGTCATGGCCCTGCGGCGGCGGTAATAGGCATTTTGGTTGTCCACCTACTGTACAGGTACAAAAACAATTTTTTTTTGTTTTATTGTTTTGGTAGAGGCTGAAATATACAATACACATGTACTGGCAGCATCTAAAACACAAACAGTATTATGCATTTACAGCTATAGCAATGTGAAATATTCAGAAATGCTTTATATCATACATTTATTTATAAATTACCTTTTTACATTTTATAGTTATACTTGCATCCCTTAAAACTTTCCCTAAATCTAATATTACCGATCATTTTAAAGTTAATTTAAAAATTAAAAAAATAATTGTTACAGAAAGTCATATATACTGTGAGAAATAAAGTCACACTTGTAGTGATCACCACAGGCCGTGTATGTTACAAGAGAATTACTTAAAATGAGATTAAAGTAATTAAAGTAATGCTCAAAAATTCAGCGGGGACAGGATTAAGAAAACAGCTCTTTCGTGTACACACACAACTATTGCATACTTTGTAATATATATATAGTGCTATAAGTCCACAGATTTCTCTCAATGAATCAACTGCTATATTTGTTCAGAGGACTTTAAGTGAAAGAGTTACCCATACTCAGAATTTGTGCTCTGCATTTAACCCATCCAAAGTGCACACACACAGCAGTGAACGCACACACCTGGAGCAGTGGGCAGCCATTTATGCTGCAGCGCCCGGGCAGCAGTTGGGGCTTCGGTGTCTTGCTCAAGGGCACCTCAGTTGTGGTATTGAGGGTGGAAGAGAGCGCTGTACATTACCTCCCTCCACCTACAATTCGAACTCACAACCTTTGGGTTACAAGTCCAACTCTCTAACCATTAGGCCATGATTTTCCTTTAGCAGATGCTCTCCATCTCTCCCTGCTTTCATACAGTGATTTCCTCCAGAACCGAACATGAACTTCTCTATCTTCTGTGGTTCAGAGGATTAAAGAACAGGATTTGACCCTAACCCTAATCTGAAAGTGCCTAAAATGTCCCAAATCGCCTTAAATCACCCTATATTACATCATATTCCCATCATACATTTCTACACTCGTCATCTTACGACACAAAGACAATAAGACATTTCAGTTTTTCCCTGACCCTCAGGAATCCCAAGGAAAGAGGTGAAAATAGGATGAAAAACAACAAAAGAAATAAAAAGGATTAAAATAAGTACATCGTCTGGAAAAGAGTGATCACACATAGGGTAACTGTTGCTTTTGCTAAAGATCTATGAAAAACGCAGCATTCTGTGAAGAGAAAAAGGAGGGGGACGAGCGTGTGTAAAAGAGAGAAAAAGCTATCAGTCAGGTTGGATGTGGAGTGTTAATGGTTTGCTGATTGCTGTGCAGTAACCAGCTGTTAGCAGGTAATTGCGGCTGAAGTGTGTAAAAGCCCTGACGCCCCGCACGCAATTCAGATTCCATCAGCGCGCACACACACCCACACACACGCTTGATCCAACACTCACCACTGCAATATCTGTCAGAGCTGCCTTTATATCACTACCTACTCTGGTTTCGTCACAACGTCTCAAAAAGCATAAATAAAGTGCATTTTCCATGTGAGGGTAGGCTAAAGTTTTGATTGTGAACCCGAAAGACTGACGGAAAACTGGCATTCTTGTTAGTCCTCTAGACCTGCTAACATATGATTTGAATACTATATGAACCTGCTATAGAAATATGAAACACGGATGTTTACTGACAAAGACTGAAGACTCTTTACAACAATGACATCCAGGAAAGACCGAATTGCCCTTAATGTGAGATGTGGAAAGCTCACAGACAGACAGAGGTTTTGTGGAGAGATGCTCTTTCTCTCTCTGTGTGAAGGTTGCCAGGCGACAGGGTTGCCTGGGAGCGTGACTTTGATGGACAGTCGCGGTGTAACAGATTGGAGCCCCTGACGTTCACAGTTTCACTGCAGCCGCTGCAACAAAATGGCCGCCACCCGAGCCGCGGCTGATCAATGACTGAGGAAGGCAATTAAACAAACTAGAGCTCGAAGAGACCCAGAGACTTCAAACCCCACGGCCAAAAGCAACACTGCCACCCACACGCACACTTGCTCACGTACATATGCCCACATTCATCTCAAGCGCCTGTTATTGCTGCTGGCAGCTCTCAACAGGAGAGTGATCGAGTCACATGAAGTTCAAAGAAAACGTCATCTTGTGTGGGTCCAAATGGAAGAAAAAACACTCTCAAATGCATAATACTCTATGTATATGTTTATAAATGTAAAATACTTTTTTGCTTTACACTTGAAATTCATACAATCCTTATTTTTATCTTTAAATATATGTTTCTGCAGCACTTTTACATTTTTTCGTTTAGCAGACGCTTCTATCCAAAGTGATCTACAGTTCAAATGAGGAACATCTGAAGGAGACAGAAAGACAAACAGATTAAGGTGTATTTCACAAAACACACACAGTGATTTTATTTGAGTCCCATCTATAGGGACTCCAGTGATGTACACATACACACAGTCTTTCTATATGAGGTATTCAGATGAGGTTTTTGTCAGCTTAGTATTGAGAGCTGTTTGGAATGGCCATCCCTAATAAGAAATGAAGATGAAGGATCTAAATGTTTCAGGATCTGTTTAGCAGTGACTGCGCTGGTATTAATACAGCTACATATCACTGAACAAACCATCATAAACCGTCATGCACAAGCTGCTTTCATAAACACAGCAATAAACAGCAAAACGTCATCATAACTGAATGTTAAACACAAACGAGTATTTCCCTTTAATCAGAAGCACATTAAATAACACTTCATTTCAACATTTACTCACCACTGAAAATCCACTGTCCTGTTTCAGTTGTCAGGAAAAAAAAAACTTACATAGCCCTAACACAAAATGATTATGTAAACTTCTAGTTTGCAAATACAAGTGGATTCAATATAATGAAAAGGACACGTTTTAAAATTCTCAATTAGCTTTGCATTGCTACAGTATCAGCAGAATAAATTACCCTTGTGTTTTTCTCCATGCTCTCGTACCTGCACTCAGATCAGCCACCGGATTACACGCTCAGGACTATTTTACATCATCTGGCGGACAAAAGAAGGAAGATCTGTGTACAGCTAACATGGAGAAAGAGTAAACGTTTCAGAGGTGTGTGAGTTGTTAACTAGCGTAAAGGTGATGATGCCTTCACAATCACATCGGCAGCAACACTATCAGGCAGATAAATCAGAACGGCGTGGAAATGCCAGTGTCATCACGAGCGCATCAGTTGCACATCAGCCGCCGCTTTGTTTGCCTGAAATGTCATGACCCCAGATAAAAGCACCATTGTTTGCTATTTGAGATACAAGCATCAGTACACAAGTTAATTAGAAATTAGTAATGAAGAGAAGCTGCTGGTGTGTGTAAGGCAGTAATTGATACAGTGTCCATGCACTGTATGTTTGTGTTAGGATATCTTCTCCTCTTGTATAAGCCTGTTGTCTTTTATCTTAATAGAAGAGTGAGTTCTATGTGGGAGTTATCTTGCTTTGCAGCTTAAAAACGAAGAGAGATGTTCACTTTGAATAGTTAATCTTCAGGCGTTCTCACACCTATTTAGTTTGAAGCATTTGATTCTGAACCTGCTGTTTCTTTTGTAGTTATGTTTGTTTAGGCATGTTTGATGACTCAAATCACACTCAGACCCATACCAAAATAATCATTACAACCTCAAAACACACACCCACACACACATGTTTGTTTTTGTGAATTGCGGGGACTCTCCATGGGCGTAATGGTTTTTATACTGTACAAACCATATTTTCTATCGCCATATTTTCTATCGCCCTAACCCTACGCCTTACAGGAAACTTTGTGCATTTTTACTTTCTCAAAAAAAAAAAAAAGAATTCTGTATGATTTATAAGCCTTTTGAAATATGGGGACATGGGAAAATGTCCTCATAAGTCACTTTCTCCTTGTGAAAGTGAAAGTGAAAGTGAAGTGACATACGGCCAAGTATGGTGACCCATACTCGGAATTTGTGCTCTGCATTTAACCCATCCACACACACAGCAGTGAACACACACACACTGTGAACACACACCCGGAGCAGTGGGCAGCCATTTATGCTGCGGCGCCCAGGGAGCAGTTGGGGGTTCGGTGCCTTGCTCAAGGGCACCTCAGTCGTGGTATTGAGGGTGGAGAGAGCGCTAGACATTCACTCCCCCCACCTACAATTCCTGCCGGCCCGAGACTCGAACTCGCAACCTTTGGATTTAGGCCACGACTTCCCCAATGGTATACCTGTGTCATACCCATGTCATTATACCCATGTCATTATACATTATACATAATGTGTTAAAAGTTTTGAGAAACGTGTCTTTGTTTCAAGAACTGTATGAATGGTTTGGAAAATTGTGCCAAATGAATCAGTTACAGTATGTTAGCAATTGAGAAAAACTGTAACCATTTTAATGTGTGTATGTCTTTAAATGAGTCTGGGTCTGCCTGTCATGTGACTGCTTACATGACAGGAAATAGGAAATGGACAGCATAAAGGAGGCAGCATGCAAAACAATCAGGGTCATTGACCAAAGGCTGGATTGAAGAGTTGCCTTTGTGGATTTACCATTCCAGAATCTCACTTTATTGGATTATCACTCTCTTTGGATTGTACATACACCATAGTGGTGGGCAGAGCGAGGCTATGTGAAACACTGAAACAGTCATGAAAAATGAACATTAATAAAAGACATCAAGCCAAAATGTCTGACTTTTTTTTTTTTTTTTACATATAAAGATTTTTATTTAAAGATATGGATTTTCTAAACAGTGTCTCAACACTTTGTGATCTGAATTAGATTTCCTACAATGCATACCTTGCTTAGATGGCCCAGCAGTGTCAGTAGCAGGCCTACAGGGACAATGTTACTATCCACTGCACCCCCCAAAAGGGCAGTAGGGCTAGCTGACTATCACACATACACGTATCTCACTTTATTTTGTGTTTCCAAATGGAAATACTCCCACACCACATATGCATGGCATCTCTTGTGTGGAGCTTCCAGTATTATGTAATTATCAATATGAAATAATCTATGCATCTAGCCTATATCCTATCTCTAACTTGCTGTGCTTGTCACTATCTAACTTATATGAATGTATATGTATGCCTATATGAATGTATCAGTATATTTATCCTAATTATCTGTCAATGTCTATAGCCCAGGGTTCCTCAAATCTTACCCTGGAGGTCCAAGCCACTGCAGAGTTTAGCTCCAACCCTGATCAAACTCACCTGTCTGTGATTTTCTAATGATCCTGAAGACATTGATTAGCATGTTCAGGTGTGTTTGATTAGGGTTACAGCTAAACTCTGCAGGAAAGTGGATCTCGTGGTCCAGATTTGAGGATCCCTGCTATAGCCTATCTACCAATATCTTAATAATAACTTTTAATTTATCCTATACATAATTAACCAAATTACACTATAAATATCACTATATCGCAAAATCTTTCTCCTCTCACAAAAACCCACTAAGTGAAGATGCGTTCACTCCACTTTTATACTTTGTGGGAGTTAGGTTGAGAGAGATGTGCGATTGTGTGATTTGTTCTCGACCCTGTCAATCAAACGCAGATTCGGCAGGTATGCCACGTCTTGAAACACTTGTGACACACCCCGATGCTTTGAATCGTATTAGTCACGTGACATGGGTGTTTCGAATCACACTTCGGAGCAGTGTTTCGAAACATCTGCGCTTCGGGATCTCGACACCGTGTCGAAACATCAGCTTCGCGACAGCCATGCCTAATACACCGGTGGACACTTCTCACAGCACGCTGGAATTCTTAAGGACTGTTTTTATGGTATGGAACTGAAAAACTCTGAGCTTTTAACAGCCTAAGATTACTGTGTTGTTTTAGCTCCCCTGTGAATATTGTAAATACATACATATTTGATTTTCACTTTTAACATTGTTTTCTGACTCATTTTTTTAAACACTCAAAGCCCTCACACAGTTTAATCTGACAAAGGGCCCTCCCCTAATGGCCTCTAATGGCCTCTAATCAGTGTGACTGTGACTTTGAGGCAGGTAAGAGAGAATGTGAGGAGATTGAAAAAACGTTTTTTTAAATTATTTGTATTTTATTTACAACACAGTATAATCAAAACATACATAATGAAGGTCAAAGACACATTATTGTGCACACTAATCTAACAACAGAGATGTGAACAGACAGTGTACACTCATATTACTTTTATTATTTCATATAGAGCATGAAAACATCATCGCGGCGTATGAAATTTAAATACAATGAATTGCCTATCGTATTCAAAATGTTTTACACGATTTCAAATATTGTAGTCAGGAATTATAATTTGGGAAAAACCCAACTATGATTTTGTAGTCATATAGTCTAGTATGTATGATTTTATAGTAGCCTATGATATGATTCTGTAGCCACAGACTCACGCATGCTTTGTATAATAAAAGGATGTACTTTGTACTATAAAAAAGGATATTTTATATCTGAGAAACTAATTATTATTGTTTAGCACACTATTAAAATCTATTTGTGAACAGAGTATTAATAATAAACATGGTCTAAACATTCTTAGATGCGTAGCATTAATCATGTTGTAGTTTGGGAAAAACCCAACTAACTGTTAGTAAATCTGTTCAAGTTTATGTTACAATAAAACATTAACTAATGCAAAAAAGAAACATTACTTACTCATCAGATTGATCTCCTCTACTGGATGAAATCGTGTTCTTCTTTCGAGGGAAATCCTGCCTTTACTCGGCGCGTCTTCCAGAAATGAACAGTAGCCGCGAAGAATACTCTTTGTTTGTGTTGGGCGTTTGCACGTGCGCACATCCCACGTGGCTAATTACATATGAACGGCGTGAGCCGCACAATTTCATTAGAGATAATGAGTTAGACGGGAAAGACTGAACATCATGTTGGTTTCATACAGATTACATCATCACAGAATGTTTTCGCTTCATTTAAAAGTAGACACTTCGAGCTTTCTATAGATATAACTCCCATGTCTCTGTGTTGAGTATTTGCTGAGTTTCAGTTCATTTTAGTAACACTTTTCTAAAAGCAGTTCGCGGAGACGGAGAAGACGGAGAGCGCACCCTGTTTGTTTTCTTTATTTTCCAAAACCACAACATTTTGTTTTTATTGAGTGTACTCAAAAAAAAAAAAAAAATAGACACTGCAAAGTTTCAATTGATGTATACCACTTATCTGTATGACCAAAATCGACGGAGTAAAAGTGTCTTTCTCACTGATAAGAAAAAAAATAAGCTCGTCTCGCCGGCGAGACAGCCGACCCCAGAGAGTTAAATCTATGTAATTCAGCGGATAAGGCCGATCGTTACACAGTAATGTGTACATTTGTACTTTTGAAATTCCATCATGCCAGTTAAGTCAAAGTTTACTCATGTAATGTCTAATAAGTCAAAGCCTGATCACATCATGTCTGCCAAGCCAGAGTCTGCTAACGTCATGTCTGCTACTCCAGGGCCTGCTCACGTCATGCTGGCCACTCAAGAGATTCTTCACAACATGGCCGCCGCTCTAGAGTCTCGTCACGTGACAGCTGATCTTCCAGAGTCTTGTCACGTCTCAGCTGACAGTCCAGAGCCTCGTTACGTTTTAGCTGATCGTCCAGAGCCTCGTTACGTCTCAGCTGATTGTCCAGAGTCTTGTCAGGTCTCAGCTGATCTTCCTGAGTCCCCGGCCAAGATGGCCACCATGTCTGATTCCTTGGCCAAGATGGCATCCACGCCTGAGTCTCATCGCAAGATGGTTGCCACGCCTGATTTCCCAGCCAAGATGGCCGCCACGTCTGAGTCCTTGTCCGTGGAAATGTCGCCACAATAACAGACCGGTGTGTAAAACTCTCAGATGTATTTTAAAGATTCTATGCTGCAAACTTTAAATATTTCACATACTTTTGAAAATCCAGCGTTTACTTGATCCTGATAAGCGTTTGTCTGTTTGGTGCCACAGCATCTTTGTTTCTAGGCGGAACGTTAAAGAACACGACACACACGTCTCCCGGAAATCCTGTATAATTCAACCAATCCGAAGACGACTTCAAAACTACTGAAGTGTTTCCACTTTTGTGTGTAATATGCATCAGACGTTTAGCCAACGTTCCGTGGGCGTGACGTCTGAGGCTGAGACTAGGCATCTGGAGCCGCCCTTTTTGAGGGGGGAATATGTAAGGTCTGTTTTGGGTTCTGTTTCATGTTCTTATTTTCATGTCTTTTATTTTTAAGTTTAGTCATGGTTCCTGTTTGTTTCATGCTTCCCTTGCCCTCATGTCTTCATGCTATTGTTCCCTTGTTCTTTGTGTCACATTCTGATTGGTTCTCTTTGATTACTGTGTCATGTTCTGATTAGTTGGTTCTTGTTATGTGTCCAGTCTTGTTTGCTATAAGTAGCCATGTCATTGCCTTTGTTCCTTGTCGTGTATTGAAGTTGTAACCCACTGTTGGTGAGTCAGGTCTAGTCAAGTCTGTTCATACCAAGTCAAGTTTGTGTCAAGTCAAGTCACCTTTATTTATATAGCGCTTTTACAATACAGATTGTGTCAAAGCACTTAACAGTATCAAATTGGAGGATAGAGTGTCAGTAATGTATAATGATAAGATTAAACACTCAATTTTCAATTTTCAGTTAAAGGCATTTCATTATTGAATTCAGAGATGTCATTGTCTAGCTCAGTTTAGTTTAAATAGTATCTGTGCAATCAAATCGGCGATAATCGCTAGAAATTAAGTGTCCCCAACTGAGCAAGCCAGAGGCGACAGCGGCAAGGAACCAAAACTCCCTCTGTGACAGAATGGGGAAAAAAAACCTTGGGAGAAACCAAGCTCAGTCGGGGGGCCAGTTCTCCTCTGACCAGACGAAACCCGCAGTTCAAAAGTTTATATTTCTATTTTAATTTTGTTGCAATTTCTAACAATAGTAGTATTATGTAGTTAGGTATTTTATTATATTTTAGTTATTTATTTATTTTTTTTAAGTCTTCGTCTGTTCAGATTATTCTGGGATTACTTTTGTAAATAAACTGCACTTGGGTTCTCACTACGCTCGCCTTCAGTGGACTGAAACATTACAATATATTTATATGTATGTATATAATTGTGACTGAGTGCCCAGTCAACAATTTGATCTCACAGTGATGTCACCATGAGCTCACAGGATACTCGTGATGAGGTCACAATGTGAGGTAACAGTGAGCTAAAAGTGTAACCTCACAGCGCCCTCACTGTGTGCTCATACTAATGTGAGGTCAAAGTGCACTCACTGCACAGAGACTAGGTACCCAGCATGCATTGCAGCATGAAGCTTTTGATTGTCACCATTGTTGAGATTCATACACTGATTCTTGATGTCTCTCTTTGTGTTTAAATGACACAGTAGTTCAAAATGTTTATACCTTATCATGCTTTTAAAATCCTTCATAAATGATTATGACACTGCTGGGTCCTATACTGAATAATTACAGAGCTGTTATTAACAACTTTAGATTAATAACTCCTCACAAAGACTGCATACCGAATCTACGTGATATTTGCACTGTTATCACCATTAACAAACCAATATTGCCTGATTGCATTCTCTTTTTGGTTTTCCTTGCCATAACAAATTTGCTTTACAAACACAGTTACAGCAGCACCAAAAAATATAATGTTATAAAGTCAAGGGTCAAGAGCCCAACTAAAGCAAACACTACTCACCACGATGGTAACGTCAAACAAAACAATAAAACATCATCATCTAAATCTGTTAATTTTCAATAAGTGCTTTTGTAGATGTCTGACAGAAATAAGAACCCCGCTCATCTTTCTGAGTTCACAATGAGCTCATATATTACTCACACTGTGAGGATCACCGTATGAGAATGATGTGATGTCACTGTGATCATCGTGTGATCTCACGTGTTGACTGGGTGATAAGCCCATTTTTAGCCATCATGGAAATGCCATCAAAAAATGGTTCTCGATGAGGTCAGAATGATCAAAATTAGATGTCTGATTTACAGTGGCATACATTATTTGCCAATTAGTAGGTGGAAATTCTTAAGTTCTGATTTGTCTGGAATGCACCATTAACCCCTAAAGGGCAACTGAGAGGGGTGGAAGGACAGAAGATTGATCGACAGCTGGGCCAGGAGCGATTGTAATGGAAAGGTCAACCACCATAAACAGCCATTAATGGTGTGTGTGTGAGAGAGAGTGTGAAAGAGAGAAAGAGTGTGAGAGTATGTGTGAGTGTGAGTGTGAGTATGAGTGTGTGTGTGAGTGTGTGTGTGTGGGAAAAGCTATCTAGAGACTGCTCTTATTCACTGCAAATTAATAGGGCTTTTTTTATCTGCGCAGCAAAGGAGAGCGAATGAGCGAGAGCAGGTGATAGGTGATTATCTGAAACATCTAATGGAGGATTCTCATTTTACTGCAGAAGTAACCATAGCAACAGGAAGCAGCCACAGAGACAAAATGGCAGTTTCAAGCAGAAAACAGGTTTACTGCGTGAACCGAATGCTGCCTATTCCTTTAAAGAAATAATGTTTGAAACAATATGTAACGCTAAACAATATCAGGTCTGTAACATAAAAGGTAAAGTAAAGATGGGCAGATGCTCTCCAATTTGTGAAAGAGTGCGTAAAAAGATTGTGGAATACTTTAACCCTCTGGGGTCGACAAACGCGTATATGCGTTTTGAGGCAGATTTTCCTGATAAGGCCGAAATGAGCTTGAATTACTCTGCCATTTTTGATCGTACAGATAAGAGCAATACACCATTCGAATCTGTAAGGGGTCTACTTTTATTTGTATACACTCATAATAACAACTAAACTTTGTGCTTTTGAAGAATAAAGAAAACAAACAGGGTGAGTAACTCAGCAAATACTCAGCACACAGACATGGGAGTTATATCTATAGAAAGCTTGAAGTGTCTACTTTACTTTAAAATTAAGCAAGTCTTATCGAAAACAAACATTCTGTGATTAAGTAATCCGTGTGAAACCAACATGATGTTCAGTCTTTCCCATCTGACTCATTATCTCTAATGCGACCCCGCCCCCGCACTGCTCGCGCCGTTCATATGTAAATAGCCACGTGGGACGTGCGCATGTGCAAACGCCCAACACAAACAAAGAGTGAGAAGATCCTCATCGCGGCTACTGTTAGTTTCTGGAAGACATGCTGAGTAAAGGCAGGATTTTCCTCGAGAACACGATTTCATCCAGTAGAGGAGATCAATCTGATGAGTAAGTAATGATTCTTTTTTGCATTAGTTACCGTGTTATTGTGACATAAATTTGAGCACATTTACTAACAGTTAATTGGATTTTTCCCAAACGACAACATGATGAATGCTACACGTCTAAGAATGTTTAGACCATGTTTATTATTAATACTCTGTTCACAAATAGATTTTAATAGCGTGCTAAACAATAACGATTAGTTTCTCAGATATAAAATATCATTTTTTTTATAGTACAAAGTAGGCTACATCCTTTTACAAAGCATGCGTGAGTCTATGGCTGCAGAATCATATCATAGGCTACTATAAAATCATACATACTAGGCTATCATAGTTGGGTTTTTCCGAAACTATAATCCCTGACTACAATGTTTGAAATCATGTAAAACATTTTGAATATGATAGGCAATTCATTGTATTTAAATTTCTTACGGCACGATGATGTTTTCATGCTTTATATAAAACAATAAAAGTAATATGAGTGTACACTGTAACATGATGAATGCTACGAGTCTAGTATGTTTAGAATGTCAAGTATGTTTAGAACATGTTTATTGTTAATAGCCTGCTCTGTTCAAAAATAGATTCTAATAACGTGCTTGTAACAGATCTGCCAGGCCCAACTCTCCACCAACCACAACGCTCCACATCACCAGAGTACTAATCACGTCTACCTGCACCTCATTCACTCATCACCATCACGTAGGATAAAAGCCCCATCACCACAGTCACACACCGTCCGATCTCGTCAACACGACGTGGACTCAGAGACAAACAACCTACTACTAAGAACGATAGCCTTTAACTACTACTTACCTTGAAAGCCTTACCTCCTGTTCATTCTCCTTGTGTTCTTCTCCTCTTCCTAGATCGTCATCCCCGGACCTGTGTCTCAGTGTGCGCTCCGCTCCTCGTCTCTGGAATCAAGATCAGTGTGTGTGACTTTCTCAGCCTCAACTCCATTTCCATTACGTTGTCATTGACCTCTGTCTTAAATAAATATATCTCTTCACCACTCACATTGAGTCTGGCCTATACTGTGAAAGAAGATCGGACCGTTCAATCGACCCAACAGGATGAGCACTCCCGATCCCTTCCAGGAGTTGGTGGATTCAATCAAAAGGGTCTTACTTCAGTCACCCACACCATCGGCACCATCAGATCCAGACCCCACGGGAGAATTTATCCACTTTCACCACCAGAACAGAAGGCCATGGAGGAGTACATCAAGGAGGCGTTGAAACAAGGATACATTGTTCCATCTACCTCCCCTGCTGCTTCCAGCTTCTTCTTCGTGGCCAAGAAGGATGGCGGCCTCCGTCCCTGCATAGACTACCGTAAACTGAATGAGATCACAGTAAAATTCAGGTATCCTCTTCCCCTTGTCCCCACGGCTTTGGAACAACTCTGCGCTGCCACCATCTTCACCAAACTGGACCTCCGCAGCGCATACAACCTCATTCGCATCCGAAGAGGAGATGAGTGGAAAACCGCCTTTGTAACACCAACTGGGCACTATGAGTATCGGGTAATGCCGTATGGGCTACTCAATGCTCCCTCAGTATTCCAAGGCTTCATGCATGAGGTGCTCCGGGAGTTCCTCCACCAATTTGTGATCGTGTATATTGATGACATTCTTCATTTACTCCCGGGGCCTGGCCGAACATCGCCAACACGTTCCGGAGGTCCTCCAGCGTTTACGCCAATACCATCTCTTCCTCAAAGCAGATAAATGCATCTTCCACCAATCCACAGTTCACTTTCTCGGATATATCATTGACAGTGGTGGCATTCGCATGGACAAGGGGAAGGTGGAAGCCATCACTTCTTGGCCCCGTCCCAACACAATCAAGGAGTTACAACGATTTCTGGGATTCTCCAACTTCTACCGCAGATTCATCCCCAACTACAGCACCATCACCAGCCCCCTCACAGATCTCTTGAAAGGTAACGCCAAGACCTTCTCCTGGAACCCCAATGCCCTAAGAGCCTTCAATTCCCTCAAGACAGCATTCACCAACGCACCATTCCTGGTACATCCCAATCCCAATCCCAATCTCCCGTTCACCGTAGCAGGGGACGCCTCCCAAACTCAATCCATGCGCCTATTTCTCACGGAAACTCAGCCCGGCGGAGAGGAATTATGACATTGGAAACCGCGAACTCCTAGCCATCAAGCTCGCCCTGGAAGAATGGAGGCACTGGTTGGAGGGGGCTGCTCACCCGTTTCTAGTGCTAACCGACCACAAGAACCTCCAATATCTCCGAGATGCAAAGAGATTGAATCCCAGACAAGCCCGATGGGCCTTATTCTTTACACGATTCAACTTCAAAATATTCTATCGTCCAGGTCCCAAAAATGTACAAGCCGATGCCCTATCTCGCATCCACGGCCCCGAAGAAAACCCAGAGACACCAGAGAACATCATACCCTCTGAGATAATCGTGAGCCCCATTCAATGGACCTCTCCTCCAGTCGCCTCCACCACTCCTCCCGCCAATCCGCCGGGCTGCCCTCCTGACCATCAATACGTTCCACGAACTCAACGAACTCCTCTGATCCACTCCACTCACACATCCCTAGTTACTGGTCACCCAGGGGCCAACGCCACCCTCTCGCTGCTACAAGATCGCTTCTGGTGGCCAAACATGGCTAGGGACGTGAGAAGGTTTGTTCGGGGCTGCCCAGACTGCGCCATCTCGAAGAGCACCCGTCACCTTCCAACAGGCAAACTCCTTCATTACCCATACCACACCGCCCTTGGTCACACCTGGGAGTGGATTTCATCACCGACCTACCCACCTCCGATGGAAACTCCTGCATCTTTGTCATCATCGATCGATTCTCGAAATTCTGTCGCCTCATTCCCCTCCCAGGCCTTCCCACGGCTTTACAAACAGCAGAGATATTATTCAATTACGTATTCCGCTACTACGGCCTGCCAGAAGACATAGTCTCAGACAGAGGACCACAATTAATTTCCCGGGTTTGGAAGGCATTCTTTACCCTCCTAGGTGTGACCGTGAGCCTTTCATCCGGCTACCATCCGCAGTCTAACAGGCAGACCGAACGTAATATCCAGGAAGTGGGGCGTTTCCTGAGAACCTTCTGCCATAGTCGCCAGAACTCTTGGAACCAGTTCCTGGGCTGGGCCGAGTACGCCCAAAACTCGCTTCGTCAGAGCTCGACTGGACTAACGCCCTTCCAGTGCGTACTCGGTTTCCAGCCTCCCCTGTTTCCCTGGTCAGGAGAACCATCTGAGGTACCCGCCATCGACTACTGGTTCCGAGAGAGTGAGAGGGTCTGGGACGCAGCACACCACCAACTCCAGCAGGCAGTGCACAGACAACGGATAGCCGCCGACGTCCGAAGATCAGCCAACCTAAATTACCAACCGGGACAAAAGGTTTGGCTATCCACCAGGGACATCAGACTGTGCCTGCCTAGCCATAAACTCAGTCCCAGATTCGTTGGCTCCTTCACCATCTTGGAACAAATCAACCCAGTCACATACAAATTGCAACTACCACCACAATACAAGATTCACCCAACCTTTTACGTCTCACTACTCAAACCCTTTTCTCCTCCTCTCTCCCCAGGGCCTGGCCAAGAGGAAGAACCCCCTCTCCCTCTCCTCGTGGAAGAAGGCGCCATCTACAGGGTAAAGGAAATTCTGACCTCTCGGCGCCGTGGTGGTAAACTTGAATATCTGGTAGACTGGGAAGGCTACGGCCCTGAAGAACGCTCATGGGTGCCAAGGGAAGACATCCTTGATCCCACACTCCTGGAGGAGTTCCATTCAGCACATCCAGATCGGCCAGCACCCCGAGGCCGGGGTAGACCACCACGACGCCGAGGGCGGCCCTCAGGAGCGGGCCATGGAGAGGGGGGTACTGTAACAGATTGGCCAGGCCCAACTCTCCACCAACCACAACGCTCCACATCACCAGAGTACTAATCATGTCCACCTGCACCTCATTCACGCATCACCATCACGGAGGATAAAAGCCCCATCACCACAGTCACACACTGTCCGATCTCGTCAACACGACGTGGACTCAGCGACAAACAACCTACTACTAAGAACGATATCCTTTAACTACTACTTACCTCGAAAGCCTTACCTCCTGTTCCTTCTCCTCTTCCTAGATCATCATCCCCGGACCTGTGTCTCAGTGTGCGCTCCGTTCCTCGTCTCTGGAATCAAGATCAGTGTGTGTGACTTTCTCAGCCTCAACTCCATTTCCATTACGTTGTCATTGACCTCTGTCTTAAATAAATATATCTCTTCACCACTCACATTGAGTCTGGCCTATACTGTGACAGTGCTAAATGCTAATAATGATTAGTTTCTCAGATATAAAATGTATTTTCTATATATACACAGATGCTCCTGATATTAACATGCTCACAAATGTGTTTTTTTTTTTTTGGTGTTTGTATTTTATTGAATCTGCACCACAGATGAATCCTGATACTTTCTTCAAACTGTTTTCCTCAGAGAGCACTGTACCAACATCAGATGTTCAACTACACTGATATTCTATGGTAAAACAAAACAAACTCCTTGACTACTGATTATGTTTTTTTCTTCTTGAATCTATGGAAAGAAGCAGAAACACTTAAATAAAACTCGTAAATATCAGGTATGATTTACTTGTTTCACTTGTTGGACAGCATCTGTTGCAGGAATGACACACTACCAGTCCAAACTTTTTGAACAGTAAGATTTTTAATGTTTTTGTAAAGAATTCTCTTCTGCTCACCAAGCCTTTATGTCCAAAATACATGAAGTTGTATCTGCTAAAGCAGTAATATTGTGAAATATTTTTACTATTTAAAATAACTGCTTTCTATTTGAATATATTTTAAAATGTAATTTATTCCTGTGATCAAAGCTACATTTTCAGCATAATTACTACTCTAAGTGTAACAATATACACTATACCATTCAAAAGCTTGGAGTCAGTAAATATAGAAATTAAAACCTTTATTTAGCACACAAGTGATGATAAAGACATTTATCATGTTACAAACGACGCTGTTCTTCTGAACTTTCTATTCATCAAAAAAACCTTCAAAACTTCAGCTCTTTTCAAAATAATAATTATAATAACTGTTTTTGAGCAGCAAATCAGAATATTAGAATGATTTCTGAAGGATCATGTGACTGGAGTAATGATGCTAAAAAGTCAGCTTTGATTGTTCCTAATAAACTGTTTAACTGCACTTGCAAGTGAATCTCAAGTTATTTTGTCAAGTCACCTTTATTTATATAGCGCTTTTAACAATACAGATTGTGTCAAAGCACTTAACAGTATCAAATTAGAGGATAGAGTGTCAGTAATGTATAATGATAAGATTAAACACTAAATTTTCAGTTAAAGGCATTTCATTATTGAATTCAGAGATGTCATTGTCTAGCTCAGTTTAGTTTAAATAGTTTCTGTGCAATCAAATCGGCGATAATCGCTAGAAAATTAAGTGTCCCCAACTGAGCAAGCCAGAGGCGACAGCGGCAAGGAACCAAAACTCCCTCTGTGACAGAATGGAGAAAAAAACCTTGGGAGAAACCAGGCTCAGTCGGGGGGCCAGTTCTCCTCTGACCAGACAAAACCCGCAGTTCAAAAGTTTATATTTCTATTTTTTATTTTGTTGCAATTTCTAACAATAGTAGTATTATGTAGTTAGGTATTTTATTATATTTTTAGTTTTATTGTATTTTAATCGAGGTCTTCGCTGGGGATATGTCTCTGGGGCTCATCTGGGTGTCCTGGTCTCCGCTGACGATCAGGGCTGTAGACATCATCTCTTGGTGCTGATCTACCATCTGATCAGATACGGACTGAGAAACAGAATAGGAAAGAAACAGACAAATATTAGCATAGATGCCATTCTACTTACGATGTATAGAGTACATTGTGTGTTATGGGGAGTGTTCCCGGTTCCGGTTGATCTAATTATTGCAGCCTAACAATCCTTTAACGGATTTGAATAATAGAAGCGTATTAGTGTGTTATGTGTAAGCCAGGCTAAAGAGATGGGTCTTTAATCTAGATTTACACTGACAGAGTGTGTCTGCCTCCCGAACACTGTTAGGTAGATTGTTCCAGAGTTTGGGTGCTAAACAGGAAAAGGATCTGCCGCCCGCAGTTGATTTTGATATTCTAGGTATTATCAAACGGCCAGAGTTTTGAGAACGCAGTGGACGTGGAGGACTATAGCGTGATAAGAGATCGCTCAAGTACTGAGGAGCTAAGCCATTCAGGTCTTTATAAGTAATTAACAAGATTTTAAAATCTATCCGATGTTTGATAGGGAGCCAGTGCAGTGTTGACAGAACAGGGCTAATATGGTCATTTTTGCTGGTTCTAGTAAGCACTCTAGCTGCTGCATTTTGGACCAACTGTAGTTTGTTGATCAAGCGTGCAGAACAACCACCCAATAAAGCATTACAATAGTCTAACCTTGAGGTCATAAACGCATGAATTAACATTTCTGCATTTGACGTTGAGAGCATTGGTCGCAATTTAGATATGCTTTTGAGATGAAAAAATGCAGTTTTACAGATGCTAGAAACATGGCTTTCAAATGAAAGATTGCTATCAAACAGCACACCTAGGTTCCTAACTGATGAAGAAGAATTGACAGAGCAGCCATCAAGTGTTAGATAATGTTCTAGGTTATTACATGTGGGGATTTTAGGTAACACCGTGTTTCCTGATAATATTTCCCAAGGGTAACATGTAAAGCGTAAAATGTAATACCTCTTCATTCACTGCTACGAACTGATGGTGGTCAGATAAGTACGATTTGAACCATGCTAAGGCACTTCCACTAATGCCAACAAAGTTTTCTAGTCTATTCAAAAGAATGTTGTGATCAATAGTGTCGAACGCAGCGCTAAGATCCAGTACAACTAATAAAGAGATACAACCACGATCACATGATAGAAGCAGGTCATTTGTAACTCTAAGGAGAGCAGTCTCAGTACTACTCAGTACAGTCTCAGGATTTGCTGTTCGATTGCTTCAGTCTGTTGTGCTGCTGAGAGGTTTGTGTTTGTAGCTCCGTGTACCTTCGCTTTTTATTGAATCTCTACCTTACTTTCACTCCCTTTTGTCTAAAGTGATAATATATAACTTAATTCCCACCATATTTCTGGTGTTATCTTTCAAACTAATCTGATCGTTTGCCTTTAAAAACCGCGAGTGCAGCTTATTAGCCCGTTAGCTTGTCACTCGCGGTTCCATTTGCATTTCTATTCGCGCCTATTATTATTATTTTTTTATTTTTTATATATATATTTATATACTTATATATGTAAGTTAAGTTGGTATCATTCATCAATCACGGTGAGTAATGGCTTCTTCTCCTGCTATTGTTGTTTGCACTGTTTGCCTCATGTATAGCTTATCTGTCTCTGTCAGCAGCGAGGGATTCACATGTGATAAATGCAGGGAAATAGTTAGGTTGACAGAGAAGGTTTTAGAACTAGAGACACGCATCCAAACTTTAGTTGAGGACAGTAAGAATGTGAGGGCTGTAGATAATTCTTTGGATGCGACTAGCTCAGGGAGTCCTGTACATTGTTCAGTTCCGGTTGAGCCCGTGCAGCAGGGCAGCTGGGTGACAGTGAGGCGGCCTAGTCGAAGGTCAAAACACCACTCTTCCGTTCCGATCAAAACATCAAACAGGTACTCCCCACTAGGTGACGCACCCACTGAGAATCCTGATGAAAGTGCTCTAGTTATTGGCGATTCTATTGTACGGAAAGTGAAAATAGATGTTCGACTTCGCCAGTCGGAGATCACCAAAAATAATGTTAAAGAGGTGTGTGAACTTGCAAGTACGATGTCAGACACTGTAATATGCTCTGGTCCCCTCCCTGCTTACTGGGGTGACTGTCGTTACTTAATGGCTGGATGTCTAAGTGGTGCCCGCAAAATAACATAGGCTTTATAGACAATTGGAAGAATTTTTGAGGCAGACCTGACCTGTTGAAAAGAGATGGTGTTCATCCCTCCTGGGGTGGTGCCGCTCTTCTCTCTAGAAATATGGCACATAGTCTTAGAGTTCGTACTTGACTTACTGGAGCCCAGGTCAGGAAGCAGACAGACTGGCTAAACCGACCGTCTGCTAGCCGCCTCACGTCACAGAAGTCAGTTAACTCTCAACACATAGAAACTTTTTCACCTAGATATCACTCTATAGAGACTGTGTCTGTTCCCCGAACTAGAAAATACAGAAAACATCCAAACCAAAGTAATAGTAACAATTTAATTGATGTTCAACAAATAAAAAAAACGATATAATACAGATAAACACATGATAAAGCTTGGCTTATTGAATATTAGATCCCTTTCTTCAAAAGCACTTTTTGTAAATGATATGTTTACTGACCATAAACTAGATGTGCTTTGAACCGCGTCCAAAAGGTAAAGGGGGAGGTGTTGCTACAATTTATAGCAATATTTTCAGTATCTCTCAGAGGTCGGGTTTCAAGTATAATTGCTCAAGTAATGGTGCTTCATATAACGTTATCCAAAGAAACAAGTGTTAATGATAAATCCTGTGATGTTTGTACTGGCTACTGTATACAGGCCACCAGGGCACAATACAGACTTTATTAAAGAATTTGCTGATCTTCTATCGGAGTTAGTGCTGACTGCAGATAAAGTCCTAATCGTTGGTGATTTTAATATCCATGTTGATAATGAAAGATTCGTTGGGATCAGCATTTATAGACATTCTAAACTCTATTGGTGTTAAACAACACGTGTCAGGACCTACTCATTGTTGAAATCATACTCTAGATTTAATACTGTCACATGGAATTGATGTCAGTGGCATTGAAATTTGGCAGCAGAGCGATGATATCTCAGATCATTATCTAGTCTCCTGTATATTCAATATAGCTAAAGCTGTAAAGCCAACTCCTTGTTACAAATATGGTAGAACCATTACCTCTACCACAAAAGACTGCTTTATAAATAATCTTTCTGACTTATCTCAGTTCCTCAGCATATCCAATAGCTCAGAACAATTTGATGATGTAACTGAAACTATGGACTCTCTCTTTTCTAGCACTTTAGATGTGGTTGCTCCTTTACGCTTAAGGAAGATTAAGGATAAGAGTCCAACACCGTGGTATAATGAGCACACTCGCGCCCTAAAGAGAGCAGCCCGGAAAATGGAGCGCAGCTGGAGGAAAACTAAATTAGAGGTATTTCGTATAGCTTGGCGGGAAAGTACCCTATCCTACAGAAAGGCATTAAAAACTGCTAGATCTGATTACTTTTCGTCTATTCTAGAAGAAAACAAACATAACCCTCAGTATTTATTCAATACAGTAACTAAATTAACGAAAAATAAAGCATCAACAGGTGTTGGCATCTCCCAAGAGCATAGCAGTAATGACTTTATGAACTACTTCACTTCCAAGATCGATACTATCAGAGATAAAATTGTATCCTTGCAGCCGTCAGCTACAGTATCGCATCAGATAGCGCACTATAGATCCCCTGAGGAACAATTCCACTCATTCTCTACTGTGGGAGAGGAAGAATTGTATAAACTTGTTAAATCATCTAAACCAACAACATGTATGTTAGACCCGATTCCATGTAAACTACTAAAAGAGCTGCTTCCAGAAGTCATAGATCCTCTTTTGGCTATTATTAATTCATCATTGTCATTAGGATGTGTCCCCAAAACCTTCAAATTGGCTGTTATTAAGCCTCTCATTAAAAAACCACAACTTGACCCCAAAGATCTAGTTAATTACAGACCGATCTCAAATCTCCCTTTTCTGTCAAAGATACTAGAAAAGGTAGTATCCTCACAATTATATTCCTTCCTAGAGAAAAATGATATCTGTGAGGAATTCCAGTCAGGATTTAGATCGTATCATAGTACTGAGACTGCTCTCATTAGAGTTACAAATGACCTGCTTCTATCATCTGATCGTGGTTGTATCTCTTTATAAGTTATACTGGATCTTAGCGCTGTGTTCGACACTATCAACCACAACATTCTTTTGTATAGACTAGAAAACTTTGTTGGCATTAGTGGAAGTGCCTTAGCATGGTTCAAATCTTACTTATCTGACCGCCATCAGTTCGTAGCAGTGAATGAAGAGGTATCATATCGATCACAAGTGCAGTATGGAGTACCTCAAGGCTCAGTACTAGGGCCGTTACTTTTCACGCTTTACATGTTACCCTTGGGAGATATTGTCAGGAGACATGGTGTTAGCTTTCACTGTTATGCTGATGATACTCAGCTCTATATTTCTTCGCGGCCTGCTGAAACACACCAAATTGAGAAACTAACGGAATGCATAGTCGATATAAAAAACTGGATGACGAGTAATTTTTTACTGCTAAATTCTGAAAAAACAGAGGTGTTAATTATCAGACCTAAAAACCCCACATGTAATAACTTAGAACATTATCTAACACTTGACGGCTGCTCTGTCAATTCTTCTTCATCAGTCATGAACCTAGTTGTGCTGTTTGATAGCAATCTTTCATTTGAAAGCCATGTTTCTAGCATCTGTAAAACTGCATTTTTTCATCTCAAAAGCATATCTAAATTGCGACCAATGCTCTCAACGTCAAATGCAGAAATGTTAATTCATGCGTTTATGACCTCAAGGTTAGACTATTGTAATGCTTTATTGGGTGGTTGTTCTGCACGCTTGATCAACAAACTACAGTTAGTCCAAAATACAGCAGCTAGAGTCCTTACTAGAACCAGGAAATATGACCATATTAGCCCGGTTCTGTCAACACTGCACTGGCTCCCTATCAAACATCGGATAGATTTTAAAATCTTGTTAATTACTTATAAAGCCATGAATGGTTTAGCTCCTCAGTACTTGAGCGAGCTCTTATCACATTATAGTCCTTCAGGTCCACTGCATTCTCAAAACTCTGGCAATTTGATAATACCTAGAATATCAAAATCGACTGCGGGCGGCAGATCCTATTCCTATTTAGCACCCAAACTCTGGAACAATCTACCTAACACTGTTTGGGAGGCAGACACACTCTGTCAGTTTAAATCTAGATTAAAGACCCATCTCTTTAGCCTGGCTTACACATAACACACTAATACGCTTCTATTATTCAAATCCGTTAAAGGATTGTTAGGCTGCATTAATTAGATCAACCGGAACCGGGAACACTCCCCATAACACACAATGTACTCGTTACATCGTAAGTAGAATGGCATCTACGCTAATATTTGTCTGTTTCTTTCCTATTCTGTTTCTCAGTCCGTATCCGGACAGATGGTGGATCAGCACCAAGAGATGATGTCTACAGCCCTGATCATCAGCGGAAACCAGGACACCCAGATGAGCCCCAGAGACATATCCTCAGTGAAAACCTTGATTGAATACAATAAAACTAAAAAAATATAACAAAATTACTAAAATATAATAAAATACCTAACTACATAATACTACTATTGTTAGAAATTGCAACAAAATTAAAATAGAAATATAAACTTTTGAACTGCGGGTTTCGTCTGGTCAGAGGAGAACTGGCCCCCCGACTGAGCCTGGTTTCTCCCAAGGTTTTTTTTTTCTCCATTCTGTCACAGAGGGAGTTTTGGTTCCTTGCCGCTGTCACCTCTGGCTTGCTCAGTTGGGGACACTTAATTTCTAGCGATTATCGCCGATTTGATTGCACAGATAATATTTAAACTAAACTGAGCTAGACAATGACATCTCTGAATTCAATAATGAAATGCCTTTAACTGAAAATTGAGTGTTTAATCTTATCATTATACATTACTGACACTGTTAAGTGCTTTGACACAATCTGTATTGTTAAAAGCGCTATATAAATAAAGGTGACTTGACTTGACTACTATGATACGATTTAAATCCTGACTGGAATTCCTCACAGATATCATTTTTCTCTAAGAAGGAATATAATTGTGAGGATACTACCTTTTCTAGTATCTTTGACAGAAAAGGGTGATTTGAGATCGGTCTGTAATTAACTAGATCTTTGGGGTCAAGTTGTGTTTTTTTTAATGAGAGGCTTAATAACAGGTTTTGGGGACATATCCTAATGACAATGATGAATTAATAATAGCCAAAAGAGAATTTATGACTTCTGGAAGCAGCTCTTTTAGTAGTTTAGATGGGATTAGGGTCTAACATACATGTTGTTGGTTTAGATGATTTAACAAGTTTATACAATTCTTCCCCTCCTACAGTAGAGAATGAATGGAATTGTTCCTCAGGGGATCTATAGTGCGCTATCTGATGTGATACTGTAGCTGACGGCTGCAAGGATACAATTTTATCTCTGATAGTATCAATCTTGGAAGTAAAGTAGTTCATAAAGTCATTACTGCTATGCTCTTGGGAAATGCCAACACCTGTTGATGCTTTATTTTTCGTTAATTTAGTCACTGTATTGAATAAATACCGAGGGTTATGTTTGTTTTCTTCTAGAAGAGACGAAAAGTAATCAGATCTAGCAGTTTTTAATGCTTTTCTGTAGGATAGGGTACTTTCCCGCCAAGCTAAACGAAATACCTCTAGTTTAGTTTTCCTCCAGCTGCGCTCCATTTTCCAGGCTGCTCTCTTTAGGGCGCGAGTGTGCTCATTATACCACGGTGTTGGACTCTTATCCTTAATCTTCCTTAAGCGTAAAGGAGCAACCATATCTAAAGTGCTAGAAAAGAGAGAGTCCATAGTTCCTGTTACATCATCAAGTTGTTCTGAGCTATTGGATATGCTGAGGAACTGAGATAAGTCAGGAAGATTATTTATAAAGCAGTCTTTTGTGGTAGAGGTAATGGTTCTACCATATTTGTAACAAGGAGTTGGCTTTACAGCTTTAGCTATATTGAATATACAGGAGACTAGATAATGATCTGAGATATCATCGCTCTGCTGCCAAATTTCAATGCCACTGACATCAATTCCATGTGACAGTATTAAATCTAAAGTATGATTTCAACAATGAGTAGGTCCTGACACGTGTTGTTTAACACCAATAGAGTTTAGAATGTCTATAAATGCTGATCCCAACGAATCTCTTTCATTATCAACATGGATATTAAAATCACCAACGATTAGGACTTTATCTGCAGTCAGCACCAACTCCGATAGAAGATCAGAAAATTATTTAATGAAGTCTGTATTGTGCCCTGGTGGCCTGTATACAGTAGCCAGTACAAACCTCACAGGGGATTTATCATTAACACTTGTTTCTTTGGATAACGTTATATGAAGCACCATTACTTCGAACGAATTATACTTGAAACCCGACCTCTGAGAGATACTGAAAATATTTCTATAAATTGTAGCAACACCTCCCCCTTTACCTTTTGGACGCGGTTCATGTTTGTAACAGTAATCTTGGGGTGTAGACTCGTTTAAAGTAATGTAATCATCTTGTTTTAGCCAGGTTTCTGTCAGACAAAGCACATCTTGTTTATGGTCAGTGAACATATCATTTACAAAAAGTGCTTTTGAAGAAAGGGATCTAATATTCAATAAGCCAAGCTTTATCATGTGTTTATTTGTATTATATCGTTTTTTTTATTTGTTGAACATCAATTAAATTGTTACTATTACTTTGGTTTGGATTTTTTCTGTATTTTCTAGTTCGGGGAACAGACATAGTAATATCTAGGTGAAAAAGTTTCTATGTGCTGAGAGTTAACTGACTTCTGTGACGTGAGGCGGCTAGCAGACGGTCGGTTTAGCCAGTCTGTCTGCTTCCTGACCTGGGCTCCAGTTAGTCAAGTACGAACTCTAAGACTATGTGCCATATTTCTAGAGAGAAGAGCGGCACCACACCAGGAGGGATGAACACCATCTCTTTTCAACAGGTCAGGTCTGCCTCAAAAATTCTTCCAATTGTCTATAAAGCCTATGTTATTTTGCGGGCACCACTTAGACATCCAGCCATTGAGTGACGACAGTCTGCTATGAATCTCGTCGCCACGGTAAGCAGGGAGCGGACCAGAGCATATTACAGTGTCTGACATTGTACTTGCAAGTTCACACACCTCTTTAACACTATTTTTAGTGATCTCAGACTGGCGAAGTCGAACATCGTTAGCGCTGACGTGGATAACAATCTTACTGAATTTACGTTTAGCATTAGTCAGCACTTTTAAATTTGCATAAAATTTTAAAATTTCTCAGTTTAAACATTTGTTATGTTATTTATGTTCTATTGTGAATATAACATTGGCTCACGTGATTTGAAAGTCTTTTAGTTGTCATTTTGTTAAAATTTAAAAAACATTGCAACATTTCCGGAATTCGGGATGTAATCAAAACAGCTTTAAAGGGGTTGTTGATTGCGATTTCACTTTTTTAACATAACACACAACGAAGGGGGCGAGGCCATGCTGCACTGCTTTAGAGAAGAGGAAGAGAAAACTAGGGGTCCACCTAAAAATCTATTCATATATGAATCACGATTCTATCTTCTAACGATTCTAATGGATTCAAAAGTTTCAAAATCAGTGTTCTAAAGGAGTGGTTCTTAATACTGTTCCTCACTTCCCTGCTCTGCACACGCTCTGCATCTCTCTCTCTCTCTCTCTCATTCAGATCAGCTCAGCACCAACAATGAAATGTTCCATTTATACACTTATTTTCACACAGCTATGAGAAGCGTTATACATGGATGCGCGTGCGGTTGCCATACTGTATTAAAGCTTTAATTAGGATAAAACCGAACATTAAAAGTTAACAAAAGCAGTAGCATTTAGAAACAGTGTTGGGCACGTTACTTTAAAAAAGTAATTAGTTATAGTTACTTATCACAAATAGTAACTGAGTTACATCATTATAAAAGTAACTATTGCGTTACTTTTAAAAAAATGTTCAAATATCAAATAACTTTGGATGCCCCCAATATATGTTAAATTAATGAAATGAACACTAAAAAGAATAAATTATTATTATAAAACATTGGACATTAATCTACACTATTTATCTACTGACACTTATGATGATAGAACTTTAGTAATTAGAATAACCAAGTATGAATGCATATTTGTCATCAATATAAAACGCACTAAGGATTAATGAGCTGCTGGGTTCATAAATATTAATCACGTTGTCTGTGTTCGCTTGAATTGATTTGCTGAAATCAAAACAGGGATGATAATAGGTGAGCGCCAGCCAATGAGATTGTTGTTTGCGCATTAGTTCCGCCCACTACCAGAGAAACCGGCAGTTCTTAAAAGCTGAAGGATTCCAAAGGAACTCCGTTATTTTGACAGGAAAATACAACAAAGAATATCGTTTACATGTAGCTCGTCAATTCTGCATGTTATGAAAGACTCTCTTGCTCTGTATCTTTCTTTGTGTGCGTGTATGTGAGAGAAAGCGACAGCGAGGTGTGTGCCTTCACACTAGAGTTTATGGTACGTCAAATACAGCTACACTGCGCATCCATTCAGATGAACTGAAAAATGTAATTCTAATAATATAATATAGTAACGCCACATTTTATTGTCAGTAACGGTAACGGCGTTGTAACGGGGGGAACAGTAATTCGTTTGATTACTCGTTACTGAAAAAAATAACGCCGTTAGTAGCGCTGTTTATTTATAACGCCGTTATTCCCATCACTGTTTACAAATAACAGCATATCTAAAAGTATGAGACAACAACAAACAAAAAACATACCATTAAGGGCCGTGCTTGCACAGGTTCTGCGCGATCCTCTTCACTCATATCCTCTGCGTCTCAATCAGGCTCAAATTGATAAGCAATATTGACGACGCCATTGTTTACAATACAACCAGAGCACATGCCGCTGAGCTGAGGGGCTGGACGTTCAATCGTGCTCTAGAGGCGGTTTAGCCAATCACAACAAACTGGGCCAGCTAACCAATCTGAGCCCATTGCGTATTTCTGAGGGAGGGACTTCATAAAAGCAGGAAATGATCCGTGCATTTAGAGGAGAGGGGACAGAGTGGTGTGGAATAAAGGTAAATGATGTGAAAAATAATGTTTTTTTTTTTAAATGAAGCATTAACACATGTTAGACTGCACCCCATAAACACAATCAAGCCTAGAAAAAAAACAGTCAACCACCCTTTAAAAGGCATCACGCAACCTTCCCAGCCAAGATATCATCTGAAAAAGGCCTAGACTTTTTCAGTGACTATTCTCAGGATATTTTCAGATAGAGAGAAAGGGCCTCACCCTAAACTACTACTTTAAAAAGACATGCAGTTTATGGTTATGAAACAATAAAATAAACGAGCTCTTATTTATACATTATGACAAATGGCTCTTGGTGCCAATATTAATACCGTAGTAAAAATCTCAGAACTATTTAACAAATGAAATATTTTACTAGAACATAAAAATATTAAATAAATGAAATGAGTTAATAATTAATGCTAATGATAATTTGTAATTAATACACTTTGTACACAAATATTTCAATTAATTAAACATCACTTTAAACAGATCGAGTGAATGAGCAGTTGATGAAAGTTAGATGTGTATGGAGTGAAAAGAGTGTCATATCCTCCAACACATGCACGCAACATTTGCACAAATCCATATGCACAAATCCCTGCACTGGAGAAAGAGGTCTGTCTGAAGACCCAAGAAAGTATATCATTACAGCACTGTTCAAAACTATAGAATAATTAAGATTTTTAAATGTTTTTGGAAAAAAATAAAATAAAATCTCACCAATTAAGGCTGCATTTATTTACTTGAGAAATACAGTATTTCAATTTCAGATATTTTCAAACATCAAAAGAAATTAATAGAAATGTTATTCTGTACAAGGAGCATGTGAGAATAGTCTGTTCTTAAATACCAACAACAAGAACTCAGCATTCACTCTTCTCTCTTGCGGAAAAAGTCCTCTACTTCTGTGTTTTTACGCTTGTGCTCAATACAGTCTTCTGAGCTTTTAGCGCCACCGCATCAACCTTTTGGTTAACAGCAGTTGCTCTGGCCATGTGATGTAATGCTCAAATCGTGCTAAGTGTGGAAATGCCTTTAGACACCTAGACATTAGTAGGCTCTAAATGTAAGAGTACAGGTCACACACAAAGTGCATCTACTCTATGTATACAATATGATGCAAATGTATTTTAACTGATAATTTCTTCAACAGTGAATGGTATGACTGACCTCTCAGATCATGGCCCTGACAGCTGACTGATCATGTGTTTTTATCTTCATTTTCTGCTCAGTATTAATAATCTTTGTTTATTTCTTATTTTACTGATTTACTAATGTGAAATGAAAAGATCAAAAACCGTGTGAACATATAACAGACAGACATGCTCTTTCTTTCTTTCTCTCTCTTTATCTTGCCTGATGGCACTTTTATCTACAGCAGCAAGAAGACTCTGACAATAACATTTTTTTTTGGCCCATCATCCTAATGGTCAATAAACTGAAAGGTCAGTCATTTCAGGCCCAGATATTGCTCACAACAGTGAAGAGAATGGTTTGAATGCGGGGCGAGAGATTGGTTAGCAAATCGCAATATGGAGCTTTACAGAGTCCCGTCAAGCACTATAAGCTTTGATGGCAGAAAATTTGGGGACAAAACATTTCCTCCATTTACTGCAGGCCATCTCTTGCAAACTCTGAAAGAGCACTGTAGCTGTGTAAAGGTCATATATAGAGTGTCTAACAGCACTTCAAAACAGCGTGCTTATATCCCACACAACAAAAACGTGAACCTTTCCTGACACATGCTAATCACTCATAATGCCAGCATACATTAGCATTGTGAGGCCAAAGGTTTTGATTAGAAGGTGTTTGGGTGTTTTTGTGTATGTGAATTTTGGATGACAATGTCAGCTGATTCCTGTCACTCAGACAGCAGTGAATGGAACTAGCAGCGCCGACTGGGAACGCATGAACTGAAAAGATGAAGGTCTGTTGCTTGCATACAATGTGAGTTGCTTTGGATAAAAGCATCTGTCAAATGTGTAAAGGTTCTTGACAACAAACAGTGAAAGTGTCCAACCGGGACTTTTTCCAGTTTTCTTTATTCCACCCATGCCACTTGAGATTTCCATATTGGTGGCAGGTGACATTTCACCATGTTGTGTAGAAAAACAAAATGCCACACAGTAACAGTGTATTCTTTCAGCAATGTAAGTAAACAATTTCAAGATAATCAATCATGATATTTTAAAAGTATTTTATATTTTAGATATTATTTTATCTATTAGTAAATATAAGTACAAAGAACTGAAAGTTAACTAATTGTCTTTACATTTCACTTTTTATCAAAACCTAACGTTTTGACTCAAACATCTATAACACGTCAGCTGTCATTAGACAGTTGAATTTATTTGTGTGTTCGACTTGAATCCACAAACGGGAAATAATCCAGGCGAGGTGCAAACACAGTCCGAAACAGCAAGGAAAAGGGTAAATCCAAGACAGGCTATAAGCATGAGGCCAGGCAGAGATCAGACAGGACGAGGTAAACCAGGCTAGAATCAAGACACAGGTTAAACAGATAAAAAAACAGGACAGACTAGACTAGAACTCAGAAAACACGGAATGGCTCCATAAAGTTGCTATCTCTAGGAGAGTGATAAACGCAGACAATACTTGGTGATCCGAAAGAGAAAGTCCAAGACTTATAAAATGTGTTTGATTGGTTGCAGCTGTGTGAGTGTGTAATCAGAGCAATGGATGATGGGAACTGTAGTCTGGGGTGACATGCAGCAGTTTGTATAGTGTGCAAGTCAATGTAACTGGGAGGCAACATCTGGAGGCGAGCAGACGGAACACCACAAACCAGATTTGTGACAACATCGAAGTACCACGAGAGTGATTCGAAAGCATGCAGAGCCTCTGTTCTCTATAGTTCTCACTTTACTTTGATGTCAAACACTGATCGGTCTACGCAGCAACGCTTTAAATTGAACATACCTTGTAACTCAATAGATATGTTTCCATCGTTGTAGTTTTCTATAATTCTATACCTCTATATTATTAATTCTATATCTCTATGTTGTTATGTTTCTACTAAAGATGTGTTACAAGAAAGTGTTTGCAGAGATGTGACAGTCATATGACAAAGGCAACTTTTATGGGACATGTACTTTTTTAACCCATGTCTAATGTACAGCCATACAATGATCATATGATAACTCAAAAGATGTATTGAAAGAAGAGTCACAGGGGGAACTTATAGATAGTAATATGAGAAGGGAGTCTTTTCGGAATATAATGACGAACTTGTTTACCACAGTTAAAAAACAACATTGTGATGTACAGAAAATAATTGAGGATGACCACTGTAAGAAAAAATAGACTCACAGAATGGTACAGTATATAACCAGAGCAGTGAGACCCAAGATTTCAGATGTATGCAGCTGGACATCTCGATTTTATTCTCTGCTGATAAAGTCTAATTTTGACATCTGGAACCCTGGCTTCGAGAGACTTCTTTTCAAGACAGAAAAATACTTTGGGCCACCATATTTTTATGCACATTTTGAAGTATGACATTAGAAACAAATTATGGAAACGCATCTGTTATGGTTACTCTTGAATGCCTGAGCAAAGTCTGTCATCAAAGTATTTCTGTATAATTGCCTCCCAGAACTATCTAACACGATTGCATTCTCAAACAGCAGCATCCGCCTCCGAAAGCAATGACCACATTTACTGTGTTTTGTCTGCTCGCTCTTAATTTCTCTCCTCCTCTATGCGCACTAGTCACTTTTCACACACACTGCTGTGTGTACACAAATCCCACAAAAAGAACTCCATAATATATGTATGTTTACATGCTCATGCACTACAAATCATCCTGCACTGTTCCCCAGCCAGCTGCTTGAACTCAATGTTTCTCCTTGCACATGTACAGTACTTATCTGAAGCATTCGTATAGTTTATATAGTTTGTATTTTTTAGTTTGTATAGGTACTTTTTTATAGATAGTATATTTATATTTATAGTCAAAATCTATCAGTAGGATAGTTGTGTATAGGTTTATATTGTCTTACTCCATTGTTGTATGCCTGTATTTATGTAGCACCGTGGTCCTGTGAGGCACGACATTTCGTTCCACTGTATGCCCCCGCATGTAGCGGAATGACAATAAAGCTCAACTTGACTTGACTTGACTTGATTTATTATATATGAAAATTATTATAATCAGTGGCTTCTCCTACTTAGTGATATTTAGTACTAGGTTTATCAGAAAGTGATGATTTTGTTCTCATTTGACTTGCTGGATGGAAACGTTGCTTATTCGCAAATGTTTTGTGATATTCCATTTTTGCGCATAAGTTAAATTCGCAACTTTGGATGGAAACCCAGCTAATGTTATGAGTCAGTCAGGAGTTGTTATTGGTTTGTTAGGGAGTCCTGAGGCAGGAGCACAGGAGACTGACAGTGACATCAAGAGAATTTACATTTAGTCGTTTTGCAGACGCTTTTATCCAAAGCAACTTACAATTGGGGAATACATAAAGCGATTCATCTTAAAGAGGTAAACAGACAGAGGAAGTGTTCGTAATACCAAGTCTCAGGCATTGTTCAAATAAGTAAAAGCTAGAAAGGGAAGGAATAAATAAAGAGAAAGACAAAGGTTTTTTTTATTTTTTTATTTAGGATGAAGTCAAGCAGGAAAGAGATGGGTTTTCAGCTGTCGCTTGAAAATTGTCAGGGATTCAGCATTCCGGATAGGGGTGGGAAGATCATTCCACCAGCCAGGAGCGGTGAATGAGAATGTTCTGGAGAGTGATTTTGAGCCTCTCTGTGATGGTACCACTAGCAGATCTCAGACTTCTGGATTGGATGTAGATTCGTAATAGTGAGTGGAAGTAGGCGGGTGCCGAGCCTGTGGCTGTTCTATATGCAAGCATCAATGTCTTGAACTTGATGAGAGCTGCACCCGGTAGCCAGTGCAAGGAGATAAAGAGAGTTGTAACATGGGATCTTTTGAATGAAAGAATGAGCTTCATTGCCAGGTATGTTTACACATACGAGGAATTTGTTATAGTGACAGAAGCTCCACAGTGCAACATAATGACAGCGACAGGACAGGACACAGATAATAAAAAGAATAATATACAAATATACAAAATAGACAATGTACAAAATATCAAAATCACAATATATAATATAGATATATATTATAGGTATAGAGTGATTTTGCCATCCCTTTTGCTCACTCTGGATAAGTACAGTTCTTGGAGAGTGGGGAGGGTTGTACCAATGATTCGCTCAGCAGTCCGTACTACCCTCTGTAGTCTTCTGGGGTCAGATTTGGTAGCTGAGCTGAACCAGACAGTTATTGAAGTGCAAAGGACGGATTCAATGATGGTAGAGTAGAATTGTTTCAGAAGCTCCTGTGGCAGGTTGAACTCCTCAGCTGCCGAAGGAAGTACAACCTCTGCTGGGCCTTTTTCACAATGGACTCCCACTTCAGGTCCTGAGAAATTGTGGTGCCCAGGAATCTGAATGACTCCACTGCAGTCACAGTGCTGTTCATGATGGTGAGTGGGGGGAGAGCAGGGGGGTTTCTCCTGAAGTCCACGATCATCTCCACAGTTTTGAGCATGTTAAGCTCCAGGTTGTTAAGACTGCACCAGACAGCCAGCTGCTCAACTTCTTGTCAAGTAGACTCGTCACCGTCCTAAATGAGGCCGATGACTGTGGTGTCATCTGCAAACTTCAGGAGCTTAACAGAGGGGTCTTTAGATGTGCAGTCGTTCATATAGAGGGAGAAGAGCAGTGGGGAGAAGACGCAACCCTGGGGGGCACCAGTGCTGATCGAACGGGTGCTGGATGAGAATTTTCCCAGCCTCACTAGCTGCTGCCTGTCTGTCAGGAAGCTGTTGACCCACTGACAGACAGAGGTGGGGACGGATAGCTGAGTTAATTTGGGCTGGAGGAGTGATGGGATGATGATGTTAAAAGCGGAGCTGAAGTCTACAAACAGGATCCTCACATAAGTCCCTGGTCTGTCGAGATGTTGCAGGATGTAGTGCAGTCCCATGTTGACTGCATCATCCACAGACCTGTTTGCTAGGAAAACTGCAGAGGGTCCAGTGATGTCCTTCAGATAAGCCAAAACCAGTCTTTCAAATGAGTTCATGGCCACAGACGTTAGAGCCACAGGTCTGTAGTCATAAACTTCAGTAATTTTGGGTTTCTTTGGGACGGGGATGATGGGATGATGGTGGAGCGTTTGAAGCATGAGGGGACTTTGCACAGCTCCAGTGATCTGTTGAAGATCTGTGTGAAGATGGGGGCCATCTGGTCAGCGCAGGTTTTCAGATAGGCTGGTGTCACACCGTCTGGGCCTGGTGCCTTCCTTCTCTTGTTCTTTCTGAAGACCTGGCACACATCATCTTCACTGATCTGCAGTGCAGGAGGGGGGGAGAGGGGGGTTGCAGGAGGTGTGAATGGTGTTTTTTTTTCAAACCTGCAGTAGAACTTATTCAGATCGTCTGCCAGTTGTTGATCCTCAACAGTGCTGGGGGATGGTGTCTTGTAATTGGTGATGTCTTTCAGACCTTCCCACACTGAAGCAGGATCACTGGAAGAGAACTGGTTCCTTAGCTTTTCAGAATAATTCCTCTTTGCCATTCTGATCTCCTTTTCCAGTGTGTATTTGGCCTGTTTATACAACAATCTGTCCTGGTAGGAATGCACATATCCTCACAGAAACTGGTATATGATGTTACAGTCTCTGTGAGCTCGTCCAGATCGGTGGCAGCAGCTTAAAAAACAGTCCAATCAGTGAGGTGGAAGCAGGCTTGGGCCTGAACAAGAAGTTGAGCAGCATGCTCTGTTAGAAAAGGTCTTTCTGATGTTGTGTAATGCAAACCTGCAAGATCGAGCAGTCTTTGCAATGTGGTCTTTGAAGGTCAGCTGGTCATCAAAGATTGCACCAAGATTTCTGACTGAAGTTGATGGGGTAATTGTAGAAGAACCTAGCTGGACGGTGAAATCATGGAGTGGCAGGGAAGACAAGAAATTCAGTCTTTGCCAGGTTGAGTTGTAGGTGATGTTCTTTCATCCATGCCAAGATGTCCGCCAGGCAGCCTGAGATCCATGTAGCTACCGTTGGATCATCTGATTGAAATGAGAGATAGAGCTGCGTGTCATCAGCGTAGCAATGGTAGGAGAAGCCATGTGCTTGTATGATGGGACCCAGTGATGTAGTGTATGTGGAGAAGAGGAGGGGTCCAAGAACTGATTCCTGATGAACCCCAGTGACCAGTTGATGTGCTATGGATACCTCCCCTCCCCAGGCCACCCTGAAAGACCTACCAGTGAGATAGGATTCAAACCAGCAAATTGGAATCCCAGTGATGAGAGGGTAGACAGCAGGATCTGGTGATTGACAGTGTCAAAACAGCAGACAGATCCAGCAGAATGAGAGGCTTCAGTGACTGACAATAGTGCAGTCTCTGTTGAATGGCCACTCCTGAAACCTGACTGGTTAGCGTCCAGTTTGTTGTTCTGTGAAAGAAACAATGATACCTGGTTGAAAACAACTCGTTCGAGTGTTTTTGCTATGAATGGAAGGAGAGAGACAAGTCTGTAGTTTTCTATCAGAGAAGTGTTTAATGTAGGTTTTTTTTAGCAGTGGGGTTACCTGAGCCTGCTTGAACGCAGTGGGGAAAATGCCTGTGAGGAGGGATGTGTTGATGATGAGTGTGAGTGCTGGTAAGAGTGTGGGAGAGATTGCTTGGAGAAGGTGTGAGGGGATTGGGTCTAGAGGGCATGTTGTAGGATGGCTGGAGAGGAGAAGTTTGGATACTTCTGCCTCAGTGAGGGGGCAGAAAGAGAAGATGGGAGTTTTAGCAGTGGATGTGGTTGGTTGGAAGTCCTGTGTGTGTGGAGGTGGGAACTGACTACTGATTGTTCTAGTTTTGTCTGTGAAGAATGTGGCGAAGTCATCAGCTGTTATAGAAGTGGTGGGAGGTGGTGGAGGGGGACAGAGGAGAGAATTAAATGTTCTGAAGCGATTACGCGTGTCTGGAGCACTGTTAATCTTGTTGTGGAAATATGAGGATTTGGAAATGTAGACTTCAGCAGAGAAAGATGAAAGCAAAGACTGATACCTACTCAGGTCTGACAGATCTTTTGATTTGCGCCATTTTCTCTCTGCTGCCCTGAGTTTGGCCCGATGCTCACGAAGAACATCACATAACCAGGGGTTAGAAGAGGCAGCCCGTGCTGGCCTGGAGGAGAGAGGACAAATGTCATCTAGACAAGAGGTTAAAGTAGAACATAAAGTGTCAGTAGCTGCATTCACATCCAGAGATGAGAAATGGGTAGTTGAGGGAAGAAAGGAGGATACTACAGAGGAAAGATGGGAGGGAGAAAGGGAGCATAGGTTTCGTCTAAAAGTAACAGGTATAGGGGTTGGTGGAACACAGGTAGTAAAATGTAGTTGAAATGTAATGAAGAAATGGTCGGAGATATGTAGTGGTTTTACCAAAATGTAAATTACACTGAACAAAATTATAAACGCAGCACTTTTGTTTTTGCCCCCATTTTTCACGAGCTGAACTCAAAGATCTAAGACTTTTTCTATGTACACAAAAGGCCTTTTTCTCTCAAATATTGTTCACAAATCTGTCTAAATCTGTGTTAGTGAGCACTTCTCCTTTGCCTAGATACTCCATCCACCTCACAGGTGTGGCATATTAAGATGCTGATTAGACAGCATGATTATTGCACAGGTGTGCCTTGGGCTGGCCACAATAAAAGGCCACTCTAAAATGTGCAGTTTTATCACACAGATGTCGCAAGTTTTGAGGGAGCTTGCAGTTGGCATGCTGACTGCAGGAATGTCCACCAGAGCGGTTGCCCGTGAATTGAATGGTAATTTCTCTACCATAAGCCGTCTCCAAAGGCGTTTCAGAGAATTTGGCAGTACATCCAACCGGCTTCACAACCACAGACCATGTGTAACCACACCAGCCCAGCACCCCCACATCCAGCATCTTCACCTCCAAGATCGTCTGAGACCAGCCACCCAGACAGTTGCTGCAACAATCGGTTTGCATAACCAAAGAATTTCTGCACAAACTGTCAGAAACCATCTCAGGGAAGCACATCTGCATGCTCGTTGTCCTCATCAGGGTCTCGACCTGACTGCAGTTTGTCGTCGTAACCCCTGCATTCGATGGCCTCTGGCACTTTGGAGAGGTGTTCTCTTCACAGATGAATCCCGGTTTTCACTGTACAGGGCAGATGGCAGACAGCGTGTATGGCATCGTGTGGGTGAGCGGTTTGCTGATGTCAGCGTTGTGGATCGAGTGGCCCATGGTGGCGGTGGGGTTATGGTATGGGCAGGCGTATGTTATGGACAATGAACACAGGTGCATTCTATTGATGGCATTTTGAAGAGATACTGTGACGAGATCCTGAGGCCCATTGTTGTGCCATTCATCCACGACCATCACCTCATGTTGCAGCATGATAATGCACAGCCCCATGTTGCAAGGATCTGTACACAATTCCTGGAAGCCGATAACATCCAAGTTTTTGCATGGCCAGCATCCTCACCGGACATATCACCCATTGAGCATATTTGGGATGCTATGGATCGGCGTATACGACAGCGTGTTTCAGTTCCTGCCAATATCCAGCAACTTTGCACAGCCATTGAAGAGGAGTGGACCAACATTCCACAGGCCACAATCAACAACCTGATCAACTCTATGCGATGGAGACGTGTTGCACTGCGTGAGGCAAATGGTGGTCACACCAGATACTGACTGGTTAAATTATGAGGAAGAGAGTAACTGTTGTAAGTTTTGTTGAATTATTTTGTGTCTACATTTTTTGTGTGTTTGTATCTACATTTAGCTACTATGAGGATTAATTGGAGGTTGGAAATTCCTTAAAGGTTTTCCGGAAAACACGTTTTTTTTCCACACACACTGCTTTCCACACACACTGCTGTGTGTACACAAATCCCACAAAAAGAACTCAGTAATATATGTATGTTTACATGCTCATGCACTACAAATCATCCTGCACTGTTCCCCAGCCAGCTGCTTGAACTCAATGCTTCTCCTTGCACATGTACAGTATTTATCTGAAGCATTCGTATAGTTTGTATAGTTTGTATTTTTTAGTTTGTATAGGTACTTTTTATAGATAGTATATTTATAGTCAAAATCTATCAGTAGGATAGCTGTGTATAGGTTTATATTTTCTTACTCCTTTGTTGTATGCCTGTATTTATGTAGCACCGTGGTCCTGTGAGGCACGACATTTCGTTCCACTGTATGCCCCCGCATGTAGCGGAATGACAATAAAGCTCAACTTGACTTGACTTGACTTGAAAAAACAAAACAAAAAACAAAACAGCTCACCTGTGGCTGTATTTTCTCATTTTATTCTTCTCTTGCTGTGGTCAAGATTTTTTTGGCCTGCAAGCTTTGTCCAGTAGATGTGTTGTCTGTATCTGAAGCTGTCTAAAAATCTGAAGCTCTGCTAAGTTGTTGTGTCTCAACACAAAATAAATTTGCTAATGTTGCTATTGCCTTATTGAGTGATATCTGTAACTCCACAGATTACTAGGCATGATGACATAATTATTCTTTTTTAGTGAGATAGACAGAAGATGGCTAAACATCCTCGCAAATTACAGCCAGTCAATATTATTAGTGTTCATTCATATAATTTCATAGATATTTGTTTATGTCACTGTCTCTGGGCTGCATGTTGTCACGAATACTGTCCATGCACTTCCGTTCACTCACCACCAGAGGTCACCCGCTCATCACATGGACTCTTGCACTGCACTACACTACTGTTGCACTTCACCATCTAACTACATTTCCCATCATCCATTGCACAGATCACACAGCTGTCAGATTGGACTATCTCTCCCTCACTGCCGAGTATTGTATGCATTTATCGCTGCTCTACAGAGCCCCTGTTAGTGTCCCTAGTCTTGCCTGTTTCGGATTGTGTTTTCCCCTGCCTGGACTATTGCTTACATTTTGGATTACCTCTCTTGTCTAGCCCCTTTGGATACTGTTCGCTGTCGTCTGACCCATGCCCGTTTTAGATTACTCTTTGCATTGCCTATGATATACCTGTCTGCCATTGTTCGACCCTGCCTGTTATGACCACGTCTCTTGTCAATAAAAGCTTGCATATGGATCCGCACGTCTCACGTCTCGTCAGCCCCGTAACACATGTGTTCTGGCAGCTGATATGATGTCAACGATAACGGCCGTGGCTTCTGGTGGAACTGAGTTTGAATGTTGTGTTCCTGCATAACGCGAAAATTCTGTGTCAATTATTTCCCCCGTCGCTCTGCGAAGAAACGGGCCATCCAATCAGATTTGAGCTTGGAGCAGCTGCTGTTGCAAAAAAAGGCAGGAGTGATGGCGCTGTTTCGAAAATCAGTGTAAACAAACATAGATGTAGAGTATTCTGAGAGAGAAGAGAGTGGATGCCGAGTTATGAGTCAGAGCGTGTTTACTCTCTAATGTTAGATCTTCCGTATTAAAAAAAATTGAGTGAAACATTTTTCTACACATGAAATATGAAAGCAAATAGACAAGATTATGATGCAATATTTTCTGTATGTGTTTTGTATGCAGCTCTTTATAGCAATAAAGGATGTTTATGACTATAAGCTGTGTGGAGTTATTAAACATACAAAGAGTGAATGTCTGGCTATTATAGAATCAAAATCAACTATAGATTACAATCAGAAGTTATTACAAGCACTCAATGATGGTTTAAGGTGGGTTTTAAGCAAAAACATTAATAATCACATACATTTTTGAATGTGGCTCTACTAGATGTACTTCTATTTATATTTCAAGATGTTTTCTTGTAAAACATTATAGATAGTTTGTGTTTCTGGCATAGAACCAAACTTTATTTAGCTATATTAATGTAATGTTATATATTGAGCAGCAGACGATGTTAAATCCATATATGAGATACATACAGTATCTGAGGAAAAATGCATTGTTGGTCAGCACCACCTAGCGTGCAGGCGTGAATTAGCAGAAGGTGAACATTTGTTTCGGTGAGAAAGCACCATTTGTTGGCGATTCGAAAATTTAAGAGTAACTCACATCAAACTGGAAGACAGTTAGGCCTGATAAAGTACAGGTGCAGAACCAACACCTCAACAAAAGCTTACAGTTATGAACTTCTGTGTATCTGCAATAGATTATTTTAGATGCTTCATAGTTTTCACAGAAAATACATTACACAGGAAGCTCTTACAGAGGTTGATTTAACAGCTCTTCACAATCCCTAAATGACTCATCATGTACACTATTAATTTTCTTATTAACAAGTGAAATTATTTTTAAAACAATATTGGTTGTGAAGACAGAAAGGGAAAGACAATTTTTTGGGGGTTGCCAGGTTTTCACAACAAAACCCGCTCAATTGCTACGCAATACTAGCACAATCACGTTTCGACAGGGGTTCCCCGGTAAAAATTCCCTGGGAAAACCGCAGACTTGATAACACTGTTCCTAACCCAGAACGGCTGGGTTACTTATTACTGATCCCAGGTGAAAAAGAAATATATTTAAATTGTGCTTTTTCAGACACACTTAATATATTTAAACTATACTATACTTAGTGCATATTAAATGTATTATTTTGAAACAACTTTAAGTATAGTAAGTGTATTTCAAGATATGTTTAAGTTCGATTTTAATCTATTAGCAATATATTTAACATATTGAAATTGTGTTAAAATGGAACCACTTTAAGTATATTTAGTGCAATTTAAGTGTATTTCTTAAAATATATTTAAAATGTACTTTTAATACTTCATGAACTACAGTTATAGTATATTTGAAGTATAATTTTAATGTACTTCAAGTACATTTCAATTGTATTTCAGCTCATTAGAAATATATTAGCATTACACTACTAGTATATTATAAAGCTGCTTTTTTTCAGTATATACACACGTACACACTTTGATATCTAGAAAATTTTAATGTATTATATATTGTTGTGTACATTACAAATATTCATAAAGTACATTAAAAAAAGTACAGCAGCATATCGTTACGGGAAGCAGACTCAAAAAGAGGATTAGTTCAACAACAGATGTTTATTTACAATACAGTGGAAAAAGGCTGACGGGATACGGTGAGTAAATGGTTGGAAGGACCAGTTTGGAGTGCGATGAGGGAGTGATTCAATATCCTTGACTTGACAGGTATACCAGGAACTATGAGCAGGACACACACCTCACACAGATGGAGTAGCAGACTTCAGGAACAGATCACTGGAGCAGACAGACTGGGGTACACGGGAGATACAATGCTGGAGAGAACACTGGAGGTAAGTACACAAGGAGGTAAGTACACAAGGAGGTAACTACACAAGGAGGTAACTACACAAGGAGGTAACTACACAAGGAGGTAACTACACAAGGAGGTAAGTACACAAGGAGGTAAGTACACAAGGAGGTAAGTACACAAGGAGGTAAGTACACAAGGAGGTAAGTACACAAGGAGGTAAGTACACAAGGAGGTAAGTACACAAGGAGGTAAGTAGCAGGTAAGTCGCTGTGATAGCATAAGGAGTCCACTTCATATAAACGTTTCAAATAAACGTAGACAAACGAGATCGGACAGTGGAGTGCTGTGAGGTATGCGTTTAAGTAGGGGTGGTGATGAGGTCTGAATGACGTGCAGGTGTGCTCAATCAAGGCTCAGGTGATACCAGGTGCAGGAGTGTGTTGTGATAGGAGGAACAGACAGGTCCTTGACACATACAGGTGTATCTCAATGAATTAGAATGTTGTGAAAAAGTTTATTTTTTCTTGTAAGTTATTTCAAAAAGTGAAACTTTTATATATTTTAGATTCATTGCATGTAAAGTAAAACATTTCAAAAGTTTTTTTTGTTTTAATTTTGATGATTAGAGCTTACAGCTCATGAAAGTCAAAAATCAGTATCTCAAAATATTAGAATATTTACATTTGAGTTTCAATTAATGACCATCCCTACAGTATAAATTCCGGCATATCTCTTGTTCTTTGAAACCACAATAATGGAGAAGACTGCTGACTTGGCAATGATCCAGAAGACGAACATTGACACCCTCCACAAAGAGGGTAAGTCACGGAGGGTCATTGGTGTGAAAGGTGTGGCTGTTTACAGAGTGCTGTGTCAAAGCATATTAAATGCAAAGTTGACTGGAAGGAAGAATTTGGGTAGGAAAAGGTGCACAAGCAACAGTGATGACTGCAAGCTTGAGAATACTGTCAAGCAAAGCTGATTCAAACACTTGTGAGAGCTTCACAAGGAGTGAACTGAAGCTGGAGTCAGTGCATCAAGAGTCACCACGCTCAGACATCTTCAGGAAAAGGGCTACCAAGCCACTTCTGAAGCAGAGACAACGTCAGAAGCGTCTTACCTGGGCTGTGGAGAAAAAGAACTGGACTGTTCCTCAGTGGTCCAAAGTCCTCTTTTCAGATGAAAGTAAATTTTGCATTTCATTTGGAAATCAAGGTCCCAGAGTCTGGAGGAAGAGCGGAGAGGCACAGAATCCATGTTGCTTCAAGTCCAGTGTGAAGTTTCCACAGCCAGTGATGATTTGGGCTGCCATGTCATCTGCTGGTGTTGGTCCACTGTGTTTTCTGAAGTTCACAGTCAACACAGCCATCTACCAGGAAAGTTTAGAGCACTTCATGCTTCCTTCTGTTGACAAGCTTTATGGAGATGCTGATTTCATTTTCCAGCAGGACTTGGCACCTGCCCACACTGCTAAAGGTACCAAAAGCTGGTTCAATGACCATGGTGTTGGTTTGCTTGACAGGCCAGCAAACCCGCCTGACCTGAACCCCATAGAGAATCATCACAATTAAAATAACCAAAGACTTAAACTACTTCAGTCTGTGTGCATTGAATTTATTTAATACATGAGTATCACAATTTGAGTTAAATTTCTGAAATAAATGAACTTTTCCACGACATTCTAATTTATTGAGATGCACCTGTATATACCTTGGTGGAAAAAACAAACAAACATACTATTAAATGTATTAAAAATGCACTTGAAATACATAACCAAGATGGCGGCGCGCTCAGACGCAGCGGCTTCTCCGGGTCTCAAAGACGGTGCTTTTATGTCTTTTAATGTCGTCTGTTCGTCTCCAAACAATGTCAGTTTACCGCTAATTCATCGGGAGATCACTCCGGGATACATCTATGATTGCCTAAGACTTTTGGATATCGACAACATATACAAACACAAACTCTCACCGGCGGCTACTGAGAAGCTACGAGGCCTTTGTTTACTGCTGGAGCCGGACCTCGAGACCGCGCCCTCGCCTACTGATACTACCCGCACAAGGCGGCGTCGCAAGCGGTGTGAGAGAGGACAGAAGCGCGGTAAGCGCGGAGGTATACGAGCTAGGCTGAGGGAAAACCCCACAAGACCAGCTCTTCCAACACTCATGCTCTCAAACGTTCGCTCTCTGGAAAACAAACTGGACTAAATTCAACTCAGTCGGTCTACACAGCATGAGGCAAGGGATTGTTGTGTGTCTGTTTTCACTGAAAAATAGCTAAACGACAACATCCCAGACTCCGCCATTCAGCTGCACGGGCTAACCTGCTACCGAGCGGACAGAGATTCATCACTGTCTGGTAAGACTCGCGGGGGTGGCTTGTGTGTGTACGTAAAAAAAAAAAGATGTAACAATGCTGTGGAAGTGACAAAACACTGTTCATCAATGGTGGAGTTTATGTTTGTGAAGTGTCGACCGTTCTATCTGCCGCGGGAGTTCACGGCCATTGTTATTGTCGCGGTTTACATCCCCCCGTGTGCAAACGCTAAGGACGCGCTTCGTGATCTGTACAGCGCCATCAGCGAACAACAAACAAATAACCCTGACGGCTTTTTCATCATAGCCGGTGACTTCAACTACGCAAACTTAAAGACAGTTTTGCCAAAGTTCTACCAACATGTGAACTTTGCAACAAGGGGAAATAACACACTGGACTTTGTTTTCACAACAGAAAAGAACACTTACAAAGCCGAACCGTGCCCCCACCTCGGGTACTCGGACCACATCTCTGTTATGCTAATCCCAGCATACAGACCACTTCTCAAACTTGCCAAACCGGTTCTAAAGCAGATCATGGTATGGCCAGAAAATGCTACCTCAGCACTGCAGGACTGCTTCCAGGACACAGACTGGAACATGTTTAAAGAGGCGGCCACCTACAACAACCACACAGACCTGCAGGAGTACACTGAAACTGTGACTGCTTACATCGAAAAGTGCACTGATGATGTGACAGTCACCAAGACCATCACCACACACGCCAACCAGAAGCCATGAATGACAGCAGAGGTTTGTGGGCTGCTAAAGACCAGAGATTAATCTTTCAGATCAGGAAATAAAGCAGCCCTCAAAACAGCAAGAGCCAATCTGTCCCGCAGCATCAAAAATGCAAAACGGTCATATGCTCAAAAAATCAACAATCACTTCACAGACAGCAGAGACACACGGAGTCTGTGGCAAGCCATTCAGACCATCACAGACTTCAAGCCCCCGCCACAGGCCTGTGATGATGACACATCCCTCCCAGATACACTCAACCACTTCTATTCACGGTTTGAAATGCAGAATGACACACCTGCACAAAAACTGCCCACACCTCCCAATGACCAGGCGCTCTGTCTGTCTCCAGCCGATGTAAGGAAGACCCTATCTAGGATCAACTCATGCAAGGCTGCGGGTCCCGACAACATACCTGGCCGTGTACTGAAAGACTGTGCTGTACAGCTGACAGATGTCCTAACAGATATCTTCAACACCTCGCTGAGCCAGGCAGTCATCCCCACATGTTTCAAATCCACAACAATCATACCGGTATCAAAGAAATCACCTGTGTCCTGTCTAAATGACTACCGTCCCATAGCACTGACTCCAATCATGATGAAGTGCTTTGAGAGGTTAGTCATGCACAACATCAAAACCAGCCTCCCCAACACACTCGATCCGCCCCAGTTTGCATACCGTCCAAACCGCTCTACGGACGATGCAATTTCCTCCACCCTCCACCTAGCTCTTACCCACCTAGAAAACAAAGACACTTATGTTAGAATGCTGTTCATTGACTTCAGCTCAGCATTCAACACAATAATCCCACAACAGCTCATAAATAAACTAAACCTGCTGGGCCTTAACAACTCCCTCTGTAATTGGATTCTGGACTTTCTAACCGGAAGACCTCAGTCAGTCCGTGTCGGCCACAACACCTCGAGCACTACCACACTGAGCACAGGTGCCCCACAAGGCTGTGTGCTCAGCCCGCTGCTCTTCACGCTGCTGACCCACGACTGCACTGCCAAGTCCAGCACCAACCACATCATCAAGTTCGCTGATGACACAACAGTGGTAGGTCTCATCAGCAACAACAATGAAACGCACTACAGAGAGGAAGTGGCACAGCTGGCGAAATGGTGTGGCACTAACAACCTGTCCCTCAATGTGAGTAAGACAAAGGAGGTTGTGATGGACTTCAGAAGAAACTCCTGTGATCACCCCCCACTGACCATCGACAGCTCGACTGTGGAGAGAGTCAGCAGCACTAAATTCCTGGGGGTGCACATCACAGAGAATCTCACCTGGACCACCAACACCATGTCACTCTCCAAGAAGGCACAACAGCGCCTACACTTCCTCCGCCGGCTGAAAAGAGCAAGTCTCCCTCCACCCATCCTCACCACTTTCTACAGGGGCACCATTGAGAGTGTGCTGACCAGCTGCATCACTGTCTGGTACGGGAACTGTACAGCAGCAGACCGCAAGACCCTCCAGCGGACAGTGAACACAGCTGCAAAGATCATCGGTGCCCCTCTCCCCTCCATCCTGGACATTTTCCTCACACGATGCTCCTGCAAAGCCAACAGTATCGTGAAGGACTCCACACAACCCTCCCACAGTCTCTTCCAGCTTCTACCATCAGGAAGACGGTACCGGAGCATCAGAGCCCGCTCTGCCAGACTGCTCAACAGCTTTTTCCCCCAGGCTGTGAGAGCCCTGAACTCAAATCACCCCGCCCCTCTCTGAACCCCCATACAAACCCCCTACCTCCTGAAACATGGACCATCTGAAACGTATGGAACTTTTTTTTTTTTTGTGCAATCGAAGTGTGATACACGCAGGTGAGTGGGCCTGTACAAACCACCTGTAGTAGCACACTCTCCTCCTCTATGCGCACTAGTCACTTTTCACACACACTGCTGTGTGTATACAAATCCCACAAAAGAACTCAGTAATATATGTATGTTTACATGCTCATGCACTACAAATCATCCTGCACTGTTCCCCAGCCAACTGCTGACTCACAATGTTTCTCTTCGCACATGTACAGTATTTATCTGAAGCACTCGTATAGGTTGTATAGTTTGTATTTTTTAGTTTATGTATAGGTAAAAAAAAAAGTTTTTATATATAGTATATTTATAGTCAAAATCTATCAGTAGGATAGTTGTGTATAGGTTTATATTGTTTTACTTCATTGCTGTTGTCACGAATCTGGTCTGCACTTCCGTTCATTCAACACCAGAGGTCACTCGCTCACCACTTTGACTTTCACATCACACATCACAATGGACTGCGTTTCCCATCAGCCATCTCACCAATCAGACGCTCACCTGATCACACGCGCACAGCTGTAACCAATCACACTGATCACATACCCTATTTAAGCCACGGACTTTCTCTCCCTCATCGCCGAATATTGTTTGCATTATCGCTGCCCTACAGAGCCTTGTTAGTTTCCCTAGTCTTGCTTTTTTCGGATTGTGTTTTCCCCTGACTGGACTCTCGCTCACGTTTTGGATTACCTCTCGTGTCAAGCCCCTTTGGATACTGTTCGCCGATCGTCGACCCACGCTTGTCTTTGTTTACTCTCTGTCTCGCCCATGTTATACCTGTTTGCCAATGTTTGACCCTGCCTGTACGACCACGTCTCTGCTCAATAAAAGCTCGCACATGGATCCACACGTCTCACGTCTCGTCAGTCCCGTTACAGAATACTTGGCCGTCAAACAAGGATCCAGCAGCTTTTCAAGTGGACACTGGCCAGGTATGAACACTACAAAACTGTTATTGGCCCTCGAACAAGGCACACGATCACTCAAGGATTATGTTCAGGAGTATTTGAACATTTCTGTTTATTCTGATTTGCCGGACTGTGTTTTGATAGAGATTTTCTGCAATGGAATAAATAAGTCTTTACAAACTGAGCTTAGACACAAGGGTCCACATTCATCACTCGCCCAGTTTTTGGACTATGCTTTGTTGTGTGTTGGCTCTCCATTCACTGTGGGTGTCACGGATGAGGAATGCGACACCACAACGATGACTGAAATGGCAGCGACACCCGTTCACAAAATGGCGGCCACAACAACACCCTGTCATGTCATTGCTGCTATTCATGAGCCAAGTCAAGTCACAGCTGATCTTCACGAATCAACCCAAATTGAGTGGTTTGTACAAATTGATCACGTCTCCGCTGACCGTCCAGAGTCACGTCACGTCTCCGCTGACCTTCCAGAGTCACGTCATGTCCGGGCTGACACATCCAGATCATCAAGGTCAGTCGCCCATTATTCCAGTTTGATGTCTAGTGTGAGGGATGTACCGCTGGTGTCTGCACGCACGGCTGGTATCCCCAAACCCACTCACTCTAGCCCTCCTGTTCCTGAACTGATTCCCCTGTCCGAAGTGCTTCCCATGATAGGGATCGCATTTTGGTGTGTTTGGGCTGCATACACCACCACAGAACTCCCAGAGGTGGCGGCGTCCACTATGATGTCTCTAGAGGTGGCGGCTGACGCTGCAGAACCTCCTGAGGTAGTGGCGCTCGCTGCTGGGTTCCCCGAAGTTATGGTGCCCGCTGCAGTTTCTCCAGAGGTGGCAGTGCATACTGCAGAGCCTCCCGAGGCAGTGGTGCTCCCTTCAGCTCCTTGTATGGTGGTAGTGCCCAGTAATGTACTCTCTATCTGTTGTGTTGTGGTCGAAGAGACCATTACTGAACTCTCCCTGTGTCCTGTGTTTACCACTGTAGAACTTCCAGAGGGGGTGGCAACCGCCGCAGAACCTCCAGAGGTGTCAGCGGTATCTGTCAATGAACTCTCGTTCTGTCCTGTCACGGCTATGGAGGCCGTCAATGAACTCTCGCCCTGCCCTGTCACGGCTCTGGAGGCCGTCAAGGAACTCTCATTCTGTCCTGTCACGGCTATAGGGGCCGTCAATGAACTCTCACCCTGCCCTGTCACGGCTCTGGAGGCCGTCTGTGAATTCTCTGCCTGTCCTGTCACAACTAGAAGGGCTGTCCCTGAACTTTTGCCCTGTCCTATCACGGCCAGGGAGGCCGTCTGTGAACTCCCTTCCTGTTCTGAATCAGGTTTTGAACTATCTGTCGGTCCCATCTTCCCCAATGAGTCTGTTTTTGAACTGTCTGTCTTGCACGTTACTGTCCCAAAACTGTCTGCTTCTGTCTCTGTCTATGCCCCAGATTTTGAGTTGCCTATCAGTCCTGTCTCAGCCAATGCATTTGTTTATGAACTGTCGTCCTGTCCAGTCCTAGTCAGGGAACTTATTGATGGTTTTTTCATGTTCCCTATCTTAGTCCTTGTGTTTGTGCATGTTCTTTCTCCTTCTTGTGTCTCAATGTTCCCTAGGTCCCAGTCTCTGCTGTGGATTCCTGATCTGTCTTGGAGGTCTCCTGCCTTGTCTGCTCCGCACTGGTTGGCTCCTGCTCGGTCTGCTCCGCCATGGAGATCTTCTGCCCTGTCTGCTCCGCCCTGGTGGGTTTCTGCTCTGCCTTGGGGGTCGTCTGCCCTGTCCGCTCCGCCCTGGTGGGCTCCTGTTTCGTCTGCTCTGCCTCGGTGCCCTTCTCTGCCGGCTTTGCCTCAGTTCCAGGTCTCTTCGCTTCCACAAGGACCTGGCCCTCCATCCCTCCCCCTGTTCCGCCTCCGCTCCACCTCCCTCCTGATTATAGACTGTGTGGAGCGTCTGGAAGCCGCTCCTTGGGGGGGGGCTCTGTCACGAATCTGGTCTGCACTTCCGTTCATTCAACACCAGAGGTCACTTGCTCACCACTTTGACTTTCACACCACACATCACAATGGACTGCGTTTCCCATCAACCATCTCACCAATCACACGCTCACCTGATCACACGCACACAGCTGTAACCAATCACACTGATCACATACCCTATTTAAGCCACGGACTTTCTCTCCCTCGTCGCCGAGAATTGTTTGCATTATCGCTGCCCTACAGAGCCTTGTTAGTTTCCCTAGTCTTGCTTTTTTCAGATTGTGTTTTCCCCTGACTGGACTCTCACTAACGTTTTGGATTACCTCTCTTGTCAAGCCCCTTTGGATACTGTTCGCCGATCGTCGACCCATGCTTGTCTTTGTTTACTATCTGTCTCGCCCATGTTATACCTGTTTGACCCTGCCTGTACGACCACGTCTCTGCTCAATAAAAGCTTGCACATGGATCCACACGTCTCACGTCTCGTCAGTCCCGTTACAGCTGTATGCCTGTATTTATGTAGCACCGTGGTCCTGTGAGGCATGACATTTCGTTCCACTGTATGCCCCCACATGTAGCGGAATGACAATAAAGCTCAACTTGACTTGACTTGATATATGAAATACAGTAAATATATTTGTATTACTACAAACATCACTCAAGTACATTTTAAAACATTATACAAAAAAACACTATAATAAATGAAAAAAGACTGAAATGCTATGGCAGAGCTATCTTATCAATTTGTAGAACATTTCAGTTATACCTGTAGTACTGAAAAGTACAGAATTTGACATCAATGAATAAATAAAAATTACAATGCAATTTTCTGAAGAAAAAATAAATGAATAAAAATTTACTGAAAAACAAAGTGCAGAAATGAATAGCTGTGTGTGTGCAATGACTCAAGATGAAGATGATAAAGTTCAAGCAACAGAATAGGTGTCACAAAGAGCACCCTCACCTGAATAATCTGAACACACCTGAGAAGATGGCGTCCCTGGAGAGTAGCGTGGCAGGAGCTGCTCTCAGGACAAAATAAAAACGATCTGATTTTCATAACCCTAATGTATTAAATGCGAAGGATAATTATGCTGCAGCTCTCCTGAATCCCTAAAAGATGAAATTCATGCAGAAAACTTTGTTTTACGGATATATGATTGCCCTCCTATATGTTTCGGTTCAGTGTTGTTGGACTACTCACGTACGCTGAAACGAGGTCCAATCAGCAGTTCATCTCAGTGTACCAGGTCAGTTCGCCTCGTATTCCGTTGTTTTGAACCACGGAAAGGCTTCAATACCAACTGTACAAAGGAATTCAACACATGTGAGATCTACACGGCCTCAGAGAAAAGTGCTGCTTTATTTGATGACAACGCTTCTCCTGGCTGGTGATATTCAGCTTAACCCAGGTCCTGGTGTCATCGGTGATGCTCGGTGTGTCGTTTTGGATTATGTTGCTGCACCTGGAGGTGTTTTGTGGTCCACGCCGGATAATGGTGATCAAGCCGAGATTGATCATGGCTTGGTTGTTTTGCCTGGGTTTGTTGGCGATTCACCGGAGATTCCCACGATGGCCATTGGTGATCAAGCCAGGGTTAACTGTGGGTTGGATGTGTTGCTGGAGTGTATTAGAGGAGTTTCCACTACACCACATCGTGAATCAGCCGTAGAGAAGCATTGCAAGCTGCAATACATTCAAACGGTGAACCATTCTAAAATAATTTGGGACCGTGGGGCTAAACCAAAGGGTATTTTAGGAGGACATTTAAATGTTCGAAGTATGTTATCAAAACATGAACAACTTGAAAAATTGCTTATGGACTCAAATTTAAACTTCTTGTGTTTGTCTGAAATGTGGTTAACTAAAACTTTTCCTAGTACATATTTAGCAATGCCTTGGTATAAATATTTCAGACAAGATAGGAAAAATGGCAGAGGAGGAGGGCTTCTTATCTATGTTAAAGATCATTTTATAAGTAAACAAGATCATCTTGAATGTTCAAATGATTTTGAATGTGTTGCTGTTTTAATTACTTTATCTTCTCAAATGTCTTTCACCATTGTTGCAGTTTATAGGCCCCCTTCGTCTGATATTTCATTTTTTTATCATTTTAGCAAACTTTTTAAAGAAATTGAGATAAATAAAGAGTGTATTGTTTTGGGAGATTTCGATCTTAACTGGTCTGATAAAATGACCAAAAAGAAACTGAAGGAAATAATTAAATTACATGATTTTACACAATTGGTTGAGGGCCCTACATGAATTACAGCTACTTCTCGGACCTTATTAGATCTTATCTTTACTAATAAACCAGACAGAATTACAAAAACTTTTAATATTTTAACTGGAATATCAGATCACAATTTAATACTTGTTTCTAGGAAGCTGAATAAGAATAGATTTGTATATCATAATACTAACCAGAGTAACCAGAAACATTCATATAGAATACCAAAAAAAGGATATGAGTGCTTTTGAAGAAGAGCTTGGACAAATTGATTGGCAATCACTTTTATTTTCTGAAAACTTGGAAACTGCACATAGAATATTTATAGAGGAGCTAAAAAATGTAAGGAATAAATATATTGAAAATGCAAAGTCGGCAACACCTAAGCTCCAAAAGTATCAAAGAAAAATTTATTAATTAAAAAATTCACATAAGGTGTAACGTTTGAGCACACAGGCTCTTCATCAGACAAATGAACAACACTGATATGCGTCTATTTATACATGTGAGCAAAAGGTCACATGACCTAACACAATATACCCAAAATAATAATAATAATAATAACAACAACAACAATAAATAAACCAAAGTAACCGCAGTCAAAAAGAAAAACAACAACAACAAAGAAATGACAAAATACAATTCTCAATACACAATACAACAAGATTAATTAATACCTGCCTACATACATAAATTCAACCAATACCATCAAAACCTTTATTGAGCTATATAAAAAAAAAAAAAAAACACATAATTGGATAAGCATTCCATATTTAAAGAAATGGACGAATATCAAAATCCTCATTAAGACCTCTCGGGGACAAAGTATCTAATGTAAAAATCCAAAAGGCTTCACGTTGTAAAAGTAATTTATTGATGTCACCACCGCGCCGTGGACACTTAACTACTTCTATTCCTATATACTGAAGAGTGGAAACGGAATGTCTCGAGTTTACAAAGTGCTGAGCTACTGGACTTTTCGGATCGCGATGTCTGATTGCACACCGATGTTCAGAAATACGATTTTTCAAAGGTCTGCTAGTCTTACCAACGTAACACAAACCACAAGGACAACGCAACAAATAAATAACATTAGCCGTCTTGCACGAAATCGTACCCCGAATCTTAAATATTTTCGTCGTATGAGGATGTGTAAAAGTCAATGTCTTATACGTGAAATTACACTGTTGACAGTTACCACATCTATAATTCCCATACGGTATTTTATTCAAAAAATGAGGAGCAGGTTTCAAATCAGATTTGACCAAAATATTACGAAGACTGGGTGTTTTCTTGTACACTAGACATGGTGGTTCATCAAAACACTTCTTAAGACCGGGATCACTCTCAACAATGTGCCAATGTTTCAATAAAACATGATGAATGTCCTTCGAAACAGGCGAATATTGAATATAACAGTTAACCCGACGTTTAATTTTTTTTGTTTTTTTGACAAGACTCTCCTGTTGCGATACATCTTTAAAACGACTCACTGCAGACTGGATCCACTCTTCTCGATATGATCGTTTTCTGAATCTCTCCGATAGAATTTGTGATTGCTGTTGAAAATCTGCATCTTTACTACAAATACGTGAATACGACTAAATTGTGAAATTGGTAACGAACGCTTTAATGACACAGGATGATAAGATTGTCCGTGCAAGATGGTGTTACGGTCAGTTGGTTTACGATACAAAGTAGTTTCAATGCCAGATGCAGTGCGAAGAACAAGCACATCCAAAAAATTCATTTTCTCTTGATGAAATTCAATAGTAAATTTCAACGCACTACATTTATTATTTACCAAACTATGAAACTCCAGTAACTCAGATTCAGCACCACTCCATATTAAAAAACATCATCGATATAACGTTTCCATAGAACAATGTGTCTCAAAAAATAATTTACCACAGGGTTTAACACAAACTGATGTTCAAACATCCCACAAAAAAGGGATGCAAAGCTTGGGGCCATCTTGGAACCCATGCTAACCCCTGAAATCTGCAAATAATAATCTGACCCAAACAGAAAATAATTATGTGAAAGCACCAATTTTGCCAAATCACTCAAACATGTAGTACTTGGTACCTGACCCGGACGTTGATCAAGAAAAATTCCATAGCCTCTAACCCACCCTGAAATGGAACATTGGTGTAAAGCGATTCAACATCCATGGTGACTAGAAAAACAGGATAATCAGGTAATTTCACATTATTCATAAGTTCAATAAAATCCATCGTGTCCTTAATATAAGAAGGTAAAGACATGACCAAAGGTTGTAAATGGAAATCAACAAAAGCAGAAATTCTCTCTGTCAATGACCCAATTGCTGCAACTATGGGTCTACCAGAAGGGATTTCTATACGGTTTGTGAATTTTAGGTAACGTGTATAATACCGAGTAATCGGATGTTCAACACGCATATATTCGTATTCATCTTTGGTCAGCTGATGGGAATCTACAAAACGTTGTAAAGTATTGTATACAGATGTCTTAAAATGCGCCAAAGGATTCGTACTCAATTTTTTATAGAAAGCCGAATTAGAAAGTTGTCTCTGTATTTCAAATTCATAATCTTTTCGATCTAAAATCACCACTGCTCCACCCTTATCAGCACTTTGAATCACTATAGACGAATCTTTTTTAAGTGATTCCAGTTCCGACAGTTGTGCCTTCGTCAAATTATGTGCAAGTTTATATTGTTTTTTAGATTTGAATATAGATACAACATCACTTTCTACAAGCCTACAATAAGTGTCCAAAGAGGCATTTCTATTCTTGAAAGGAATAAAAGTGGATTTACCTCTAAAACCAGTCCGATGTAATTCACTAGAATTATAGTCCTCTACAGATGTACCACCGTAACTATCCCGTGACTCAGAGGTTATATCAGACGTGAAAACACCAGAATCCGATGAATGAATCTGCTGTGTCTGTCTCACATTAAAAAATTCTTTGAGTCTCAAGTTGCGAAAAAATTTTTGCAAATCAATATAAGTGTCAAATTCATTGCAGTGTGCAGTTGGTGAAAACGAGAGTCCTTTATTAAGGACAGTTAAACAGTCATTGGAGATCACTTTGCTCGATAAATTGATGGCATTAATCACTTCTGTATCGTTCTCCGTGTCACATATTGAGATCTTACAGGACCTCTTTTTGCTCCTCCTGCATTTTTTCTTTGACGAGAGATGTTGAATTGTCGTCCGCCTTCTAAAAAACGTTGGGACTGAGACGGATAACTGGAATCTGAATCCCGATCAAGTGAAGACGACGACTGAGCAGATGAATACCTGTTGTCATCATGCTGTAAAGAATTACGAGCCCCACGAGAAGTGAATTGTGGCAATGAATGACGCCTCCACTGTGATCTCCACTGGTAAACCCGATCGTTGGCATAGTCAGCAGCATCTCGATTAAACTTGCTTTTCTTGGATGCAACAATCTCCTTTTTTAGTTCCGTGATTCGTTGATTACATTCCAATAGCACTGAGTCAAGTTGTTCCTTGTCAGGATATTCCACAGATAGCTGAATTTTAACCTCTTCCATTTCTTTTCGAATATTCACCAGCTGTGCAGAAATCTCTTGTACGGTCAATGCCATTAGATCAAAAGCACACTTATTTAAAATTTCACACCATTTGTCGCAAAAACTCACATTGTCCTTGCCAATAATAGGGCTTTTGACAATCCTTAAGCCACGTGGTATTCTCTTGACTCTCAGATAGTCACTCAACGTTACTCCATGAAGATACAATTTAGTCTCCCTCTCAAGAAGTTTTTCCAGACTTTTTATCGACCGTCTTGCAAAGTCCTTAGTAGAATTTTCATCGAATAAAGAGTCTTTCATAAGTATTCGGGCTATGTCTTCATCGGAGAATTCAAAGGTTTTTGACTGATCAGCTTGTGGCTCAACCATGATTACGCCAGCAGGTGTACTGAATGAGTCTTCAAAATTGGAGTCAAAACAAGAGTGCAGTGCTAATACAAAATAACAATAAGAGCAAACAACAGCACGCACATCTATCTCAAATGGGTGCTCGACTAAAAAACAAGTAGAAGCATATTGAAAATGCAAAGTCGGCAACACCTAAGCTCCAAAAGTATCAAAGAAAAATTTATTAATTAAAAAAATTCACATAAGGTGTAACGTTTCGAGCACACAGGCTCTTCATCAGACAAATGAACAACACTGATATGCGTCTATTTATACATGTGAGCAAAAGGTCACATGACCTAACACAATATACCCAAAATAATAATAATAATAATAACAACAACAACAATAAATAAACCAAAGTAACCGCAGTCAAAAAAGAAAAAACAACAACAACAAAGAAATGACAAAATACAATTCTCAATACACAATACAACAAGATTAATTAATACCTGCCTACATACATAAATTCAACCAATACCATCAAAACCTTTATTGGAGCTATATAAAAAAAAAAAAAAAAAAAAACACATAATTGGATAAGCATTCCATATTTAAAGAAATGGACGAATATCAAAATCCTCATTAAGACCTTTTGGGGACAAAGTATCTAATGTAAAAATCCAAAAGGCTTCACGTTGTAAAAGTAATTTATTGATGTCACCACCGCGCCGTGGACACTTAACTACTTCTATTCCTATATACTGAAGAGTGGAAACGGAATGTCTCGAGTTTACAAAGTGCTGAGCTACTGGACTTTTCGGATCGCGATGTCTGATTGCACACCGATGTTCAGAAATACGATTTTCAAAGGTCTGCTAGTCTTACCAACGTAACACAAACCACAAGGACAACGCAACAAATAAATAACATTAGCCGTCTTGCACGAAATCGTACCCCGAATCTTAAATATTTTCGTCGTATGAGGATGTGTAAAGTCAATGTCTTATACGTGAAATTACACTGTTGACAGTTACCACATCTATAATTCCCATACGGTATTTTATTCAAAAATGAGGAGCAGGTTTCAAATCAGATTTGACCAAAATATTACGAAGACTGGGTGTTTTCTTGTACACTAGACATGGTGGTTCATCAAAACACTTCTTAAGACCGGGATCACTCTCAACAATGTGCCAATGTTTCAATAAAACATGATGAATGTCCTTGAAACAGGCGAATATTGAATATAACAGTTAACCCGACGTTTAATTTTTTTGTTTTTTGACAAGACTCTCCTGTTGCGATACATCTTTAAACGACTCACTGCAGACTGGATCCACTCTTCTCGATATGATCGTTTTCTGAATCTCTCCGATAGAATTTGTGATTGCTGTTGAAAATCTGCATCTTTACTACAAATACGGCGAATACGACTAAATTGTGAAATTGGTAACGAACGCTTTAATGACACAGGATGATAAGATTGTCCGTGCAAGATGGTGTTACGGTCAGTTGGTTTACGATACAAAGTAGTTTCAATGCCAGATGCAGTGCGAAGAACAAGCACATCCAAAAAATTCATTTTCTCTTGATGAAATTCAATAGTAAATTTCAACACACTACATTTATTATTTACCAAACTATGAAACTCCAGTAACTCAGATTCAGCACCACTCCATATTAAAAACATCATCGATATAACGCTTCCATAGAACAATGTGTCTCAAAAATAATTTACCACAGGGTTTAACACAAACTGATGTTCAAACATCCCACAAAAAGGATGCAAAGCTTGGGGCCATCTTGGAACCCATGCTAACCCCTGAAATCTGCAAATAATAATCTGACCCAAACAGAAAATAATTATGTGAAAGCACCAATTTTGCCAAATCACTCAAACATGTAGTACTTGGTACCTGACCCGGACGTAGATTTCAGGGGTTAGCATGGGTTCCAAGATGGCCCCAAGCTTTGCATCCCTTTTGTGGGATGTTTGAACATCAGTTTGTGTTAAACCCTGTGGTAAATTATTTTTGAGACACATTGTTCTATGGAAACGTTATATCGATGATGTTTTTAATATGGAGTGGTGCTGAATCTGAGTTACTGGAGTTTCATAGTTTGGTAAATAATAAATGTAGTGCGTTGAAATTTACTATTGAATTTCATCAAGAGAAAATGAATTTTTGATGTGCTTGTTCTTCGCACTGCATCTGGCATTGAAACTACTTTGTATCGTAAACCAACTGACCGTAACACCATCTTGCACGGACAATCTTATCATCCTGTGTCATTAAAGCGTTCGTTACCAATTTCACAATTTAGTCGATTCGCCGTATTTGTAGTAAAGATGCAGATTTTCAACAGCAATCACAAATTTATCGGAGAGATTCAGAAACGATCATATCGAGAAGAGTGGATCCAGTCTGCAGTGAGTCGTTTTAAAGATGTATCGCAACAGGAGAGTCTTGTCAAAAACAAAAAATTAAACGTCGGGTTAACTGTTATATTCAATATTCGCCTGTTTCAAGGACATTCATCATGTTTTATTGAAACATTGGCACATTGTTGAGAGTGATCCCGGTCTTAAGAAGTGTTTTGATGAACCACCATGTCTAGTGTACAAGAAAACACCCAGTCTTCGTAATATTTTGGTCAAATCTGATTTGAAACCTGCTCCTCATTTTTGAATAAAATACCGTATGGGAATTATAGATGTGGTAACTGTCAACAGTGTAATTTCAATGATAAGACATTGACTTTACACATCCTCATACGACGAAAATATTTAAGATTCGGGTACGATTTCGCAAGACGGCTAATGTTATTTATTTGTTGCGTTGTCCTTGTGGTTTGTGTTACGTTGGTAAGACTAGCAGACCTTTGAAAATCGTATTTCTGAACATCGTGTGCAATCAGACATCGCGATCCGAAAAGTCCAGTAGCTCAGCACTTTGTAAACTCGAGACATTCCGCTTCCACTCTTCAGTATATAGGAATAGAAGTAGTTATGTCCACGGCGCGGTGGTGACATCAATAAATTACTTTACAACGTGAAGCCTTTTGGATTTTTACATTAGATACTTTGTCCCCTAGAGGTCTTAATGAGGATTTTGATATTCATTCATTTCTTTAAATATGGAATGCTTATCCAATTATGTGTTTTTTTTTTTTTTTTTTTTTTTTTTTTTGTTTTTATATAGCTCCAATAAAGGTTTTGTTGGTATTGGTTGAATTTATGTATGTAGGCAGGTATTAATTAATCTTGTTGTATTGTGTATTGAGAATTGTATTTTGTCATTTCTTTGTTGTTGTTGTTTTTTCTTTTTTGACTGCGGTTACTTTGGTTTATTTATTGTTGTTGTTGTTGTTGTTATTATTATTATTATTTTGGGTATATTGTGTTAGGTCATGTGACCTTTTGCTCACATGTATAAATAGACGCATATCAGTGTTGTTCATTTGTCTGATGAAGAGCCTGTGTGCTCGAAACGTTACACCTTATGTGAATTTTTTTAATTAATAAATTTTTCTTTGATACTTTTGGAGCTTAGGTGTTGCCGACTTTGCATTTTCAATATGCTTCTACTTGTTTTTTAGTCGAGCACCCATTTGAGATAGATGTGCGTGCTGTTGTTTGCTCTTAAGGAATAAATATACAAAACTAGTTGGAAATAAGTCTAGAAATAATAATTTACCATGGATTAGTGAACAGGTATGGATACTTATGAAAAGGCGTGATACTGCTTTAAAAAAAGCTATAAAATCTGGTTTACAACAAGATCGACTTCTTTTTAATAGTTTAAGAAATAAGGTAGTTAAGACATTACGGCAGGCTAAGGCACAATTTTTTGTTAATATTCTAAATGAGGCTAAAGGTAATAGTAAAAGGGTATGGCAAACTGTTAATAAATTGACAAAGAAAGACATTAAATCATGTAATAAATGTTTAGAATTGGATTTTAAAGGAAGTATAATTGATAAATCTGATGAAATTGCTGATGTATTTAATAATTACTTTGTTGACTCAGTTCAAAATTTGAGTTCAAAATTTGAAATAAGACATAAAGAAATTAATTCAGTGAATTTAGTAAAACCTGCACTTCATTTGACAACAGTTACAGAGTGTATAATTCAGGATATTATAAAAATTTAAAAATTCCAATGCCAAAAATATAGATTGTTTAGACTGTAATTTCTTAAAAAATAATAGTGATATCTTTTAGTGAGGTGTTGCAGGGCGATAGCAAGCGGCGCCTTGCAACGCTACGAAGAGCAGAATGCTTGAGAAAGCAACATAAGAAGAAAGAACGAACAAGGACTGCCTTCTATAGAGATCCCTATAGGTTCGCCAAAGACCTCTTTGTCAAGGAGAAAAGCGGGACTCTCAAAGTACCTGTGAGGGAACTGGAGGAGTACCTGAGAAAGACCTACTCCGACAATAAGAGGCATGTCCCAGCCACCATCCCCGATGACATGCCACCAATCCAACCACCTGAGCACCAGTTGGACACAAGACCCTTAACATGGAGCGAAGTTGAGAACACAGTAAAGCGGGCAAGAACAGCATCAGCCCCTGGGCCTAACGGTGTTCCATATAGGCTCTATAAGAATACACTGGGCGTCTTGAAGTTCCTCTGGAAGCTAATGAAGGTGACATGGGGAAAAAGGCATCATACCTAAGGCATGGAGAAGGGCAGGAGGGATCCTGATTCCCAAAGAGAAGAACTCCTCAACCATCCACCAATTCCGCCAGATCAGCTTGCTGAATGTGGAAGGAAAATTTTTCTTCAGTGTTGTGGCCCAAAGGCTCTCAGCATTTCTGCAAAAGAACAATTATGTTGACACGGCAGTGCAGAAGGCAGGGATAAGTGGTTTCTCAGGGTGCTTGGAACACGCAAATGTCATCTGGCACCAAGTACAAACGGCCAAGAAGGAAAAGAAGGACTTGCATGTGGTTTTCTTAGATCTTGCCAATGCATTTGGGTCAGTGCCTCATGAGGTGCTGTGGGCAGCCTTCAACTTCTTCCAAGTCCCAGAGGGCATCACAAGGCTGGTCAAAGCCTATTTCCAGGACCTACAGTTCTGCGTTACAACTCAGGATAGTACAACTGCTTGGCAGCACTTGGAGATAGGTATAATGGCGGGCTGCACCATCTCCCCACTGGCCTTCACTATGGCAATGGAGTTAATAATTCGGGCATCTCGATGGGTGGTTGGAGGGGAACGTCTGAAGAGTGGGCTGCGGCTTCCTCCAATCAGGGCGTATATGGATGACATGACGACCATAACAACGACTAACGCATGCACCAAACGCCTGCTGTATAAACTCCAGGGAAACATCAAATGGGCACGAATGGAGATTAAACCCAGCAAATCCCACAGTATCTCCATTTTTAAGGGCCAGATCATAAATGACAGGTTCCTCATTAATGGCGAGCCGATACCAACTATCCTGGAGAAGCCCATAAAAAGCCTTGGTCGGTGGTACAACACAGATCTCAAAGACGCCGATCAGGTGGAACAACTAAAGCAGGATACCATAAGTGGCCTGAAGCAGATCAACAGCACTGCTCTCCCAGGAAAGCTGAAGCTCTGGTGCCTTCAGTTCGGACTGCTGCCCCGCCTCATGTGGCCAATTTCCATATATGAGGTCACCCTATCCCACGCCAATCGACTGGAGCGATTGGTGAATGTGCAGGTGAGAAAGTGGCTTGGACTACCCAGATGCCTCAGCAGTATAGGACTGTATGGCAATGGAGCCCTCTCTCTACCAATCTCAAGCCTTGTGGAGGAGTACAAATGCTCTAAAGCAAGGCTTGAAATGACTCTCACAGAATCCCGGGATCCCTTCGTCAGAGGGGCCACTCCAGCCTTAGCCACAGGGAGGAGGTGGAGGCCAGGTGTAGCAGTGGCACAGGCAAAGTCCGCTCTGAGACACCGGGATATAGTGGGCCAAGTACAACAAGGCAGAGGGGGCCTAGGGATGGGAGCAAAAACACCCACATGGCAGAAGGCTACTCCAGCTGAACGCCGGCGCCTGGTGGTCGAGGAGGTGCGCCACCAGGAAGAAGCGGACAGGTGTGCCAGAGCGGTGTCCCAAGCCAAGCAAGGCCGCTGGATGAGGTGGGAAGGGGTGGAGAGGAGGAAGATCACTTGGAGCGAGCTGTGAAACACAGAGTCCAATATGCTGAGCTTTACCATCAGAGCCACATATGATGTCCTGCCTTCTCCAACCAACCTACATCTCTGGTTTGGAGAGGATCCAGCCTGTCCCCAGTGTCTTGCCCCAGCAACCCTGAAACACATCCTGGTGGGCTGCAAGACCAGCCTTACGCAAGGCAGATACACCTGGCGCCACAACCAAGTGCTGAAGTGTCTGGCTGCTACACTGGAGAATAAGAGGGTAACCGTCAACGGCATGCCCCCTGGAAGCCCAGACTACCTTCCGCCAACCAACATCTTTCGTCCGGGAAGGGTAGAAATGTTCGACCAATCGATTGCCTCTAGATTCATGCCCCACTGAACGCAGCCCGGGACTGGGAAATGCGGGTAGATTTAAGTCAGAGGCTCATCTTTCCACCCGAAATTGCAGTGACCAACCTGCGCCCGGACCTGGTGCTTTGGTCCAAATCCTGTCAACATGTCTTTATAGTGGAGCTGACAGTCCCGTGGGAGGAAGCCATCGATGAGGCATTTGAAAGGAAAAGGGTGCGATATGCAGATTTGGCTGCCGAAGCAGTGGACCGGGGATGGAAGGTAAATGTGCATCCAGTGGAAGTGGGCTGCAGGGGCTATGTTGCTAGTTCCATCATAAGGCTGCTGAAGGAGGTGGGAATTAGAGGACAGGCTCAGTGGAAGACCATCAAAGACCTTGCAGCTGCTACCGAAAGAAGCAGTCACTGGCTGTGGCTGAAGCAGAAGGAGACTGTATGGGCTCCCAAGTGACCTCATGGAGCCTCTGGTGCGACACACACCCAGGTCTGATCAGCCTGTGGTGGGCCAGCCTCGGGTGAGGGTGTATTGTGATTTAAAAGGCCGAAACACCCAATGAGGCCGGGGTGCACAACTGATGATGTGTCGTATTGGAGGCACCAGGCGGTCATCTCCCAAGCCAACCCCACCCCAAGAGGACATCTCCAACAATAGTGCTTGCTGAATATCGAGGGATTTTAACATCTAGTCCTAGTAGATATATATTCTTAGAACCAATTACTCATTTTGTGAATTTATCAATTAAACAATCTATATTCCCAAGTTGTTGGAAAATGGGGTTAGTTACCCCAGTTTTTAAGACGGGTGATCCAACTAATGTGGTTAATTATAGGCCGATCTCAATTTTATCAGTAGTGTCTAAAATAGTAGAAAAAGTAGTAACTGAGCAAATTGTGAATTTCGTAGATATACAAAATAATTTATTGTGTCCTATGCAATTTGAGTTTCGTAAACAGCATTTGACAGAAACTGCTGTATGTTATTTTATTGAGCAAATTCGGTCAAAATTAGATAAGGGTGGGGTTGTGGGTGCTGTGTTCCTTGATTTACAAAAGGCATTCGATACACTAAATCACAATATTTTATTATCTAAATTATCACATTTTAATTTTTCGGGAGACACAATAAAATGGATTGAGTCTTATCTTACATCAAGGAAACATTATACCCGGATTAATACATACATATCTTCTTTAAGAGATTGTCCCACAGGAGTTCCTCAGGGGTCAGCCCTAGGGCCATTACTCTTTAGTTTGTATTTGAATGATTTTCCAGATGTTTGTCCTCATGTAGATATTCAAATGTACGCAGATGACACTGTGATTTATGCACATGACAAAACAAAAGAAAAGGTGGCACAAAAATTATCTATCGCAATGACAATTTTAGATTGGTTTACTCAGTGCTGCTTAACATTAAACGTTTGTAAAAGTGCATGTATGTATTTTAAAATTAAAAAGGAGGAGGAGATCCAACCAGATATATTAGTTAATGGTGAAAAATTACAAATTGTACCAGATTTTAAGTATCTTAAGTAAATTTTAAGTAAATAGTCTCAACTTAGACATTTTAAATTTATACGGAGTCAACTTTCAATAGAAGCTTCAAGAGTCTTTTTGAATTATTTGATCTTTTCACATTTCTCTTATTGTATTACTTCATGGTCGCAAGCAGGAAAATCTACTCTTAGACCTTTATATACTTTGTATAAACATGCTCTGAAAGTATTCGACAAGAAACCTAACAGGTATCATCATTGTTTGATTATTAACAAGTAAAATTTTTTTTTACTTTTGATAATTTTATTGTGTTTTATAATTGTTGTTTAATGTACAAAATTGTTAACAATCTCGCATCTTCACCCCTGAAGGAATTTGTTTTCTCTTGTACTGAAAATATAAGACAAACTAGAGCTTCGTCTAGAGGTGATTGTGCAGTGAATTTTAGAGTTACTGATTTTGGTCATTCAGCTTTCTCTGTAAGGGCTGTTAATAACTGGAATAATTTACCAATTAATATAAGACAGTGTTCTACCTTAGCACAGTTTAAGCTACATTTAAAAATATGGTTAAAGACGAGTCAGGTATGTGACCATTGAGTATTTCTGTATTTTGAATGAATCTTTGGGGAGTTGTAAGATTTTTATAATTGTTTGTAGGATGATGCTTTGTAGTACTTACAGGGGATATTTTGTAGAAATTAGGGTTTTATGTGGGGGATTATATTTTTGGTAACACTTTATTTTGATGGTCCCTTTTGAACATTCTGTTGACACTAAGTAATGTTGCAACTACATGTTAACAAACTCTCATAAGAGTATTAGTAGACTGTCTGCTTCATATATACTAACTCCTTATTGTGTTGGTCTCCCAACAGATATTCGACTGACTATAAGTAACTTTGCAAGAACCTGTCAACTTATTCTAACCCTAACCCTACCAGTCAACTAATACACTACTAACAATCTAATGAGAGTTAGTAGAAATGTAGGTGCAACATTACTTATAGTCAATAGAATGTGTTAAAGGGACCATCAAAATAAAGTGAAACCATATTTTTTTCTGTAAAATTTTGGGGGGATTTTATTGTACATGGTATTATACTGATGTTTTTGTCACATAACTTGTTTTGTATTTTCCTGCCCAGGGACAGCAGATTAATTTTAATAAATAAAAAATAAATAAAATACTAATCACCTGCACCTGTTCCCAATCATCACAGCCACTTATCCACAGTATATAAGCACACACCTCAGTCTCACTCATTAGGTGTGTTTGACTTCATGCGGCGCCATGAAAACCGATCGGCGGCTGACTTGAAGCAGTGCATGCCGGTTAGAAAATTTATCCGACTTGAACCGGCGCCGGCACCGACGCCACGTCGCTGTCACGTGTGGCATCAAAGTACCGTGATAGCATTTCGAAAGCAGCCGGCTGACTCAGCCAGCGCAGTTTCTCCAGAGCGACTGCGGGAGCGCTGATGAGGACACAACTGTTTCATTATACAAACCTTTGTATAATTTTTGCATAATAATAAAAAAAATACTGCCCACAAATCTGTTTTTAGAACAGTAAAAGCTTTTTTTTTTTACTGTATATTCACAATGTTATATTGTCACATTTAATAAATAAAATAAAAAACACTGATAAACGGTTATTGGTATTTAAATAGTATATGTTTGTTGAACTTTATTCTTGAACAGATGGCCCTGTATTAAGCAGTATATAAAAAGTGTTTCTGTTGTTCATGAAAACATTTCTAAAACATCCGTGCATTTGACAAATATAGCATGTTATTCACTTCATCTGTGGTAAGAGTATGCAAACACCGCGAGAGCATCACTATCGGGAGCAGAAAGTGTCCGACTTGACGTCTCCGCTTTCAGTTCCGCCCCCGACTGCAAGCGGTTGCTCTCGCCGATAGGTCTGTGCGGCGCTGCATGAAGTCGAACACACCTATTGGCTGCATCCGAAACCGCCTACTTCTCTACTATATAGTAGGCGAAAAGCAGTAGGCGAGCGAATAAGTATGTCTGAAACCTCAGTATTCATATTAGAGTAGGCAAGAATTACCTGGGTGACATACTAATTCTCGCGAGATTCGGACGTGCGTCTACTTAAAGTGCGTCCGAATATGCCTACTTACCTACTATATAGTAGGGGAAAAGCAGTAGGCGAGCGAAGAAGTATGTCCGAAACCTCAGTATTCATATTAGAGTAGTCGAGAAGTTCCCGAATGTCCTACTGCTTCAGCCCAGATTCTTGAGTGCTCATCGATGGATTCTTTTCAATCCCAGAAGCCCACGGGAGATCAATACGTCATCATCGAACGTGATGGAGAACAGCGATGCGGGTGTTTACAAATGTGAGTATTACAAACCAAAAACATGGTTTCCTGTGTTAAAATCACATTTGTTGAGCTACTGTAGAGTAAACTGTTGATTTGCTGAAGGTGTAAAGACGCTAGACAGTAATGTTACAGTATATTTGTGATTTTGCTGTAAAAACACGTCTCATGTTTAGCGAACAGGGGAGCTCCAGTAAACACACGCACGTCTCCAGAGTGCATTTACATAAACCATATACATCTTAAAGACGATTACTAAATGTCTATTTAATATGAGACCGGAAAATGTACTAAAAGAATTACAGATGAGCACATGACAACATGAACACACATCTGAGTGAGAGATGTATGTGTTATTATGTCGAATTCACTGTCAACACTGCTTTAGATTAATGTAATGTATATACAAATCTACGTGGAGTAATTAAACATAACTTATCTGTTTTATTTGTCCATTAGTATTGTAGATAAACTGAGGAACATTTGTGTTGAATAAAAAGTGAGTTAACACATCAGCAACTACCTCAACATGTAAATGCAGTATTGAGCAGATAAATCACAGCTGACTGACTCTTGTCTGATGTTACAGAGACACATGAGTGTTTATCAGCTGAAGAGTGACTGATGGAGGAATGCTGCCATTAAAGGCTTTGAGTGAGTACACTATAGAAATTAATAAAACATATTTTAAATGTTAAGGTGTAGTTTATTTTGGGTAGGGGGGAACCAGTGGAACGAAATGTCGTGCCTTACAGGACCACGGTGCTACATAAATACAGGCATACAACAATGGAGTAAGACAATATAAACCTATACACAACTATCCTACTGATAGATTTTGACTATAAATATACTATCTATAAAAAGTACCTATACAAACTAAAAAATACAAACTATACAAACTATACGAATGCTTCAGATAAATACTGTACATGTGCAAGGAGAAACATTGAGTTCAAGCAGCTGGCTGGGGAACAGTGCAGGATGATTTGTAGTGCATGAGCATGTAAACATACATATATTACTGAGTTCTTTTTGTGGGATTTGTGTACACACAGCAGTGTGTGTGAAAAGTGACTAGTGCGCATAGAGGAGGAGAGTGTGCTACTACAGGTGGTTTGTACAGTTCGAATTGCACGTTACATGTTACAGGAGGTAGGGGGTTTGTATGGGGGTTCAGAGAGGGGCGGGGTGATTTGAGTTCAGGGCTCTCACAGCCTGGGGGAAAAAGCTGTTGAGCAGTCTGGTAGAGCGGGCTCTGATGCTCCGGTACCATCTTCCTGATGGAAGGAGCTGGAAGAGACTGTGGGAGGGGTGTGTGGAGTCCTTCACGATACTGTTGGCTTTGCTGGAGCATCGTGTGAGGAAAATATCCAGGATGGAGGGGAGAGGGGCACCGATGATCCTTGCAGCGGTGTTCACTGTCCGCTGGAGGGTCTTGTGGTCTGCTGCAGTACAGTTCCCGTACCAGACAGTGATGCAGCTGGTCAGCACACTCTCAATGAGTGCGTTTACATGGACCCTCTTAATGCGATTATAATGAGATTTTGGCGTTATTGCGATTATGCTTTACCTCATGTAAACGCAATACTTCAATCTAAATAATACGATTAAGCTCATAATCGCAGCAAGCATAATCGTATTAACATAGGTGGCGTACAACGATTTTAATCGGAATATACAGGCATGTAAACACCTTAATCGCAGTATTGCCGCTTTGACCAAAGTGCGCATGCGCTTGTGACATATATGAATAACGTGACACGCACCTGTAATAATACGGAGATTAGAAACAATGGAGGGGAAGAAAGCATCGCATTCTGAGGAAAACACAACAAGCTGCCAGCAGTCTCTGTGCAACATGATCTCACAGAATTCCGTGTAATGTTCACGGACTTAATTAACCCCGAATCTGTGGTGGCATCACGGAATCGCCGAAAATTCCGTGATGGACTCACAGAAAAAATTCCGCGATGGGCTCACAGAAGTGATACCAATGTAAGTCAGTGACAAGCATCAGCCGTGCTCCACGCACGGAAACCAGTGAATCCGTGCATGGACCACGGCTGATGCCTTCTGTGAGCCCATCACGGAATTTTCGGCGATTCCGTGATGCCACCACAGATTCGGGGTTAATTAAGTCCGTGAACCTTACACGGAATTCTGTGAGATCAGGTTGCTCTGTTCCTTACCCTCATCCAGAAAGGAAGAACAGAACGTGACGGCAGCGTATAGGCAAACAAATTCCATCATATTTCTATCATGGCGCCGAAAAAGTGTGGAATACAGCGATACAAAATCATTATGCATTAGACGTAAATAGATTAAAACAGCGACCAGTAACACTGCTCTTTCTGAGTCCATCATTTGTGCTGGGGTATGTGAATAATGGCAGTGAAAAAATTAACCACAATTCTTAGCGAATAATAAGAATAATGGAAATTGCATGTAAACGGGAGTAAGAGCTTTGCTCTTGACATGTAAACATCAAAATGCGATTAAGTCCTTACTCTGATTATTGGAAATAATCGCAATATTCGTGCGCATGTAAACGCAGTCAATGGTGCCCCTGTAGAAAGTGGTGAGGATGGGTGGAGGGAGACTTGCTCTTTTCAGCCGCCGGAGGAAGTGTAGGCGCTGTTGTGCCTTCTTGGAGAGTGACATGGTGTTGGTGGACCAGGTGAGATCCTCTGTGATGTGCACCCCCAGGAATTTAGTGCTGCTGACTCTTTCCACAGTCGAGCTGTCGATGGTCAGTGGGGGGTGATCAACGGAGTTTCTCCTGAAGTCCATCACAACCTCCTTTGTCTTACTCACATTGAGGGACAGGTTGTTAGTGCCACACCATTCAGCCAGCTGTGCCACTTCCTCTCTGTAGTGCGTTTCATCGTTGTTGCTGATGAGACCTACCACTGTTGTGTCATCAGCGAACTTGATGATGTGGTTGGAGCTGGACTTGGCAGTGCAGTCGTGGGTCAGCAGCGTGAAGAGCAGCGGGCTGAGCACACAGCCTTGTGGGGCACCTGTGTTCAGTGTGGTAGTGCTCGAGGTGTTGTGGCCGACACGGACTGACTGAGGTCTTCCGGTTAGAAAGTCCAGGATCCAATTGCAGAGGGAATTGTTAAGGCCCAGCAGGTTGAGTTTATTTATGAGCTGTTGTGGGATTATTGTGTTGAATGCTGAGCTGAAGTCAATGAACAGCATTCTAACGTAGGAGTCTTTATTTTCTAGGTGGGTAAGAGCCAGGTGGAGAGTGGAGGAAATTGCATCGTCCGTAGAGCGGTTCGGACGGTATGCAAACTGGAGCGGTTCGAGTGTGTTGGGGAGGCTGGTTTTGATGTTGTGCATGACTAACCTCTCAAAGCACTTCATTATGATTGGAGTCAGTGCTATGGGACGGTAGTCATTTAGACAGGACACAGGTGATTTCTTTGGTACCGGTATGATTGTTGTGGATTTGAGACATGTGGGGACGACTGCCTGGCTCAGCGAGGTGTTGAAGATATCTGTTAGGACATCTGTCAGCTGTGCAGCACAGTCTTTCAGTACACGGCCAGGTATGTTGTCGGGACCCGCAGCCTTGCGTGGGTTGATCCTAGATAGGGACTTCCTTACGTCGGCTGGAGACAGACAGAGCGCCTGGTCATTGGGAGGTGTGGGCAGTTTTTGTGCAGGTGTGTCATTCTGCATTTCAAACCGTGAGTAAAAGTGGTTGAGTGCATCTGGGAGGGATGTGTCGTCATCACAGGCCTGTGGCGGGGGCTTGTAGTCTGTGATGGTCTGAATAGCTTGCCACAGGCTCCGTGTGTCACTGCTGTCTGTGAAGTGATTGTTTATTTTTTGAGCATATGACCGTTTTGCATTTTTGATGCTGCGGGACAGATTGGCTCTTGCTGTTTTGAGGGCTGCTTTATCTCCTGATCTGAATGCTTCATCTCTGGACTTTAGCAGCCCACGAACCTCTGCTGTCATCCATGGCTTCTGGTTGGCGTGTGTGGTGATGGTCTTGGTGATTGTCACATCATCAGTGCACTTTTGGATGTAAGCAGTCACAGTTTCAGTGTACTCCTGCAGGTCTGTGTGGTTGTTGTAGGTGGCCGCCTCTTTGAACATGTTCCAGTCTGTGTCCTGGAAGCAGTCCTGCAGTGCTGAGGTGGCATTGTCTGGCCATACCTTGATCTGTTTGTGAACCGGTTTGGCCAGTTTCAGAAGTGGTCTGTATGCTGGGATTAGCATAACAGAGATGTGGTCCGAGTACCCGAGGTGGGGGCGGGGTTCAGCTTGTGGTCCGAGTACCCGAGGTGGGGGCGGGGTTCAGCTTTGTATGCGCTCTTAACTGTTGTGTAAACAAAGTCCAGTGTGTTATTTCCCCTTGTTGCAAAGTTCACATGTTGGTAGAACTTTGGCAAGACTGTCTTTAAGTTTGCGTGGTTGAAGTCACCGGCTATGATGAAAAAGCCGTCGGGGTTATTTGTTTGTTGTTCGCTGATGGCGCTGTACAGCTCGCGAAGCGCGTCCTTTGCGTTTGCGCACGGTGGGATGTATACCGCGACAATAACAATGGCCGTGAACTCCCGCGGCAGATAGAACGGTCGACACTACACAAACATAAAATCCACCAGCGATGAACAGTGTTTTGTCACTACCCCAGCATTGTTACACCATTCTTTGTTGACGTACACACACAAGTCCCCGCCACGAGTCTTACCAGACAGTGATGAATCTCTGTCCGCACAGTAGCAAGTTAGTCCGTGCAGCTGAATGGCGGAGTCCGGGATGTTGTCGTTCAGCCATGTTTCAGTGAAAACAAACACACAACAATCCCTTGTCTCATGCTGTGTAGATCGACTGAGTTGAATTAAGTCCAGTTTGTTTTCCAGAGAGCGAACGTTTGAGAGCATGAGTGTTGGAAGAGCCGGTCTTGTGGGGTTTTCCCTCAGCCTAGCTCGTATACCTCCACGCTTACCGCGCTTCCGTCCTCTCTCACACCGCTTGCGACGCCGCCTTGTGCGGGTAGCGACAGTAGGCGAGGGCGCGGTCTCGAGGTCCGGCTTCAGCAGTAAACAGAGGCCTCGTAGCTTCTCAGTAGCCGCCAGCGAAAGTTGGTCTTTGTATGCATTGCCGATATCCAAAAGTCTTTGGCGAACATATATGAGTTTAGGAGTGATTTCCTTATGAACTAGCGGTAAATTTACACTATTTGGAGACGAACAGGCGACATTAAAAGACAAAAAGCACCGTCTTTGGGACCTGGAGCAGCCGCTGCGTCTGATCGCGCCGCCATCTTGGATCCAGTGCACCAGGGCATCATCGGCATCATCATTGCTCTCCGAACTCATTCTGTTTAATAAAGTATTTTCATTAAATTACTAACATCTGTCCTGAGTCTACTTTCATGACAATAGGGCGGGATGGAGGGGGTTTTGGAGGTGGATGAGGAGATGGCGTAGGGATGGTGAGAGGCAAAAGTGCGGGATGATGGCAGGATGTGGCGAAGGGATGGTGATGGGAGGATGACGATGATGCCGATGATGCCCTGGTGGTTTAGATGGTGTTTGGCACATGGCACAGACCCAGAGCTTCCCAGTGCTGACAACACCGGGTGGAGTCGAGGGAACAAGGAGCCAAGATGTAGATGGTGTGGCTGCCAACATCTGGGGGTCGACCGATGGAGACAGAGCTGGTGGATCTGAAGGCACAGCCGGAGGGCCGATGGAGCTGAGTGTCGTCGCAGGTTCTGTAGACCTGGGAACAGCTACAGGGACGAGCATCGTTGGTGGAGCCAGAGTACCCAAGGACTGGAGTGATGCCGGTGTGACCGAGGACCATGGTGTACCCGACGGGAAAAACCCACTACAGCCAAAGAGGTGCAGGGTTGGAGCGCAGCAGACGGCTTGCAAGTCTGTGGCAGAAGTAGAGTGACGACTGATCAAGGGGGAGCCGTTGGGACGAGGTCACTTCTTTGAGTATGACTGCCATTTTCTGCAACTAAAGGCTTGCAATTCAGACACTGTAGTATTTGAAGACTGCTTTATCACAGGAAAAATAATTTATATGAAATTAGCCAGTAACTGTTTTGCATCCATGATGTATTATAACTTGCATTGATATTCATTAGAATTTAGTTTACCTTTTGACAGTATCTTCATCAAGCTTGATATATGAGTGTCCATTCTTATCCTCTTGTCTGTCGTCACTGCACAGCACTCTGAGTTACGTTGAACATTAGAAGCCTAACAACAGCACTTACAGTGAGCAGAGTTCAAGTACAAACTCACTGATATTATTTGATAACATTTTTTTTTCTTCAATAAAGCAACCTGTGAGTATTACAGGGTATGTTGATAATTGTGGTTTATTGTAACCTAGGGTATTTCACATGAATATGTCTGTTGTGGTAATGCTAACATACACTCTCTTCACCTCAGTTGCCACGATTAAAAAATAAAATAAGTTGTTCTAGTCATCCAACAAATAAATAACAGATTTTTACACGATTGACTGAAAGGAAGCACAAATTAGCCACCTGCAATTGACACAATGCTAATGTTTTTCTTCCAAGATTGACCGAATCACCCTCCATTAGGCCTGATTCAAAAATCTCTATAACAGAGGAGACATTAAAATATATTTACTATTCCCGTCTTTGCACTCAGATTTCAGTTTGTCCTCTATAGCAGCTGATCAGAAAAACAACAAATGTTAATATTCAACACAAACACACAAAAAAAAAAGCAAATGATGATTTGCTTTCTTTTTAACAATGACAGTACGCTGAGTACAATGTACCTGGTCGGTAATATAGTCAAAAACCTTCCCAGCCTCAGCAGTTTCAGATGTACTGTATGATCTCTTATAAGCAACCCGTCTTAACCCTAACCCTAATCTGTAATGAGAAATATATATTAGAAAATAAAGGTGATAAGATTGTCAAGCTTGAACAAATATAAACACCTATCAATGAACACTACCACGGTTGGGTGATCAGCTCAAGACAAAGTAATCATATGTTCATAATCATGGTTTTTCAAAGATCATTAACCTTATTACAATGAAGCCAAATTGTTCAGGAAATCAGAAATAAATACACAACTTCATTTTGCAAATAAAACATGTTAATGTTGTACATGTTATAAAGACTTTTTTTTTCTGCCAATGCATGTGTCAAAAACACGACTGGTACAGACAAATAACGTTAATTAAATTTCAAAACTTACCTGAAGTCAGTCACAGTGAGGTTCCAAAAGCCAGACGCCATACACGCTCGCAGAAGCTGATAAAAATAAGAACATACCGCTATTTTTTCTAATTAATTTCATAGTTCCCCCAAAACAATTTAGACTTTGTCATCACTCACCCTGTAATATGCTCCAAACCATCTAAGACTTTTGATCATCTTCGAAAGAAAAGCGGAGATATTTTAATGAATTTCTTATGTCCCTCCGATGAAAGACAATTAACCAAAGATGTTCACTTTCAAAAAGTAAAAAAAAAAAAAAAACATCGCCAAAGTAATCCATATGAATTGAGTGGTTTCCTCCAAGTGCTCTAAACATACACGATCGCTCTATATAATATAACTGTTTAAATTTAGACTTATATTCACATTCAAGGGACATATGCACGCACATAATATTTGATTTACGAAGCTCATTATCATACGAACCAACCAGAGCCGTTCAATGGCTCTGGAACCAATCATGTTTAGTCAGTGTGTTGTTTGAAATTAAACACAAGTAAACGCAATATTTTTTTTAAGCATTTCTGATATGATGTTGAAATCCTTGTGGGAATTTCAGTAGTAGCTTATTACAATTAATGTATCTTGTAATGGACAACAGCCTAATCAACCAAAGTATAACATTTTAAGTAAAACTGAACAACATATTAAACAACATATTTTAAGTATTGCAATGCTTAATAATTGTTGACAAACGTTTGTACATTGTAAATGTTAAAAATGTTGTTGTTTTGTTTTTTCAAATATCTACTTTTCCAAATATTAAAATTATAAATACATAAATATTTAAAATAAATTGCAGTAGGCCTACACATGGTTATAAAGTACATTAAAAACCCACTAAAAGTGTAATCATTTTGTTATGTTCTTACACTAAGTAGACATAAAATATACTTTAAGAATAACATAAGTATGTTTTCTGTAAATACACTAAAACATCACTAAAAGTATGTTTAACTTTAGTATATTCCTTAAAAGTGTAACTAAGCATATATTTATTACCAAAGTATTTCTAGTATACTTTTTAGAAGTACATTAAAAGTATGCTTGTGTTTAGCATATTTCTTAGAAGTATAACTAAGCATATATTTAATACAAAAGTACTTTTTAGAAATATATTAAAATGCAATTCAGTATATTTTTAATGCACTTCAAATAAGCATGTTGGGAATACAAATGCATTATAAACATACTACTTGAATTTCAAGTATATTTTTAATACATTTAATACTACATCTTTTCCACCTGGGATATCAACCCAAATTGGGTCAAATCAAGTCAGCTTCCTAACCCAACAGTTTCAACCGATCGTTTGGATTGAAACAATAATCCAGCGTGTTTAAAAAGTAGGCATACACAGTGTATGTTTTTGCTAAATTGCTTGTGTAGTGAACAACAGTCAAACTGGCATTCCAAGGACCAGTTTATGGCAGGGCCCCTCTCTATCTGCCGGTGTGGAGGGAGATGTGCCCCACTGTGATTGGATCTTGGTGGAGGAACATAAAAAGATGTTCAGGACCATCAGATAAGATGCCAAGACAACTGCCAGACACCTCTAACAGGACAGGAAGGGAGACCTTCTGCATCCACGACCACCTAAGAGAGGACTTCTCATTGGACTACAGGTTGACTCTCACCATCACACCCAATCCTAAGGTTTAGGAAATGACTACCATAAAAATTCGTCCAGGGCCTGTATTCTTAAAGATTCTAAGAATCCTCTCAGAGAGCTCCTAATTTAGCTTAAAATTTTCTAACTAGGAGTCTTAGTTTAAAAGTGATTCAGGACCAATCTGAGAGTAACTCTGAGCGAAGGAAAAGTCAAAAACTTTTATCTCAGTGAGGAGGCGGGGCTGACCCCATTGCTAGTGATGACACAGTCTTTTGAAGACTGTGATTGGTTGGTTGTCCAAGAAGGAAATAAAAGAGCGCTTTTAAGAGTAGGGTTTATTATAAGCCTTCACTTTGAAATTACAGGTGTAATTTTTCCTGTTTTACTGTACTCTCTCTCTCTCTCTCTCACACACACACATTATATATGTATATATATTCTTTATTTTTCTATTTACCATACTGTCATATTTAACATATTTTATAGGAAATGAACAGCGACACAATGAGGTTCTGAAAGTGCTGTAACAGACCCAATTCATCGCTACAGCAGAGTTGCATTTTTTCCAGTTGCCAAATATGTTAATGTAGTTAATGTAGTGATTAAGTCCATTTCTGGCGCTATGGCATTTCTGTGTGGTGTTGGAGATGTTAGCGTGTCTCTATAAGATCGGTCACAAACATGATCCCTGCACGATCTAATGTGTAGCGTCATATTAACTCACTGTCATGCATTGTGTGCAACACATCTCTTCTCCCTCTTCATGTTTAATCCATTTTATCCACAGCTAAAGAAACTCTTAAGCCTCTTAAAAGTCCTTGTTCGTACTCCTAATAATTTTGGACCTTAAGACCTCTTTTAAGGGTTAAGATGCTTTCTGAATTACTTTTTTCTTTACTAGGATCTTTAATTTTAAGGGGAAGCACCCACATTTCTAAGAATTTTCTTAGAATTTTGTTACTAGGAGCAACTCTTAGCGCTAAGATTTTTCATGAATACAGGCCCTGATCTCTGGATGCAACAGCAGTGGCTGAAACAAAGAAAGGCCACACAGATCTATCCATATCCATTCATACCCATGTTTGGAAACCTTAAATGGATGCAATCACATTCCTGGAATGGAGAGGCGCCAGATTCCAATCTCCTCCTCATCAAAAAGAGATAAAGGTACCTTCCCAAAAGACACTCCTTGTTCCAAGTCTGAGTCATGTTACCGGGAAGGCAGCAACAGGAACACTCCCCGTTTCTGAGTCTTTCATCTAGAGAGACACTAACAGAAACACCAAAGTTCTGAGTCTCTGATACATCCAGAGAGACAGTAGCAGATACGATGTTCTGAGTCTCTGGCCTGACGAGGAAAGAGATTTCAAGACAGCTAAGGTTTAACTCAGCTCCTGAGCAAACCTTCCGTATCGCATTTGGCTGCCCTTCAGTTGCAGAGGACCCAGCAGTGACGGACCCCATCTGACTCTTGCCGCTCCGAAAGCAGCACAGCCCAGTCCGCAAAGGACGTCCGCAGTGGCAGACACTGCCTGAAACCCACGGCTCCTCAACGACGCAGCCAGGCTGCAAAGGACCCCGTGAAGACCCATCTGACCCAGCTGCCCGATCCATGCTCTAAGGACCCTTTGTGGCACAACAGAAGTTCAGCATCCTCCAGGTCAGCGCATTGACAGCTACCGGAACGCAACTCTGTGCCCTCCCCACTGCACGCAGTCTGCATCACTAGTGGAAGACGTCTCTACCGCCAGACCGATCACCCGCCTGTGGAACATAATTATAAACTTACCAAATCTCTTTCCTAAAGACCTTGGCTTAGTTTATACCTGCAGCCTATGTTTCTCTAACCTGTTTAAATAACATTTACTTGGGGTCAGCATTACGAATAATAGCTATATTATTTGTTCAGAGATAAATAAGCAGTTATTTATCGTTAATTCCACCAGAGCCATTAAGTGATTCCCATAAGCAACATTTCCATAGAAATCTCTTCCATTGCTACATTCAACTCAACACGCCCGCATTGCCAAATTACCAGTCTTCAACTGGTGCACTAAACTAAGTGAGGTGGGAATTGGTCATCTGATATACTCATAACCGCACCTTGAGTGACGTGTGACCCAAAATCACAACGTCTTAGGTGACGTGAGTCCCGCACACTACACTTGCAAATATAAGATTGTTGTATAGCCTACATACCTCATAATATTAGAATAGGTGCCCCTTTCAAAATATTTACAGCAGCAATAGTTTGTAATATTACAGGTTATTACCCCTTTTTTCCCCAAACTTCACATATTATTCCCTTATACCTACACAGAGGTACTGAATAGGTACACTATTATTACAAAAAAGTTACACTGTAAATTCTGTTTACGTACGCAGTACGTTGCGGGTTGTAATCTAAAGCGTTACCAAAAGCTACTACACCAATAATCATTTGACTAATATTTACTAGTTTCAGTGACATTTATTCCTTCATTCTAATTCAGTTTTTATTTCATTTTACTCAAACTCTCTGTTTAGTCTGTTTTGGGAAGGTCACAACTTTGGTGTTCAACATATCGTTTCAGAAACGCAAACAATTAATAATTAAACATTTAGTTCATGACCCAATTAAACATTTACTAATTTAATAAATGTAAACTTCATTTGGTTTGTTTTATGTTGTTTAAGTTAGCTTTAAGAAAATAAATATGACTGTTTTAAAAGGACATTTGATTATTAAATTCGATTCACGATTTTGATTTCATGATTTGATTCAATCGATTTATAATTTAACAAAATGAGATTTAAGACAAATTATAAATGAAATGTGTCCTTTTATTATTGCTTGGACAAAATGCTGCACATTTCTTTGTGAAGCTGAAATATAACACTATAATAATATAGCACTTGCTTATTATTGCTCTCTTGTTGGTTTTGATTGCTTCTATTGTCCTCATTTGTAAGTCGCTTTGGATAAAAGTGCATGCTAAAAAACAAAATGTAAATATAATGTAAATGTAAATAACAAAACTAAATTGAAATTTTAAAACAAACCCCAAATCAAATAAATAAGTAACACAAATAAAATAAATCTCTTCATATAAACAAAATAAAGCTTTGTCTGTGCCATTTAAAATAGAAGCAACCACTGCATTTTAATCATGATCCAAACAAAGATGCTGCATACTGTCACGTTCAGTGTGTTTTGAGTCTGTTTTCAGTGCGTTTTCTGTTCTACCTGTCTTTACCTAGTTTTCCTGTGTTCCCTGATTAGTTCATTCTGTTCCAACTGTGTCTGGTTAATTATCTTGTTGGTTTCATATTATTTAAGCCCTGTGTTCTCCCGAGTTCCTTTGTCCTGTCTTATTTTGAGTTGATGCATTTGTGGTAGTTCGTTCTCCTGGTGATTCTCCATTCCATTGAGTTGAAGTTAGAATTGCTCCTTCATCATGCACTTCTCTACAGCCACAAACCGTTACACATACATGGAACATGAGCAGTTTTTCATCTAAATTAGATTGTATAATTTCGAAGTCTGAAGCAAAAACAAAATGGTCTGACTTCAGTTTTGTGAAGCTATACATAAAAAAAATATCTGCATGAAACAGAAACAGCAGACGAGCTGAATGAGATGCAGATTCACTCTCTGCCAGCAGGTGGCACTTAAAGCGTTCCCTTGGTTTCTGCTGTAAACAAAGCAGAGCATTATACAGAGGCAAGATGAAAAGAAAAAAATACCATCTAAACTTTTGTTTAGATGGTAAGATTTTTTTTTTTTCTCCATTCTGTCTCAGAGGGAGTTTTGGTTCCTTGCCGCTGTCGCCTCTGGCTTGCTCAGTTGGGGACACTTAATTTCTAGCGATTATCGCGCGATTTGATTGCACAGATACTATTTAAACTAAACTGAGCTAGACAATGACATCTCTGAATTCAATAATGAAATGCCTTTAACTGAAAATTGAAAATTGAGTGTTTAATCTTATCATTAGACATTACTGACACTCTATCCTCTAATTTGATACTGTTAAGTGCTTTGACACAATCTGTATTGTTAAAAGCGCTATATAAATAAAGGTGACTTGACTTGACTTGACTTGCGAGAGACCGCACATTAATCAGAGCAAATTTTAACTCTGCAATGCAGGAAATGTAAATTATGCACGTTTACTCCTCGTGAGCAAAGTTGTAGAAAACGTTGCGGCCAAAGATCACTACGGGTGTCAGGGAGCACAGGAATAGCGCATTGATATGATATCTCCATAGAGCGCAGAATGGTAGAACAGTACCTTTCCTTCCTCTTCATAGAGTCAATCAGGAGAAAGCGTTGCATCGGCGACTGCACAAATAATCTTGCCTTTAGTTTAACTAGTAGGCCACTTCGAGTTCCGCGTCTTCTTCGGCGCTTTTTCCAGCGAGAAATGAAAGGAAGCCGACAGAAACAGGTCAACAACCGACACCGGATAGGAGGAAGATGGACGTCAAATCCACACGGCAAGACGGTATGTGACTCTTCCATCGAAGATCTAATTTCAAACAGAGTTTGGCAATCATAGTGTAACAAAGTTGGGGAACTCGTTGCAGAGGAAAACAGAACAGCAGACAGAACGAAGACAATCAGACTGAGAGACAGACGGCAGGCCACGAACACCGGCGCCGTCTTAGATTCGCTCTGTAAATCTCGCGCTTTCTGAAGACATGGCACAATTCACTGATCTGAATTGCAGGTGTGGGGGAGAGGGGGGTTTCTGGAGGTGTTAATGGTTGTGTGGAGAGGTGTTCAGGCGGGTGTGGGGTGTTTTTTTCAAACCTGCAGTAGAAGCAGAGTGCTGGGGGATGGTGTCTTGTTGATATCTTGGTGATGTCTTTCATACCTTTCCACACTGAAGCAGAATCACTGGAAGAGAATTTGTTCCATAGCTTAACAGAATAATTCCTCTTTGCCACTCTGATCTCCTTTTCCAGTGTGTATTTGGCCTGTTTATACAAGACTTTATCCCCCTTTCTGTAAGCATCTTCTTTGGCCTGATAGAGCTGTCTGAGTTTTGCAATGAACCACGGTTTGTCATTGTTGTAAGTTAGATAAGTCTTGGTAGGAATGCACATATCCTCACAGAAACTGATATAAGATGTTACAGTCTCTGTGAGCTCGTCCAGATCATTTGTAGCAGCTTCGAAAACAGTCCAATCAGTAAGATCGAAACAGGCTTGTAAAACCCGCTCTGTTTCATTAGTCCATCTAACAGTTCTTAATACAGGTTTAGCAGATTTAAGTTTCTGCCTGTAGGTCGGTATGAGATGAACCAAACAGTGATCAGAGAGTCCTAAAGCTGCTCATGGGACAGAGTGATCCAATATATTAATGTCTCTGCCAAAATACAGACAGCACATCACATGTCCCACCAGTTCACGGGAGAGATTTGCTTTATTAAAGTCCCAGAGAATGATTAAAACAGAGTCCGGGTGTTTTTGCTCTGTGTCTGTGATCTGATCAGCGAGTTTCTGTAAATCTGATCTCTTGTTCGCTTGGGAATGTAGACACTCACGAGAATGAACGAACAAATCTCCCACGGCAAATAGAATGGCTTGCAGTTAATGAAGAGCGTTTCTAGATCAGAACAGCACATCTTCTTTAACCCTCTGGGGTCGACAAGCGCGTATACACGTTTTGAGGCAGATTTTCCTGATAAGGCCGAAATGAGCTTGAATTACTCTGCCATTATTGATCATACAGATAAGAGCAATACAGGTGCTGGTCATATAATTAGAATATCATCAAAAAGTTTATTCCATTCAAAAAGTGAAACTTGTATATTATATTCATTCATTACACACAGACTGATATATTTCAAATGTTTATTTCTTTTAATTTTGATGATTAGAGTTTACAGCTCATGAAAGTCAAAAATCAGTATCTCAAAATATTAGAATATTACTTAAGACCAATACAAAGAAACGATTTTTAGAAATCTTGGCCAACTGAAAAGTATGAAAATGAAAAGTATGAGCATGTACATCACTCAGTACTTAGTTGGGGCTCCTTTTGCCTGAATTACTGCAGCAATGCGGCGTGGCATGGAGTCGATCAGTCTGTGGCACTGCTCAGGTGTTATGAGAGCCCAGGTTGCTCTGATAGTGGCCTTCAGCTCATCTGCATTGTTGGGTCTGGTGTCTCTCATCTTCCTCTTGACAATACAGGTCAGGCGAATTTGCTGGCCAATCAAGCACAGTAACACTATGGTCATTGCACCAGCTTTTGGTACCTTTGGCAGTGTAGGCAGGTGCCAAGTCCTGCTGGAAAATGAAATCAGCATCTCCATAAAGCTTGTCAACAGAAGGAAGCATGAAGTGCTCTAAAATTTCCTGGTAGATGGCTGCGTTGACTGTGGACTTCAGAAAACACAGTGGACCAACACCAGCAGATGACATGGCAGCCCAAATCATCACTGACTGTGGAAACTTCACACTGGACTTCAAGCAACATGGATTCTGTGCCTCTCCACTCTTCCTTCAGACTCTGGGACCTTGATTTCCAAATGAAATGTAAAATTTACTTTCATCTGAAAAGAGGACTTTGGACCACTGAGCAACAGTCCAGTTCTTTTTCTCCACAGCCCAGGTAATATGCTTCTGACGTTGTCTCTGGTTCAGAAATGGCTTGGTAGCCCTTTTTTCCTGAAGACGTCTGAGTGTGGTGATTCTTGATGCACTGACTCCAGCTTCAGTTCTCTCCTTGTGAAGCTCTCACAAGTGTTTGAATCGGCTTTGCTTGACTGTATTCTCAAGCTTGCGGTCATCCCTGTTGCTTGTGCACCTTTTCCTACCCAAATTCTTCCTTCCAGTCAACTTTGCATTTAATATGCTTTGATACAGCACTCTGTAAACAGCCACGCCTTTCAGTAATGACCTTCTGTGACTTACCCTCTTTGTGGAGGGTGTCAATGTTCGTTCTCTGGATCATTGCCAAGTCAGCAGTCTTCCCCATTATTGTGGTTTCAAAGAACAAGAGATACCCAGAATTTATACTGTAGGGATGGTCATTTATTCAAACTCAAATGTAAATATTCTAATATTTTGAGATACTGATTTTTGACTTTCATGAGCTGTAAGCTCTAATCATCAAAATTAAAAGAAATAAACATTTGAAATATATCAGTCTGTGTGTAATGAATGAATATAATATACAAGTTTCACTTTTTGAATGGAATTAGTGAAATAAATCAACTTTTTGATGATATTCTAATTATATGACCAGCACCTGTACACCATTTGAATCTGTAAGGGGTCTACTTTTATTTGTATACACTCATAATAACAACTAAACTTTGTGCTTTTGAAGAATAAAGAAAACATACAGGGTGCGTTCTCTGTCTTCTCCGTCTCCGCGAACTGCTTTTTGAAACACGTCACTAAAATGAACTGTAACTCAGCAAATACTTCACACAGAGACATGAGAAATATATCTATAGAAAGCTTGACATGTCTACTGTTAAATGAAGTAAGTCTTACCGAAAAAAAGATCATTCTGTGTCTGGTCTCATTATCTTTAATTAGGTCACGCCCACGCGCTGCTCGCGCTTTTGTTATTACAAATCTCAACGCGAGCCACGCGGCATGTAAACGCCCACACCACCGTAAACAAAGCAGCAACGCGTTCATCTCAGATACTTTTCAGTTTTGGAAGAACACGCTATGAGGAATAAGCCTTGTATTTACCTCATAAACGCGCTGAGAGGAAAAAGAGTTGTATTTACCCCCAGAATAAGCGCTGAGAGGAAAAAGCTTTGTTTACCTCACAAACAGAACGCGAGCGCGGCTGGAGCCGGCGGAGGAGGAGATATTTTATAACGAGTAAGTAATGTTTCTTATTGGCATTCGATAATGTGTTGTTGTGACAAAGTTGAAAGCATTTACTGGTGAACTTTTCCCAAACTATAACTCCAGAATAAAATGTGTGAAATCGAGTGCACGACGTGAGGATAGTTATGTTATATAAACAATGATATAAAAGTAATGTCTAAGAAAGTTTAGTCCAATCTTTACTGTGAAGTAGCCTACTCTGTTTGCAAATATCTGCTCAAACATGTTTATAATAAGCTTAACAATAATAATTTAGTTTCTCAGTTATAAAATGTTGTTTTTGTATTGTATGATAATACATGCAAAGCATGTGTGCATCTATGTTATAACATCACGTGGGCAATATTGGTGATTGCTAATTTAATAATGTAGTTGCTCCTGATAAGACTATCAACATGCTCACTAATTTATTTATTAATTTTAATGGGGGTGCTTTATTTATTTTGAATAGTAACAATATGGCGGCCTATATATTATAATAAATATAATGTACTGTTTTTGCTGTACTTTGGATCAAATAAATGAGCTGAAGACACTTCTTAAAAAAAAAACATTACAAATCTTACTGTTTAAATAATTTGACTGGTAGTGTATGTATTGTCACCATGTTTGCTTTGTCTTTGTCCGCTCATGTCTGTTTTGTGTTTTCTCATGCAGTTTCTGCTGTCTCCTGGGTTCCAGTTTCCTGCCACTGTTTTGGATATTTTGGATATTGCACCCACGATGTCTTGACTCTTCTGTTGTTTATTTGTTTGTTTGTTGCTAATAAACTGTTTAACTGCACTCGCAAGTGAATCTCAAGTTATTTTATGTGATAGTTATATGTATACACATTTCTTTTTTCCTCACATTCTTTCTTGTAGCAATTCCCTCTCAGTCACACACCTGACTGAATGGCTCATTATGGAGCTCATTATGCGGGCCTTTGTCTTCTCAGGTGTGAGTCACAGCATTATCCAGCATAGTTCACATCCCCTCGCATAGAGCCTTTCCACTCAAAAAGTGACTTAGAAAATTTAAATCAATGTATTGTTTTCTCTGAATGAGTGAGTTAGATTATTTTCAGATCATTTTGAAGCAAATATTCTAGGCTACAAGATCCAGTTCTCAAAAGTCTTGTGAACAAATGTTCTGTATGTGTTTTACGGCCTTATTTCAGTTACTTTAAAATTTTAGTTTTTTTCTAACCACGCATAAACGTTGTTTTCTCAAAAACACAATCATGTACGTACATGCTGCTCACATATTATTGTAGCCCAGTTTGTGCTGAATACAGTGTTTTTAGACTTTAGCCATTAAAATGTTTATAAGCAACTGAAAAAAGCACAAATGTCAGGGCATGTCAAAACTTCTCCGGGGCCCCAAAAAAACCTCAGACCCCAGAGGGTTAACACGGTTACATCTGTACACCACCTCTCATTGATGTAAAAAGCACGTCCCGCGTTTTTTTTTTTTTTCGTTGATTCTGCTTCGCAATCTGCTCTGATCAGCTGGAAGTTGGGCAGACTTAACGCTGGTATGGCGTCGTTCAGCCTGGTTTCTGTGAAGCACAGAGCAGCAGAGTTTGAAAAATCCTTGTTTGTCCGGGAGAGCAGAAGGAGTTTGTCTGTTTTGTTGGGTAGAGAGTGGAGATTCGCAAGATGGATGCTAGGCAACGCTGTTCTAAATCCGCCCTGATGAAGCTTCACAAGCACGCTGGCTCGCTTCCCCTGTCTGCCAACTACAATGTCCAGCAAAACGTCCGAATAATCAAAAACCGGTAAAAGATTTTGTAGTGTGTTCTGCCCAATGTTTAGCAGGTCATCCCTGGTAAAACTGATCGTGTTTCAGAAACAAAACAAAAAAAAAAACAGGAAAAACAAACAAAAACAGTACAAACACTGAAGAGCAAAGCACTATAGCAGCCATCTGCGGCGCCATCTTAGAACACTTCCCAAAACATCCGATGTACTTGTTACATTGTTAGAAGAATGGCATCTACGCTAATATTAGTCTGTTTCTTTCTTATTCCGAGGTCACTGTAGCCACCCAGATCCAGACTGTATCCAGATCAGATGGTCACTGCAGCCACCCGGATCAAGTTCGTATCCAGATCAGATGGTGGATCAGCACCTAGAGATGACCTCTACAGCCCTGAATGTCAGCGGAGACTAGGACAACTAGATGAGCCCCAGAGACTGATCCCCAGTGAAGACCCTGTCTCCTAGACGGCCATCGGGACAAGACCTTGGGAACCAGATGAGTCCTTTGCACAATCTGACTCTGCTTTAGCCTAGATTTAAACTGCTGATTTTGTCTGGCCAGAGGAGAATGACACTATTTCGACAAACTATTTCCCCGTCTAAATACTGTAAAGCTGATATAAAGCCACCCAGCCACCCAGTTTTATATCAAGTTTGGATCCCACATTACCGGCTAATTTTCATCCTATTTCAAATTTTACTTTTCTTTCTAAAATCTTAGAGAAAGTGGTTTTAAACCAACTTCAGTCTTATCTGACCGTCAGTTCAATCTCTGAAAAATTTCAATCTGGTTTTAGATCCTGTCATAGCACTGAGTCAGCTCTTTTAAGAGTTTTGAATTACATCATGCTAATTACTGACACTGGCCAGTCAGTGGCTTTGGTTCTGTTATACCTCAGTTCTGCCTTCGATTTAGTTGATCATAATACACTTATATCACGTCTTGAAACATGTGTTGGCCTTCGGGGCACAGTGTTGCAGTGGTTTCGTTCATATCTCACTAATAGGAGGTAAGTTGTTAGTATTGGAAACCACTCCTCATCTGAAATATCTTCAAAATCTGGTGTTCCTCAGGGCTTGATCCTTGGTCCGGTACTGTTTTCTCTTTATATGCTTCCCCTAGGATCTATTCTTAATAAGTATGGGGTCTCTTTTCATCTTTATGCCGATGACACGCAAATCTATATTCCTTTGAGGCGTGATAACAAACAGGCCTTAAAGCCTATTTTAGACTATTTGGATGAACTAAAACTTTGGCTTACAAGTAACTTCTTAAGCATCAACGAAAGTAAAACAGAATTTATTTTGTTTGGCTCAAATGATCATTGTGTACACGATTTTGAATTTGGACCTCTCACCCCATATAGTACTACATATGTAAAAAACTTGGGTGTATGGTTTGACAATAATCTTAAATTTGGTAAGCAGATAAGTGCTGTGGTTAAGTCCTGTTTTATCATCTTCGTCTTCTGACGAAGGTGAAGCCAATTTTGTCTCTAAAGAAGTTTGAAATGGTTATGCATGCTTTCGTAACATCTAGAATGGATTACTGCAACTCACTGTACATTGGTGTTTCTCAGCCATGTGTTTCCCGTCTGCAGTTGGTTCAGAATGCTGCAGCTCGGGTTCTTTATGGGAAGCGCAAGTATGAGTCTATTACGCCTGCCCTGATTTCATTGCATTGGCTGCCAGTCAAATACAGAATTGATTTTAAAACCCTATTGTTTGTCTATAAGGGTGCTTTCACACCTGCCTCATTTAGTTCGGCTAAATCGTACTACAGTTCGTTTTCCCTCTTGGTGCGGTTCGTTTGGGCAGGTGAGAATGCAGCGGGTGCGGACCAAACAAGCGCACCGAGACCCAGCTGAAGAGGTGGTCTCGGTCCGCTTCCAAACGAACTCTGGTACGGTTCGTTTAAGGTGTGAATATGAACCGGCCTTGATCCGATCCAATTGCAGAAAGCACGCTCAGAAAACACACAGCTCGCGCATATAGTGCTGTTGTTTGCATTTCAATCGCTTAAATCACTCGTTTTCAAACCGCAATGCTTAAAAACGCATGCAAATTATGAGTTTTCGTGACCATAGCGCCCACAGCAATGTGACATGAGCGCACTAAATAGGCTAAAGCTTGCCGCAAAGCCCCGGCAAAAGTTACAATGAATGTGTCTGGGGAAAATAGTAAGGAGATATTTGAATTATTTATTAATAAACTAGTGTTTTCTGAGTCAGTGTCACAAAGATGAAGTTAAAAATCCTGACTCGCCATCTCCTCATTGGACGCGCCTTTAGAAAGAAATGCATCTTTACGGATTATAATGTAAGAGTTTTTGTTTTGGATATGCTTTATTTTGTTTTGTAGAAATTCAAAGCTTTCTATAGATATATTCATCATGTCTGTAAGGAAAACATTCAGTTACATTTTTGACAGGAAGCGCATCCAATTAGTTTTCTTTATTTTAGAAAGGCACGTTTTCTTGATATTGTGAGTGCACACAAATAAAAATATACCCTTTACAGTTCGAGCGATGTATTATTATTACCTTTATGAGCAACAATTACGGCGTATTTGTATGATGTTCTGAAGCGCGCTTCAGCTTCCGCACAAACGATTGGATATGCACCAAGCGCACATTTATCTATGTAAATGTTTAAACTAACATTTTGACATGCTTTGAGTATTTCATGTCTATAGATTTTATTTTTGGCAAGTCGTAATTACAACATTGTATGACATTGTCTCATATATGATGCTCATAAGTTTCTTCATATTGCGTTTTTATCTCATGACAGCAAATCAGTAAAATAATAAAAATTGCACTACGAAAGATCTCCATGATTAGCCTGTTTTTGCACTTCCTGTTTTTCCCTGCTTGAGAATTTCTGTCCAATGAACGGATGACCTTAGCACACGTGTGGTTGTGTTTACAATTTCTGGTTCACTTACAAAAAGGGCAGTGTGAAAGCGAACCGCACCAAACAAACAAAAAAAAACATTCTATTTGGTCCGGACCAAAGCAAGTGAACTATCGGACTTTCCTGGTGTGAATACACCCTAAATCTCTCCATAATCTGGCTCCACAGTACCTATCTGATCTGTTACAACCTTATACTCAGTCAAGAGTACTCAGATCTGCTGATTCTGGTTTATTGCAAGTCCCTAGGGCATGTCTCAAAAACAGAGGTGATCGTGCCTTTTCTGTTGTTGGCCCCAAGCTGTGGAATAGTTTCCCAATTCATATCAGAACTGCCTCAACATTATCTGTTTTTAAGTCTACTCTTAAAACTTATTTCTTTTCCTTGGAATTTAATATTTTTTGACTTGCTGTGGAATGACTTTATTTTAGTGAATCTCATCCATTTTACTTTTTTTTTTTGTGTTATAGTCTTGTTTTATTGCTTATAAACTTGTTTTTGTTTGCATAATCTGTGAAGCACTTTGGTCGACTTTGGTTGTTTTAAATGTGCTATATAAATAAACGTTGTATTGTATTGTATTGTATTGTATTGTATGTAAAGCTGCTTTGACACAATTTGCATTAAAAGCGCTATACAAATAATAGTGACTAGTGACTTGGTTGTCCTGCATCTTCAATAAACAAGCTATAGATAATCCAAAATGCAGCTGCTAGAGTCCTTACCAGTTCAAGGAATTATTATCATATTACCCCAATTTTACGTTATCTGCATTGGCTACCTGTTAAGTTCTGTATCAGTTACAAAATATGAATAATTGCTTATAAGGCCCTTATTGGTTTAGCTCCTGCATACCTAACCAGTCTTCTATCACGCTACAATCCATCACACTCCATAATGTCGCAGAACTCTGGACTCTTGGTAGTTCCTAGGATAGCAAAGTTCACTAAAGGAGGTAGAGCTTTTTCACCTTTGGCTCCCAAACACTGGAATAGCCTTCCTGATAACGTTCAGGGTAGAGGTCTTCACGGAGGACCCGAGACCCGGGACCCGTACGGGTTCGGGTCTATATTTTAAATGGTCAGCCGGGTCCAGGTCTGGGTCGGGTCCCAATTTATTACTTCGGGTCCCGGGTCTGTTTAACATTGTGTGTAATACCCAAGTCGATCGGAGAACACCGCACCCGCCAGTGATCAGTGTCAGTCAGCATGCGTGTGTTTTGTAACTTGCAGTTTGTAAAATTAGGATGAGAAAATTGTGAGTGGGAAATGAGGTGAAAGAAAAAAAGAAAAAAAAAACACGTTATTTTTGGACCCGTGAAGACCTCTAGTTCAGGGTTCAGACACACTCTCTCTGTTTAAATCTAGACTAAAGACACATCTCTTTAGCCAAGCATTCACATAATGTATCTCATAACCTTGTACTTCAGTTACATCTGATCAAATGCACATTTTATTATTTTGCTTGGGTTGAACGCACAATTTTTTTGCTTAGTTGGAACACCAGCTACGCTAATTTATCTATTACCTTCTCTGTTTCTGCCACAGAATTGGCATCCTGAGGTAACTAGGAATTACACAAGCTTAATTTTGAAGCCCTTACAAAGACCTGAGTTGACCGAAAACCTAAGAAGAGATGATGCCAAACCCCAGAAGACCTCAGATGATGCCAACCCTCAGACAACATACAAAAACAAACATTTTCTGTAAAGCTGCTTTGCAACAGGTTGTGAAGTTGCATTGTGAAAAGCACTATACAAATAAACTTTAATTGAATTGAAATATTTTAAATACTTCATTCTTGAAATTAACTTTTCTCAAAATATTTTGACAATCTTGTAATTTTATTTTTATTTTTTTACATGACCTAAAACCCCGTCGTATGGAAAAAATGGCATCTAGTGGAGAATAATGGCTACTACTTTGTTTTTGTTTTTTAATGAAGTGTCTGTTATACAGTGTAGACAGCTTTTTTTGTGAGAGAGCACTTAAACTGGCGCTAGATTAAAGTCGGTGACAATGTTCTTTGATATAAATGTTCTTTGCTCGCTTTCTCTATATAATTTTTTCACTGTTTAAAAATTAAATAAATGAAATAATTAGTAACTCACTTTTTAATGAAATTGTGATGTTTGTATAATACAAATTCAGTAAAATTAAAATGCAACTGAATACAGGGGTTTTATTATTATTTATTTATTTTATTTTTTGCCTTGATTGAGTCAGCTGATTACATTGCTTCCTTGGTTCATTTAATTTTGAAGAGTGTTGAAATGAAATAAACAGCAACTCAACGTAAAACTTGGAGAATCAAATGCAGGGAACATACTGTTCCTGCAAAGGTAATATGCTGAAATGTAGAAAAGCATGATATAAGAAAAATGATTACATAGTGTATGAACAGTACTGTGTATGTATTCCTAGACTGTCACTAAGAGTGATGAGAGAGATCAGACTAATATACTGATGTACATTCTCCAGGGTAGATGTGTTTCCTATCAGGGTTTTGAGGCAGTAGATTACACTAGTTCCGGGTTTAACTGGATTTTATTTAAACCTGCCCTCAGCCTGTCTTTAATATACAGTTTTCCTAGCATTTTGTGCCTGATCACAGGCCTGAGAAAGACCACAGCAGTGCTTGGATAAACTAATATCAGATAAGTGGCAGAAGGGCAGAATATTAAGCAAATGTCTAGTGCAACAGTTTAAGTGTCACTTGTGCTTTTCACCTCCCTCAGCTCTGACAAAGTCCAATGAAATTCTGTCATTGTGAGGGAACAAGAATGGGGGATGGGGGGCACGGAGGAAAATAGATCAATATTTAATTTTCTCTGTTGGTGATATGTTCAGCATCTAATCAGCAGGGACTGGGAAGATGACACCAGGAATGTCAATTAGATGAGAGGGTTCTGTTCATCACTCCTCTTCATCAGTCACACTCCCATCACATTACTCCTGAGGTCGAACCCAGGGTTCAGAGGGCAAATGTTTGCTAACTATCCTGTTAGATAGGCCATTTACAGTGAGGTCTGGAGTTTCCCACTGATCTGGGATCAGATGTGAGGACAAACTACTTTCTCAACTTTCTCAATGTTGTGAGAACCAGTAAATCTGACCTAAAAACTGAGAAGATGGTCTTCCTCTTCTCAATGTTTTAATAATGCTATAACCCATCAGAACCTGGTTACAAAGACCTCCGCATATTCGAACTGGAACCAATTCGGTCCAATTAGACAAAAAAAAAAAAAAAACACTCATTCAGTTTATAATTTACATATCGGAAAATGATGGAGATTAAATGATGGTCTCAGATGAATTTGAGGCAGTTTGAATCATAGTATCTCTGAGTATCTTCATTCTGACATATCTGACCACAAATTCTGCTGGTTGGACGCTAGGTGGTGCTGTGGGGTCATTTCTGCCGTGCTATAGCCTACAGAATTACTCAAGGCATGCTGATTTTAAACTTAAATTCTGTTTTGAATTTCTTCATTCATTTATTTTATTTTATTTTATTTTTTCACCACTTGAATGTGTTACATGGGGGAAAAAAGCAACATTTTGAACAAAAAGCTGAGAAAATTGACTATGCCTGGATCAGATTCAGAACGATGATCAACATATGGATGAAGTAGATCACTTCCATTAACACCCCCAAAGCTTCACAGTCCTTAAACATTTGCTGGATCAACGTTTCATTCCGTAATGTTAGGCAGTTTTGATTTTAATATGCTGTTTAATGTTTGACCATGTTATTGTACACATGTACGGAGCCTGGGAAGACACCTGTAGGAAAAAAAAAAAAAAAATCTGTGCTGACTGTTTTTCAGTTCGTCCCCTCAGTTTATAAACCGTACTCACAAATTCTTAAACTGTTCCCTTGGTTTAACAAATCATGCCCACGGATTAATAAACTGTACCCATGAGTTTCCAATCTGTGCACTCAGATTTTGTAAACCATACCTTCAGTTTTTGAATCCGTACCCACAAATTCATAATCCGTGCTCACACTTTCGCAATCCGTTCCCACGGGTTTATAAACTCACAGATTTGTGGCCCCGCCTCCACCGGCAGATTCAACCAGGCCACCTGTTTAGGTGTGGGATGCATTGTATTGAGACAGATCCCCAGTGAAGACCTTGTCACCTAGACAGCCATCGGGACAAGACCTCGGGAACCAGATTTTTCATAGTAGCATATGAGACCATGATCCGCACTCACAAAATAGTCTCCTTTTTAGTATTTATTTTACATGAATCACCAATAGGATAAAATGCCGCCGCCTGGATTTTATCCTATAGCCTAAAATAAATGCTAAAAAGAAGAATAGAAAATTTCCTGAATTTTCTAAAAAAAAAAAAAAAAAAAAAGAGAGAGTTTCGAGATGAGAAGGTAAAAAACACATAATGTACCGGTTATGTTGTTATTCATTTGCTCTCTAACTGAATGCAATGTTATTAATAGGCCTAGTTATTTAATAATAACATTAACAGTGAAGCATGTATCTAACTCTGGTGATTTTATTATACTAAGCTTTTTCCCCCAAAATAGGTCTTAATGTCAAGAATGAATGGTACACAAACACTTTTCCAAAACTTTAAAAGGTTATTTAAAAATAAAGCATTCATGAATTATTTTATGATAAACATTTTACTGTCTTAAGTGCACTCATTTATTTAGCCTATAAATTAGTTTTTTTTTTTTCAACTGCTCACACACAAAATCTTTACTTGTCTCACAATTTCTGAAACCTGACACTCAAACACCAGAACCACACACCAAATCTGCAAAACCTTTCACTAATTCTCGGGCATTTGACTCAGTTTTCAATTTCAGAAAACACTTTTTGCAAAACACAACACACAATTCTCTATGTAACACACAAAAATCTAACAGGAAGTATCTTGATTTCCTTTTTCAAACACAACCATTTAAAATGCAGCACTAATTCATCAGTGCATCAGACTAACTCCTCACATGCACAAACACTCATTGCTTTATTTAACACCAACCAATCATGGCTTTAGAATAAGCATATAAATAATATAAATAAAACCATTTGAGTATTAGTGGTATCTCTGATGTTTTCCAGTCTGGTTTTAAAAGTTTGCACAGTACAGAGTCTGCCCTTTTGAAGGTTTTTAATGATATTTTACTTACAACTGACGCAGGCAACATTATGGCATTAGTGCTTTTAGACCTTAGTTCAGCATTTGATTTTGTTGACCACGGTATCTTGCTGTCTAGGTTGGAACATTGTATAGATATTAGAGGCACTGTACTTAACTGGTTTCGATCTTTTCTGTCCAAAAGAAAATTTTCAGTCAACATTGGCAAGCACTCTTCTTCTGTAGCTCATTCTATATGTGGTGTACCCCAGGGATCAATCCTGGCACCAATATTGTTTTCACTGTACATGTTACCCATGGGATCTATATTTAGGAGATATGGTGTATCGTATCATTGTTACTCTGATGATACCCAGCTCTATATACCACTAAAGCGTGATGATGATAATTCTGCTGTAAATCATTTAATTGCTTGTCTCTTAGAACTGAAAACGTGGCTTACAAATAACTTTCTACATCTAAATAATGATAAAACACAAGTTGTTTTGTTTGGATCAAATGGCAAAACTGACTTGAGCAAAATCGACTTGGGCTCTCTTACCCCATATCAAGTCCATGACGCAAAAATTTGGGATTTATACTTGACTGCGAACTAAGGCTAGATAAACAAATTAATGCTACTGTGAGCTCCGGCTTTTACCATCTTCGTAGATTAGAGAAGGTTAAACCCTTCCTGAGCAGGAAGAGTTTTGAGACTGTAACACATGTTTTCATCTCTTCGCGACTCGACTATTGTAACTCGCTTTATTATGGTTTGCCAGTCTCATCTATACATCGACTTCAGATGGTTCAAAATGCGTTTGCTCACGGGCAGTCGCAAATGGATACACATTACACCTATCTTACGTTCGTTGCACTGGTTACCACTGCAGTTTCGTATTGAGTTTAAAATTCTGCTTTTTGTGTACAAAGCTGTGAATCGTTTTGCTCCTCAATATCTCTCAGGGTTGCTTACTGTTTATAATCCTGTTAAGTCACTGAGATCTCAGACTACACATATGTTGTGGGTTCCCAGAACAAGACTTAAATGTAGGGGAGATAGAGCCTTCTCTGTTGCTGGTCCCAAATTATGGAACGCTCTGCCTCTATCTATCAAAACTGCTTCGACAGTGTCTGAATTTAAATCTTTGTTAAAAAATCATCTTTTCTCCCGTGCTTTTAACTGTTAGCTGATCCGGTTGTTTTAAGGTTATATGTTTTTTGTTGTATTTATGTACTTAGCCTATGCAATACTAAATGCAGCGCTTAGATTTGTCAATTTTTTAGATGTTTATGTTTAGGTTTATGTTTTATGTACAGCACTTTGGTCAACTAAAGTTGTATTAAATGTGCTTTATAAATAAATTGAACATTGAACATTGAACATATAAATAGGCCACAGGTCAAGTTATACAGTATTTCTTGCTTCGTCGCTTTGATGCATTTCTCAGATCAAAAATGAAATTCTCAAAACTACTTTGTTCAACCTCCACATTATCTAGTCACTTGTGCACATCATAAAAGCAGTTTCTCATTCTTTTGAACAAGTTGTGATTGCTTTGGTACATTCATGCAACTGATTATGTACATTTGTCTGTGGTTTCCTACATTATCAGTTGATAATGTCATGTTGCTCAAAATGTATTATATTTGTGCAAGTCAGACCACTAGTAAAAGTGTAACTGTGAATTTGATCCAGTCTCTTTCAATCAATATCACACATGCAGTAGTGTAAATTTGTACTTTTGAAATGGATATATGGCATACGTTAGAAGTGCAGCCTTCTGCATTTCAATATAGTAACTGTCATCCAAACTGTTGCCATAGTTTACATCAGGTAATACTAACAGAGTGCACTGTTATATTGACAACATGACTAAGCATTTTGACTATCTTTTTTGTGAACAATGAAACAAGGAGTTTTTGTTTTGATGGCACTAATATTTTCATTGACATAAATACTTACTTTTGAGAGATGAACTAAAGATTTTGATTAAGTTAAAGGCTTTTGCAGGTAATCCATTGTGTGGTGCTGTTTGCACAAATTGTTTTGAGAAATGCACATACTACTTTGCCAGTATTACAGTAAGGATAATTCGAGAAATGCACCAATGTGACGAAGAAAAACTGTACTGTAGGTTTTGAACAATGGATGCAAACAATGTATTTCCTTTGTTTCTTACTGTGTAATAGTGTATTCAGAACCACGAATGCTTACAGTTTAAAAATAAATAATTTCAATCTTGAGTTCATGTTTACCATGAATTTTTCATGGAATTTTTAATCTCGCTGCCAATTACTTTAAATATTGTACAGAAATGTACATAGGAGCTCATGAAAGAAGAGCTTTATGTTTTGAATAACTGTGTGTATATGAACAAATTACTCCAAAGTCAGTCACAATGACTTTGGAGGTTTATTATACAATAATAATGAAGTGCTAAGATTATCACAAATTAAACACAAGTTTTTGACGCACATCCTTTCTATTAAATTGTTGTATTCCACCTCGTACCCACTACAATTGATAGAGAATCACTTAAGACAATTTGCTGTAGGCCTATTCCACATAATAATATGCAATAAAACAATATGATTCGTTAACACGTAGGCTACCTAGGTGCTTGCTCTTCTTCTAAAATGAATCCGTGAGTACAGTTTACAAACCCAAGGGAACGGAATGCGAAAGCATGCGCACGGATTATGAATTTGTGGGTACGTATTAAAAAAAACGAAGGTACGGTTTACAAAATCTGAGCGCACGGATTGGAAATGTGTGGGTATGGTTTGTTAATCCATTGGCACGATTTGTTAAACCGAGGGAACAGTTTAAGAATTCATGATTACAGTTTATAAACAGGGGACAGATTGCAAAACCGTCACCACAGATTGTTTTTGTTTTTATCTACAGTTGACTTCCCAGGCTCCATACACATGTGTCTGGAAAGAGTTAATCTACTAAAAAAATATGATGATATGGTTTAGTCATAATCAATAATGTGCATTGCCGTTTGATATTTTCATTATCAAAGTGATTCCAAGAAACTTATAATGTGCGCCTTCAGAGCCAACCAGAAAAAAAGACAATGCTGTTTGGTCCTTTCAAACAAATCCCTCTCTTTTTCTTCCTTCTGTCCCTCTGTCTCACTTTCAGTGGCAGTGAGTGGCCACTCTTTCTCTCAAACGCTCGTGCACTGCACAGCTGTCCACAACTTAGTGGAGACTGAAAGGTGGAACATGCCACACATGACACGCTGTTTCCTTCAGCCCTCTTCTCCTCCACAATACTGACGAGCAGATCCTCAGATCCATTCTGGTGACATAATGAGGCGCAGAACAATATCAGCGTGAACATTTGACTGAGGGCTTTAAACGTCCTTGTCCAACATGTACACACTGCTTTAGGACCTGCCTAATGACTTTTGTACCCATGAGTCATCTTGAGTTATTCCCTCTTAGATCCAAAACCCAGAGACTGATGCTCATCTCCTGCAGGAGCTCGACTTAACAATCCCTTTCATTGTCACCCATGACGAAATGGCCTGTGGCTCAGTCTGTAAGCGCTGTCTTTATGTTTTTTGTGCTTCTCCTGAGGGTTCTGGATCATTGATTTCCCACAGGTAGATGATGTCAGAGTCCAGTTACTTTAGAATAAGCACAACACAGCCAATCACAGCAGCAAAAACGTGTTAGAAACGCTATTATGATGTAACGGTTGGAACATACAGCTACAACTAGAATGCTTTGACATGAAATCAAAATGTGATCTTATTCTTTTCCTTACTAAGTGAACAAATATTAATATAAAGAAAAATAGTATCAGGCGGTAATGTCATAACTAGACTATTCATGATCCAATCAAACCCCAGTGAATAAATTGTACTCCTGTATTTACTTCCTGTTGATTTTGTTTCTTTATGATTGTGTATAATACGTCATTAAGAAATAGTTTTGAATTAATGTTTTCGTGTGTTAATGATGTTAAGTGTTGTCTTTTCAAGAAAACTGCAGAGCAGTGATGATCCATGAATAGGGCTCTTAAATGATCTGTGAATGAAATGTAATGTGTGCCATGCATTTCATCGACCAGCACTGCAGAACACAGTCCAGCATCCGCTCTAAATCAACATAGCCGACATTTACAGGAGAGCGTTTGAAATGTCAGTGTTGCTGTTCAGCAGGTGTTTCTGTCTCACTCGAGTCTCCAGGGAACATGGGAGGGATGAGAGTGGATAAGGAATGCTTTATGAATGAAAAAGAGTCGTTCTGTCTTCATATTGCGCCCACAGAAACAAAACATGTGGAAAGGTTCCAATAATGTCCATAATCATCAGTATCTCAGTAGTCACGTTTTTGATTACAGTTTCATTTTGAACAATGAAGCATGTGTATTAATCAGAACAGGGTTTATTAAGAATGTGTAGCCATCTTTGAGGATGCTGGAGCCCTGGTCTGTCAGGCTGTAGGCATGGAAACACCCAGCATGGCCAACCACTACATTCACTCACCCAATCACACACTCCTACTGACAGTCCATGTACTGTCTCCAACTCACCTGTCCTGCATGTTTTTAGATTGTGGGGAAACCAGAGCACCTGGAGGTGTAGTGGACAGCACATTCCAGGGCCCAGTTTATGGAAGGGCCCCTCTCTGACCACAGTAGTGTACAAAGGTTTGCTACGTTTTGATTGGATCATGCTGGACTAATATAAGCAAACTAGATAAAGATGCTAGGACAACAGCCAGTCACCTCTTAGAGGGCAAGAAGAAGACCTTTGGTACCAAGCCCAGTGTAGTATGTGGGACTCACGTCACCTAAGACGTTGTGATTTTGGGTCACACGTCACTCAAGGTGCGGTTATAAGTATATCAGATGACCAATTCCCACCTCACTTAGTTTAGTGCACCAGTCAAAGACTGGTAATTTAGCAATTGGTGTGTTTCCACAAGCTGTTCAATAATTTGAATTGCACACATTGGAGGGAGCTGGTCAACTGATTTATCTGAAAGATTGGTGGTTTAGCTAGCTAGTAGAGCCTTGGATCATCAACACAAAGAAGACACAATTGTAATAAGATAAATGACATTTATTAACAATAGATATGCAAGAGTAAATACAAAAACTAGTGATGATACCAATAAGTGAATATGCACTGCTAATAGAGAATAATAGACAACTAAATATGAAGGAAGATACTGAGTAAATCGCAGAAACAAATAAATGGAATGAACACAGAATGGCTGAATGCAATGCTGTTGAGCTGAATCTAGCAATGGAAGAGATTTCTATGGAAATGTTGCTTATGGGAACCACTTAATGGCTCTGGTGGAATCAACGATAAATAACTGCTTATTTATCTCTGAACAAATAATATAGCTATTATTCGTAATGCTGACCCCAAGTAAATGTTATCTAAACAGGTTAGACAAACATAGGCTGCAGGTATAAACTAAGCCAAGGTCTTTAGGAAAGAGGTTTGGTAAGTTTATAATTACGTTCCACAGGCGGGTGATCAGTCCGGCGGTAGAGACGTCTTCCACTGGTGATGCAGACTGTGTGCAGTGGGGAGGGCACAGAGTTGCGTTCCGGTAGCCGTCAATGCACTGGAGGAGGCTGAACTTCTGTTGTGCCACAAAGGGTCCTTAGAGCATGGATCGGGCAGCTGGGTCAGATGGGTCTTCACGGGGTCCTTTGCAGCCTGGCTGCGTCGTTGAGGAGCCGTGGGTTTTTCAGGCAGTGTCTGCCACTGCGGAGGTCCTTTGTGGACTGGGCTGTGCTGCTTTCGGAGCGGCAAGAATCAGATGGGGTCCGTCACTGCTGGGTCCTTTGAAACTGAAGGGCAGCCAAATGCGATAAGGAAGGTTTGCTCAGGAGCTGAGTTAAACCTTGTCTGTCTTGAAATCTCTTTCCTCGTCAGGCTAGAGACTCAGAACGTCGTATCTGCTACTGTCTCTCTGGATGTATCAGAGACTCAGAACTTTGGTGTTTCTGTTATGGCGCTTTTCCACTGCGTGGTACGACTTGACTCGGCACGGTTCAGAACGGCACGGCTCAGTTCAGCTCGGTTAGCATTTCCACTGCACTTTAGTACCGCTTTAAAGTGGGCGGGATTATTCACGTGTCGTTATAGTTGTGCCGCCTCTACTGCCGTGACTCCTGAAAAACATTTTAATTCCGCGTTCAAGCTCTCGCTGGATCCGCTCGTTGGCTATCAACGAGAGGACAGTCTGTACTTCCCCAACAGACAACGAATCAGCCATTTTTTGGTTGTTAAAAGAAAGGTGCGCTCATTCAAAACAGTTGTGTTCAATCTTTCGCTGGCTGCTGATTTAAATCTAGCGGGTCTGTTGTGTCTCGTGCCGCAAGTTCAATGACGCAGGCAGTGACTATTTTCTCCGGCCAATCAGTGATCAGCAGAGTTTACACGTCACGTTTTGGTAACGGTACTGTTCGCTTGGAACCTCGGCCGAGGTGGTACTAAAAAAGTACCAGGTACCAGGTACCAGGTACTGTTCCCAGTGGAAAACCCCCCAAAAGTGAGCCGTACTGAACCGTACCATGCCGTACCATGCAGTGGAAAAGCGCCATTAGTGTCTCTCTAGATGAAAGACTCAGAAACGGGGAGTGTTCCTGTTGCTGCCTTCCTGGTAACAGGACTCAGACTCAGAACAAGGAGTGTCTTTTGGGAAGGTACCTTTATCTCTTTTTGATGAGGAGGAGATTGGAATCTGGCGCCTCCCCGTTCCAGGAATGTGATTGGCCACTTGTGTCCAAGGTGGCCATGATGTTGCCCACCCTAGTGTGGAACTCATTTGCATACAGTGGAGTGCAAAGGTAAACAGTGTCTTTAACATTTCACCCATACAATATTTCTTTACCAAACGTCTTCCAAACTATTATCAGCATCATGAGGAGCAAAAAGAGTCCAAACATGATAGAAAACTGTTGAACTATCACTTATTCATACCATAATATGTTAATAGGCCTGCTTCCGTGAACTGTTGTGTTAACAGTCAATGGCCATCAACATAAACTGAAGTGAATCCCTTGCAGTTTGCATCCATTTAAGGTCTCCAAACATGGGTATGAATGGATTTGGGTAGATCTGTGTGGCCTTTCTTTGTTTCGGCCACTGCTGTTGCATCCAGAGATCTGGAGGAATTTTTATGGCAGTCATTTCCTAAACCTTAGGATTGGGTGTGATGGTGAGGGTCAACCCGTAGTCCAATGAGAAGTCCTCTCTTAGGTGGTCGTGGATGCAGAAGGTCTCCCTTCCTGTCCTGTTAGAGATGTCTGGCATTTGTCTTGGCATCTTATCTGATGGTTCTTTTTGGATCTTTTTATGTTCCTCCACCAAGATCCAATCACAGTGGGGCACATCTCCCTCCACACCGGCAGTTAGAAAGGGGCCCTGCCATAAACTGGTCCTTGGAATGCCAGTTTGACTGTTGTTCACTACACCGGGAAGGACAGGACTTCTCATTGGTCAAAATGCAGTTTCTGCCCTCCACCCACCAACAGACTGATTCTTCAGGTTTTGGCCTGTGACCGCCATAAAAATTCCTTAGGACCTCTAGACGCAGCAGCAGTGGGTTAAACAAAGAGAGATCACAGAGATCCATCCAAATCCATTTAACTATGTTTTCAAACTTTAAAACTGATGCAAACCACAACACACACATTGTGACGATGTCGTCATAAAAATAAATAAATCAGCATCTATTCAGTTCTCTTAAATCCATTACTCCTCAACGTTGGAAACGTTTTTCATTATCAGTAAAATGTTAACAGTAGTTCCTGTTATCTTGTTGGTTACGGTGCGAGTCCAGCCCTCGGATGTACCTTTATTAGGTGATGACGTCCATTTAGCAAGATGGCGGTGGCCAAGTGGCAAGCAGTATATCGCGGTGCTCCCTCTGAAGACTCACGTGGCGTTTCTGTTGTTTTACCCGCGTTGAAAGTTAAGTCCGTCGGCGATTATAGCGATCCCCTAACTTCTTACTTCCTGGATTAATTGCTTCATCGCACTTTGTTGTGTGCCCAGCAGATTGTTGTTTAAACGCTGCAAGGATGCCGTCGAACAAGTGTGTATTCTGACATGGATTGATGGATCAGGAGTCTGAAACCAATTAATCTTCACACTCAAGGAGTTACAGAGTCACGGAATCGAACCGGACTTTCTGGAAAATGAGGTTGTGAGTAAAATACAGAGGCTGTGGATACTGTTGACTGTTGACTGATAATATTATTATTATCCCTTTTCTTTTGGCCACTTTGACTATTGGGAGTTCATTTTTAGTGATGATTGACAGAAACTGAACTGAATGTTTTGGGTTTGAACTGATCTATTTTTCTTGGCTGGATTACATTGCCTATATTGTGGACCATTTCTAATGAACTGATTGTTCTCCTTTTCTGTGTCATTATTATAACTTTGAATATCAAGATCTGAGAACTGAAAAGGGTGATTTATTGTGTTCAATGTTTTTTTTTTTTTTTTTTTTTGAAGGCTCTTTATTTGTAAGGTTTATGAATTTTCCTAACTCACAAATTTAAAGGTATGTGGCTATTTAGATACACAGGCCTTTGTAAGTTTCTTGACTGATTTGACAAGTTTGGTTTGACTAAATGACAGAAACTCTGTCTGGCACCCCAGCAACTGAAAGAAAAATAATTATTTATTCAACCAAGCGTAGGAAACGTTACAACATCTTATATTGATTCAGAGAATAATTAATTCTCAATGACAGTGATGTGTAGTGCAACATCTTACACAAACTCAGATGTTAATGGACAAATGAATGCATGCAGGACAGTCCAATATTTTTTAATCATGTTCGTAACATTGCCAAAGGTATTCTGGTTGTGATTTGGCAACTGAATAATGTACCGGTAAAACATTAGTGACACTTTTCTATCATTGGACTATGCTAATAAGTTCCACAGGTGGAAAGAAGGTTGGGCCACACAGTGTCCTCCCGCTCTGATGGAAATGGCCAATCACAGCACGGAAATGAAGAAGTGCCAAATTGCTATCTCCTCCTCATCGGAAAGGGATAAGGGTACCATTCCAAAAGAAACTCCTGGTTCTGAGTCTCAGGCCCATAAGGGAGAGGCTGTAACAGATACATTGTTCTGAATCTCTGGCCTGTTACAGGGAAGGCAGCAACAGATAAACCACCGTTCTTAGTCTGAATCCTGTAATGGAAAGACATTAACAGGTGCACAGTTCTGAGTCTCCGGTCTGTAAGGGTGAGACAATAGCAGATCAATCACCTTCCTGGTCTCCCACCCAGAGAGGCAATAGCAGATACACTGTTCTGAGTCTGAGTCCCGCGAGAGCGAAAATACATTAACAGATACATAATTCTGTTTTTCGTCCAGAGAGACTACAACAGATACCCATTCTGAGTCTCCAAGACGTCCAGTGAGACCCTAACAGATACATTTAAGTTCTGAGTCTCTGAGACATCAACAGACCATGCTCCAAGTCTCCAGCTTTTGACGCAGCAACAGATACGACCACATTCTGAGTCTCCAGCCTGTGAGGAAAGAGATATTCTACATTTAGAGTCTTCGTCCAGCGAGACAACAACAGATGCAGTATGCCCTTTGTCTCCATCCTAGAGAGACAATCTGATTGACCAAGTTCTGTCACCTTAAGTGACACGTTATCCAAAAATTATAACATAATCAGTGACGTGAGTACCCATCACTACACTATTTTGCTATTCACTTCAGAGGAAACCCAAGCCAACACGACAAGAAGCTCCACAGAGAATGGCCTCCTGGCTCAAAACAGGGACCTGCTTACTGTAAGGCGACCCACACAGTTCCCCACAGAGCCACGTCAAGTCAAATCAAGTCAAGTCACATTTGTGACCCTGGACGACAAAACCAGTCTTAAGTGTCAATTTTTCGAAATTCAGATTTACACATCATCTGAAACCTGAATAAACAAACTTTCCGTTGATGTATGGTTTGTTAGGATCGGACAATATTTGGCTGAGATACAACTATTTGAAAATCTGGAATCTGAGGGTGCAAAAAAAATCTAAATATTGAGAAAAACGCCTTTAAAGTTGTCGAAATTAAGTTCTTAGCAATGCATATTACTAATCAAAAATTAAATTGATACATTTACGGTAAGAAATTTACAAAATATCTTCATGCAATATGATCTTTACTTAATATCCTAATGATTTTTGGCATAAAAGAAAAATTGATGATTTTGACCCATACAATGTATTTTTGGCTATTGCTACAAATATACCCCAGCGACTTAAGACTGGTTTTGTGGTCTAGGGTCACATTTATTTATATAGCGCATTACACAGTACAGATTGTGTCAAAGCATTTTACAGTGTCAAACAGGAAAATAGTTTGTCGATAATGCAAGAGGACAATAACATAAAGTACTGTCATTCATATGGATCTATTCATGTTCGAGTTCTTCTCTTACTTTTCTCTCACACTCAAGTAGAGGCCAAGAGCTAACACTTAAACTACAAAAAATTGCAAAGGGCCACAAATGACTATACTTCTACTACTACTACAACTACTACTAATAATATGAATGTTGTTATTATTATTTATATAGGGTATTTTTATACTCTGGTCACTTTACTATGCTTTCAAATGGTCCTCCACAATTCTGTGTTTGCACTATGAGGAATGCCAAATGTTTTCAAAGTGTCTTGGAGCATTGAGTATTATGGCAAATCACAGCGATATCTGCTAAACTCATCAACACAGTGACCAATCAGATGGGTTTAATGGTATTCATATTCTGTAATTACAACCAACAAAGTGTGGAAACGATGTAAATAAGAGATTCATTGTGCAGTGTAGTCAGCTTTGATTATAATGAGAGTGTTTGCAAGAGTGCAGAACCCTGTGAGCTCAGTGAAGTGACTGGCAGCTCCAGTCATTATAATGAGAGCACTCTTTTATAACCCATTCACAATTTGAATAAAAGTTTTGTTTTAAAGCTGCTAAGAGACTCATTGCCCTGTTTTATTCTGAAAACTGTCAGGAGTTACAACCATATTTAAATGACACAAAATTAAAATCACACCACGTAATATTCACAATACTTTTGGATGCAAATTATATTAAATGTACAATCATATTTAGCATGACATGTGCCAGAAAACAAATGCTGAAGAGCTGGATGTGGCCCATGGGCTGCCTGTTGAGTTCTGCTGATCCAGGTGATGATTTGCCCTTTAAAAAACATCTAGTAAACTCATAATTATCTATCTGCCCAATTTGAATTTTAGAAAATGTGTGTGTGTGTGTGTGTGTGTGTGTGTGTGTGTTAATGGAGGGGATTTTGTGACAAATGACCTTTCTCTTCCTTCATCAGACCTCTGCAACACTGTCCAAAACACACACCAGAGGAATCACTTATAAGTATTTAATTAGTTGAGCTTTAGGCTGTTTGAGTGAGAGAGAGTGACAGAGAGATAGAGATGGGAGGAAGATGATCAGATGGAGTTTGGCGTAGAGTGAAACAAAGGATGAAGTGAAAGACTCCATTTCTCAGTGTCATTTACTTCATTTACTCTTCTGCATGTCAAACAGGCCGAGAGGAGAGATGCAAATAAAAGGAAAATAACAGCCTCTGGGTCTAAGCGCTGAGCTCACTGCAGCTATGTGAGCCTGGAGATGACCTTTAAGGCCACACAAACACAGGGTGACTCAAAGACACGGCAGATTCAGTGTGTGTGTGTTTGTGTGTGGCTTCACATCAGCCTACATTCTGTCCTCTAATTGTTGCTCATATCTCTTTCCTTCTGTTTCTATAAGGACACTGTCTTGAAGGGCTTTACGCTCTATTAAAAAAAAAAACGAAAAAAAAGGGGCTTAATGGCCAATAATTTTTTTGCACTAAGTGAAAAAAAAAAAAAAAAATCATAAAAATTCAAGTGTCTCTCTCTCTCTCACTCAATATTTTTTGTGTTTTTCCAATTCAAATGAGCTTTATTGGCATGACTGTGTAACAACACAATGTTGCCAAAGCAATAAACATATTATAAAAATAAAATCAAGGGGAAACTCTTATACATGTCCATATTATACATGTAAGTTAAAAAATAAATAAAATAAAAAAATGACAAATGAATACAAAGAGCAATGGTAAATGGAAAGGAAGGTTCAGCCTTTGTCCCTCATTTCATGGCAGGAGTACACACTTTTCTTTTTCTCCCAAAATATACGAGAGTCTGTCTCGTTTCTCACTCTCTTTCTGTTTTGTTTTCTGCCACCTTCAGTTTAGTTTTTATTTGCCATTATTAAGCATATTCAGTTTCTTTCTGGTTTGTCACACTGTCAGGTTTTGGTTGTAGATGCCCAAACAGACTCACTCACATTTCTTATGCAAATGTATTCACACAACAGATTTGCATTATAAACGGAATGTTAATTCTTCCTGGTGTAATCTGGTGCATAGAAGCCGAGAGTAGACAATGCCACTTATTAATTTGTAAAGATGGTGTTCATTAGAAAGCACAAACAAACAAGCGGACACAGGAGAAATGTGTATCTCTTATTTGTGAGGAGTGGAGGTGCTCTTCATCCTAGCAGCCTTTAAAAGCATGCAAATTAAAGGATTAACAATGGATTATCAGTCTGTCTGTCTGTAGTCTGTCTACAGTATATGCACTTTTCTACTGCATGGTACAGCTCAGTACGGCTCACTTTTGGTGGGTTTTCCACTGTGCACAGTACTTCATACCTTGTACTTTTTTTTAGTACCACCTCAGTTGAGGTTCCAAGCGAGCCATAGAGATACTAAAATGTGTAAACACTGCAGATCACTGACTGGTCAGAAAGAAGCTTCACTACCAGCGTCATTGGATTTGTGACATGAGACACCAAACCTGCTAGATTTAAATAGTCAGCAACAACCACTGCAGTATTGTTTGCTCGCACGACTTTTTAAAATGACTGTTGCACGCAATTTGAAAAAAAATAAGAATAGCTGTATCGGAGTCAGTAGATGAGGTGCAGACGTTCCTGGACTGAGCCTAATCGTACCATGCATTATCTGTTTGTTTGTCTGTCCATCTATCTGTCTGTCTGTCATTTGTAATCTCTTTCTCCTCGGTCCACTAAAAGCAACCAAAGGGTGTAAATAAACATGTGTTACAATGCTCTTAATAAAGTTCTCAGAACATATCAGTGTTCAGCGACCCAAACACGGGCAGTAGAGGCTGACATTTTTTCGGGATTCCCACGGGTCACGGGAATCCCGCGGGATGGGAAACAAAATCGCTACGAATCACGTGATTGGGACGGGAGAGGAAAAAATGTCATCGGGAGTGGGCGGGACCGGGATGATACCCAACTTTATACACAAATATACCTTTTATATAAATAAACTATAAACTGTATATTTTAATTCTGAACTCAGTTCTAGTTGCCCTGTCTCGCTCTCCTCCTGTTCGCTTTGGTGTGGCTGCGTGAATGACGCAGTCCGTGACGGACAGATCGTTAACGGCTGGTCTATGTGGTAATACACGCTATCATTCAGCGACAGTGGCGGCGCCAGGGCGGGGCTTGACGGGGCTATAGCCCCATCTGAAACTTGCTTAGCCCCAGCACAGCCCCACCAAGGATTTCCTAATGATGTTCCTGTTTTTTAACTGTGGTGTCACTCTCATTAACATTGAAAAATAAATATTAAAAACCTAAAAAAAAAAAAGGTGCCTATTATGTGGCCTATAAACAATTAATAATATGAGGGAGGGGTCAAGCAACTCGAGCAAGCAATGGGCAAAGTTTGCGCAAGATGGTGAACGTCAATTCACTGTAGAGAAAGTGAAAGTAAAAAAACTGACGGTTAACGCTGCAGTAACGGCGCATATTCTCTCCGAGGCACCGAGAGACGAATCTAATTTAACATATGCTGATAACGGTATATAACTGTCTTAAATTATTCCCTTAATATTTCTCTTGTGGCTCCTAAAGTGAAAAACACGAGACGAAACGTATTTCGCGTTAAACAGGTTGTTTTTGAAAATCGGTGCATGAAATAAAGCTGCTCTGAATTGTCATTGATGACTGCAGTAATAATAATTATAGGCCTATAATTAATTGTATAAATTAATAGACCTGTTTTTAAAAAGAAAAAAAAAAAACTTTTCAATGAGAAGTAAACGAATAGCCTATCACATCACATCATGCGGTGATGCGCTATGAAATTATTGCGGGGCAATAATTTCATGTAATTTAATAAGAAAAGTAATCTAATAATAATAATAATAATAGGCCTAATAATAAGAAGAATGTAACAGGCCTACATTAATTGGAAATGCTAAATCCTCTTAATATTGCCAATTTTTTATGCTTTTGACAATATCTCTGGCTATCTACACATGCATGATACGATGCAAATCAGCACGGGAAGGTTATCACCCGCAATGTGTGCCCGTGTGGAAATTACTAGATATGTGTAAAATAAAAAAAAAATAAAAAAAATAAAGGTAACTTAAATGAATAAATAAAATAAAACAATGAAAAAAAAATCCCAACTTTCTTTCTTTTCTATATTCATTCATAAATTATATTACTTTGTAAGTGTCATATTTGGCAGTTGGCATTAGAAGTTATTAACAGTGGCAAGTTTAATACCACAGGAAAAAATTTAAATATGCCTTTTTCAAAGCTGCTGTATATAAAAAACTTATAGCTAAAGTTAGGCGTTAATTACTTTCTCTCAATTTAATTAGTTTTTTTAGCACCCCCCCTGTTAAACCCCCAACAAAAAAATCCTGGAGCCGCCACTGTTCATCGACCTCAAATATGGCTTTTCATCTGAAAGATGTATGTAGTAGCAACTTTACATGACCGCTCAATATGATGTTAACCTAGAGAAATGTGCGCAATTGAAGTGTTTGTGTGGAGAGTGGAAGCTGAATAGTGCGCTCGCTGCAGGACAGGCGCCGGTGCACTCACTTGCTCTTAAAATCTCTGTAATTTTTGGTCATACAGACAAAAGTAGCCTAATACATCTTTCGAATCTGTAAAGACTCGTTTATTTGTGTACACTAAGAATAACAACGAAACGTTGCGCTTTAAAGCAATCAGGGCGCGCTTTAGGTCTCTGAGCGAGAAACTTCGAAACTCCGTCTTTGAAAAATATATCTATAGAGAGTGAAATGTCTACTTTCAAATGAAAAAAAAAAAACTAAAAAACTAAATTCAAATAGAAAACATGTGTGTTAGCATGGATGATTTACATAAAATTTAATGTGTGCAATGTAGCCTACACTGTGCATAAACTGGCTTTCAGTTCAATATAATAACAAAAAAACTACATTTGGGGTTTTTATTCAACTAAGGTGGGCACGCTGTGATCTGTACTATATTTTTACTGTAACTGACAGATTTCGGCCAAAAAAAAATGTATAAAAAAAAAAAAAAAAAAACGGGAGTGGGAGGGAATGGGAGTAATTCTTCCGGGAGTGGGCGGGACGGGACTTTTTTTTGTGGGAGTGGGACGGGAGAGGTTTCAAAATGCACTCCCATGTCACCCTCTAACGGGCAGCACATACAATCTCATTAGCTCTTACAATGAAGTCAGTGACAGCTCGAGTCTCCTCTTCTGCTAATCTACTGACGTGTTTGACATCGTCCTACATTCGTTCTTCCTCCATCTGCTGTTTATCTGATGAGTGTGTCTATGCTGAGAAGCCCATATAAATGCAATCAGCAATACATTGATCTTACTGGGATTTGTTTGAATTTCACAAGTCAACTTCATAATTAGAATGTGATGGTGAACATTCTAATTTGAGCTTTCCTGTAGCTCAAATAGTAGAGCATGGCATGCGCAAAGGAAGGGGCCCAATCTTTGCGCTCCCGCACGCAAGCGAAAAAGACGCAGAAAACGGATTTACGCTACAAATTTTGGGGCTACACGCAACAACAATATTCGGGCTATGTTCCTGTGCGCTATGGAGGAGTTTTAGTTACATGCGAAACTAGTCACCCTCAGCGGGCTGGATTCGAACCCGGGTGTCTGCGCGACTGAGTCGTTTTTGTCCGGTTCTGAACTATGATTCTGAATCAAATGATTCGCGACACGCGATCCGATTCGAGCACTTTGACACAGTGAATCATTTAATATGTTATATTAAAAACATTATTATTATTATTATTTTTAAAAAGTATATGACATGTTTATGCTTTGGTTTAAATAAAATGAATAAAAATGTTTCAGTAGTTGATTGATGTTTATTATTTTGTGTATATTATTTTTTAAAAAGCATATTACTTGTTTATGGTTAAATAAAATGAATAAAAATGTTTCTTCAAAGATGTTGTGTGTGTGTGTGTGTGTGTGGTATGTGATTTGATTGATATGATTTATCATATTTAATTGATCTGATTAAAAGACACTTCAAATGTAAAAAAATGTATTAAAACAAATACACGTAATACATACAAAATATATACAGGAAAGATATTATTTATTGAGGAGGGTAACATTTTTTTTATAAAAATGTATTAAAACAAATACACGTAATATATACAAAATATATACAGGAAAGATATACAGGAAAGATAATATTTATTGAGGAGGATACAGGACAAATGAAAGAGTGGGTCCATGTAATATATACAAAATATATACAGGAAAGATATTATTTATTGAGGTGGTGGAGTTTGGCCTTTATTTTGCTGGCGCTGTTCTGCCAACCACTCATCTAAAGATTTGCCATTTGAGGTACGCGAGCAAAATGTGGCATTACCATTTCGGCTATGGCCAAACTCCTTCGTTTTGGGCTGCCCACATTTGCTGCACGTGTTAAAAGTAACCCCTCGCACATACTTCCTCTTATGGACTCCGCTTTCCGTCTCCAGGGCCCGCCGGCGCCTGTTCCTCTGGGTGTAACGGGACACAGGAGCATCAGACGCAGGAGCAGGAGGAGCTGGGCCTGCACCGGATGTCGAAGCAGCAGAAGAGGGAATCACCATTGACACAGTCATGTCCGGGTTAAGGACTAGTGTGCCTAACAATGACCCAGGTGCTGAAATGGGCTGCACAACTCCTGATGCTGTGGGGGCAGGTGCGATGGGACAGTCCGTGGCGGCAGCAGCGGGCCGTCGACCTGGTCGCAGAATTGGAGCCTGTCCTTCTCGATTTGGCGGAAGGATAAATGAATGTTTTGGGCCTGATGTCGATGGTGCTTCATCCAATTTTTCCCTCAGTGGAGGAAGCTGTGTATCGGCCACAGCAATTGAGTCAGTCCCTGAGCGAGGACACTCATTTCCTGATTCTTCTGCCGCCGCTGAAACTTGAAAATAATTGACTTGTATTATATATATGTTTAGACGTATTCAGTTAATTTTAAGCAAATATTGTGCCTTGCTTACCACTGAATGAGTGTCTTCTGGTTTAGCTCAAACAGCTGGATCATTGTTTCATCCATCAGCCTGCGACTGTTAAGCACCAGCTCTCGGATGTGGTGGTAATCCGAGAGGATTTTAGACCACCTGGGGGTACAAACTCCAGCCTTCTTGGTCGGTGACTTGTGTAAAGCACAAAGCTTGATACAAATGGACCAAGCGGCTGGTGCTGGGCCACTGTGCTGGACCCCCAGGATGTCCAATCAGACATCGTTTCACACTCTCCACACCCGGTGTGACTCCGGACCGCTTCGGTGCTTTAAAGCGCCCATGTGTGAGCTGAGGCTGATGTCGAGGCTGATAGTTGACCCGCTGTTTGTCAGTATCAGGGAGAGCTGTCCACAGCTGGATGGCCTCTGTCACCTGCAGGTCAGTGAGGTAAGGAGCCTCACTGACCTCACTGATTATTTCTGTGATGCGCAGCTGTATTTTCAGCATCATTACGCTAGTCTTCAGCGTCACATGATCTTCAGAAATCATTCTAATTTGCTGCTCAAGAAACATTTCTGATTATTATTATTAGAAATACTTAAAGCAGTTTACATTTACACAGTGTGCATTTTTTTCAAGATTATTTGATTAATAGAAAGATCCAAGATCAGCATTTATCTGAAATAAAAAGCTTTTTTAACATTATACACTATAAGATTTAAAAGCTTGGAGTCAGTATATTTAAATCATTATATTAAAATAAATTATGAAATTATAGAAATTAATACTTTTATTTAGCATGGATGCATTAAATTGATCAAAAGTGCTGATAAAGACATTCATAATGTCAAAAAATATTTCTATTTCAGATAAATGCTGTTCTTTTGAACTTTCTATTCATCAACGAAACCTAAAAAAAAAAAATACACTCTGCTATTTTTAACCTAATAATAATAAATGTTTTTTGAGCAGCAAATCAGAATATTAGAATGATTTCTGAAGAATCGTGTGACTTTTGCTGTATTTCGGATCAAAGAAATGCAGTCTTGGTGAGCAGAAGAGAATTCTTTAAAAAACATTGTTGTGTATGTGGAATAAAATGAGATAGAAATGAAATAAAGCCCTTAGAGTGTCTTAGCCGAGCCTCGTCGGAGAGACTGCTTTCAGTGTCGGGTGGCTGTGACAGCACTGAAGGGGCAAGGTGCTGTCCTTCTCCACCAGATGATGTGGACGGCTCAGCCAGTGATGCTGGGGACTGAGGCAGAGGCAAAGACGAGGGGCGGTTTTCATCCTCATCCAGCACTGGAACTGTGATGTCCTCCATCATCTCTTCCTCAAACCCCTCATCTTGCACGTCCTGGTCTTCAACCTCCTCCACCAGCCTGTCTTCCTCCTCTGGGTTCTGGAGCACTGGAGTCAGTGTTTTGCCAGTCTGGCTGTAAAGGTAATTCACCTACAAGAATAAAATGGAAAAAAAGAAAGTGTTCTTAATATTTTGTCTAGTTCATTAACCCATTTAATCCCAGTGGTCACAATAGTGAGCATAAAAAAGATTTTCATTTATAAAGCTCTAAAAACCTTACTGACTGGTGTTTTAGTGCATTTCCTGCAAATATGGGAAAAATAAAGGGTCTCAATTAAATATGTGCAGTTTCACATGATTACTGCAAATTGTCACATGACCAGAGCAGTTTATTTACTGTTTGCAGCTTGAGAAGATGATGACTGCATCAAAGATCGAAAACAAAAGGCTAGTAAAGTGTGTTAACATAAAGATATGACAAATATTTTTGGTGCACATTATCTTTAAGGTGTCTAGTGTTACGTTCCGTGTTTATTTATATAGTATTGTTGGATTCTATGTGCTGCTGTGTGCTATCTTTCTCTCTCTCCTTCTGTGTGTTACTCCACAGATATATCAACCAAAAATAACTAAATAACTAAAATATAATAAAATACCTAACTACATAATACTACTATTGTTAGAAATTGCAACAAAATTAAAATAGAAATATAAACTTTTGAACGGCGGGTTTCGTCTGGTCAGAGGAGAACTGAGCCTGGTGAGAAGGTTTTTTTTTTCTCCATTCTGTCACAGAGGGAGTTTTGGTTCCTTGCCGCTGTCGCCTCTGGCTTGCTCAGTTGGGGACACTTAATTTCTAGCGATTATTGCTGATTTGATTGCACAGATACTATTTAAACTAAACTGAGCTAGACAATGACATCTCTGAATTCAATAATGAAATGCCTTTAACTGAAAATTGAAAATTGAGTGTTTAATCTTATCATTATACATTACTGACACTCTATCCTCCAATTTGATACTGTTAAGTACTTTGACACAATCTGTATTGTAAAAGCGCTATATAAATAAAGGTGACTTGACTTGACTTACTGCTGCTCAACCAGGTGTGGAGGAGAGGAAGGTGATCACTCTCACCTGCTGCTCGTTTCTGTGCAAGCTCAAAAGCTGTTCAACTTGCCTACCACACTGAAGCTTGACTTCCAGAGTTTGCTCTGCTCTGCGCTCTCTGACACAGAGTGCATTTTGAAACCTCTCCCGTCCCACTCCCACAAAAAAAAATCCCGTCCCAATCCCACGAAAAAACTGGGGGGAAAATCCCGTCCCGCCCACTCCCGGAAGAATTACTCCCATTCCCTCCCACTCCCTTTTTCTTTTCTTTTTTTATACATTTTTTTTTGGCCGAAATCTGTCAGTAAGTACACTTACAAAGTAATATAATTTATGAATGAATATAGAAAAGAAAGAAAGTTGGGATTTTTTTTTCATTGTTTTGTTTTGGTTTTATTTTATTTATTCATTTAAGTTACCTTTATTTTTTTTATTTTTTTTTTATTTTACACATATCTAGTAATTTCCACACGGGCACACATTGCGGGTGATAACCTTCCCGTGCTGATTTGCATCGTATCATGCATGTGTAGATAGCCAGAGATATTGTCAAAAGCATAAAAAATTGGCAATATTAAGAGGATTTAGCATTTCCAATTAATGTAGGCCTGTTACATTCTTCTTATTATTAGGCCTATTATTATTATTATTATTAGATTACTTTTCTTATTAAATTACATGAAATTATTGCCCCGCAATAATTTCATAGCGCATCTCCGCATGATGTGATGTGATAGGCTATTCGTTTACTTCTCATTGAAAAGGTTTTTTTTTTCTTTTTAAAAACAGGTCTATTAATTTATACAATTAATTATAGGCCTATAATTATTATTACTGCAGTCATCAATGAAAATTCAGAGCAGCTTTATTTCATGCACCGATTTTCAAAAACAACCTGTTTAACGCGAAATACGTTTCGTCTCGTGTTTTCACTTTAGGAGCCACAAGAGAAATATTAAGGGAATAATTTAAGACAGTTATATACCGTTATCAGCATATGTTAAATTAGATTCGTCTCTCGGTGCCTCGGAGAGAATATGCGCCGTTACTGCAGCGTTAACCGTCAGTTTTTTTACTTTCACTTTCTCTAGTGAATTGACATTCACCGTCTTGCGCAAACTTTGCCCGTTGCTTGCTCGAGTTGCTTGACCCTCCCTCATATTATTAATTGTTTATAGGCCACATAATAGGCACCTTTTTTTTTTTTAGGTTTTAATATTTATTTTCAATGTTAATGAGAGTGACACCACAGTTAAAAACAGGAACATCATTAGGAAATCCTTGGTGGGGCTGTGCTGGGGCTAAGCAAGTTTCAGATGGGGCTATAGCCCCGTCAAGCCCCGCCCTGGCGCCGTCACTGTCGCTGAATGATAGCGTGTATTACCACATAGACCAGCCGTTAACGATCTGTCCGTCACGGACTGCGTCATTCACGCAGCCACACCAAAGCGAACAGGAGGAGAGCGAGACAGGGCAACTAGAACTGAGTTCAGAATTAAAATATACAGTTTATAGTTTATTTATATAAAAGGTATATTTGTGTATAAAGTTGGGTATCATCCCGGTCCCGCCCACTCCCGATGACAATTTTTCCTCTCCCGTCCCAATCACGTGATTCGTAGCAATTTTGTTTTTGTTCCCCGTGACCCGTGGGAATCCCGAAAAAATGTCAGCCTCTACTCTGCTCTGCTCTGCTCTGCTTAAAACTTTCCCAAGTTATGGCTTATTAAAGCCACCCGAGTATGTAAGTGGCGTTGTTGATGCGCTACGTGTCTCTCTGTGTTGGAAGCCGTAGGGAGGTGGGTGCTATTTTGTTTCTGTGACTTTTTCTCTTGTTTTTTCATCAGCGAACTTGATGATGTGGTTGGAGCTGGACTTGGCAGTGCAGTCGTGGGTCAGCAGCGTGAAGAGCAGCGGGCTGAGCACACAGCCTTGTGTGGCACCTGTGTTCAGTGTGGTAGTGCTCGAGGTGTTGTGGCCGACACGGACTGACTGAGGTCTTCCGGTTAGAAAGTCCAGGATCCAATTGCAGAGGGAATTGTTAAGGCCCAGCAGGTTGAGTTTATTTATGAGCTGTTGTGGGATTATTGTGTTGAATGCTGAGCTGAAGTCAATGAACAGCATTCTAACGTAAGAGTCTTTGTTTTCTAGGTGGGTAAGAGCCAGGTGGAGAGTGGAGGAAATTGCATCGTCCGTAGAGTGGTTCGGACGGTATGCAAACTGGAGCGGTTCGAGTGTGTTGGGGAGGCTGGTTTTGATGTTGTGCATGACTAACCTCTCAAAGCACTTCATTATGATTGGAGTCAGTGCTATGGGACGGTAGTCATTTAGACAGGACACAGGTGATTTCTTTGGTACCGGTATGATTGTTGTGGATTTGAGACATGTGGGGATGACTGCCTGGCTCAGCGAGGTGTTGAAGATATCTGTTAGGACATCTGTCAGCTGTGCAGCACAGTCTTTCAGTACACGGCCAGGTATGTTGTCGGGACCCGCAGCCTTGCGTGGGTTGATCCTAGATAGGGACTTCCTTACGTCGGCTGGAGACAGACAGAGCGCCTGGTCGTTGGGAGGTGTGGGCAGTTTTTGTGCAGATGTGTCATTCTGCATTTCAAACCGTGAGTAAAAGTGGTTGAGTGTATCTGGGAGGGATGTGTCGTCATCACAGGCCTGTGGCGGGGGCTTGTAGTCTGTGATGGTCTGAATAGCTTGCCACAGGCTCCGTGTGTCTCTGCTGTCTGTGAAGTGATTGTTGATTTTTTGAGCATATTTTTGAGTTTTGCATTTTTGATGCTGCGGGACAGATTGGCTCTTGCTGTTTTGAGGGCTGCTTTATCTCCTGATCTGAAAGCTTCATCTCTGGTCTTTAGCAGTCCACGAACCTCTGCTGTCATCCATGGCTTCTGGTTGGCACGTGTGGTGATGGTCTTGGTGACTGTCACATCATCAGTGCACATTTGGATGTAAGCAGTCACTGTTTCAGTGTACTCCTGCAGGTCTGTGTGGTTGTTGTAGGTGGCCGCCTCTTTAAACATGTTCCAGTCTGTGTCCTGGAAGCAGTCCTGCAGTGCTGAGGTGGCATTGTCTGGCCATACCTTGATCTGTTTGTGAACCGGTTTGGCCAGTTTCAGAAGTGGTCTATATGCTGGGATTAGTATAACAGAGATGTGGTCCGAGTACCCGAGGTGGGGGCGGGGTTCGGCTTTGTATGCGCTCTTAACTGTTGTGTAAACAAAGTCCAGTGTGTTATTCCCCTTGTTGCAAAGTTCACATGTTGGTAGAACTTTGGCAAAACTGTCTTTAAGTTTGCGTGGTTGAAGTCACCGGTTATGATGAAAAAGCCGTCAGGGTTATTTGTTTGTTGTTCGCTGATGGCGCTGTACAGCTCGCGATGCGCATCCTTTGCGTTTGCGCACGGGGGGATGTATACCGGGACAATAACAATGGCCATGAACTCCCGCGGCAGATAGAACGGTCAACACTTCACAAACATAAACTCCACCAGCGATGAACAGTGTTTTGTCACTACCCCAGCATTGTTACACCATTCTTTGTTGACGTACACACACAAGCCACCGCCGCGAGTCTTACCAGACAGTGATGAATCTCTGTCCGCGCGGTAGCAAGTTAGTCCGTGCAGCTGAATGGCGGAGTCCAGGATGTTGTCGTTGAGCCATGTTTCAGTGAAAACAAACACACAACAATCCCTTGTCTCATGCTGTGTAGATCGACTGAGTTGAATTAAGTCCAGTTTGTTTTCCAGAGAGCGAACGTTTGAGAGCATGAGTGTTGGAAGAGCTGGTCTTGTGGGGTTTTCCCTCAGCCTAGCTCGTATACCTCCACGCTTACCGCGCTTCCATCCTCTCTCACACCGCTTGCGACGCCGCCTTGTGCGGGTAGCGACAGTAGGCGAGGCCACGGTCTCGAGGTCCGGCTTCAGCAGTAAACAGAGGCCTCGTAGCTTCTCAGTAGCCGCCGGCGAGAGTTGGTCTTTGTATGCGTTGCCGATATCCAAAAGTCTTTTGCGATCATAGATGAGTTTAGGAGTGATTTCCTTATGAACTAGCGGTAAATTTACACTATTTGGAGACGAACAGACGACATTAAAAGACAAAAAAGCACCGTCTTTGGGACCTGGAGCAGCCGCTGCGTCTGAACGCGCCGCCATCTTGGGTATCCCACCGGTCACAATTGTCATTGACCATAAAACACAATTTTTCACACACTTTTCACACACCGTGGAGGTAGAGCCACGGGCACACCTGTAGCAGCACAGCTCCACACCGCCTTTCTTCAGTGTCCCCGTCTTCATGTAGAGCGGAAAGTTCTCTGGGTCTTGGATACACTGAATGTGCTTCCGCTGTTCCTTCCATATCTGCTGGATCCGTTCGTGGTCCAGCAGAGGAACTCCCAGAGTGTCCTTTCCGTCTGCACTGTCAAACTGATCGATCAGTGATCCAATTGTTTTGGTGGTCTCCTCCAGCCCCCTGGTCCTCCTCCGGCAGTGCAGTGCCAACTCCCTCCGGGTAATGCGAGCACTGACCGCCCTTCCTGAGATGTGGCCAGTCGTCTTTGCCGCCAGCTCACCCTCCTTTGCACAGCGAAGGGCAGCCACATCTTCTGGATCCCACTGAAAGATGCACGTGGACAGACGTGCCATGAAGATCCCATAGAGCGGATGAGCCTCTGTCGTGACACCTGCAGCAAATCGCCGCATGAAGTGCCAGATGTCGAGGCGCACTACGAGCTCATCCCACTCCGAAAACATGGTCTTCACCTGAGACTGGCTGTGCTGACTGCAGCAATCTCTGTCCACGTACATCACTTTTGGGGCTTCCTCTCCTGCCTCCCGGTAGCGTTTCATCAGGCCAGCTGCCATGGGGTCCAGTCCATGTCCCTCGGCGGCTGTCAGCACAGAGACAAGGACTTGGCCGTGTTCGTTTCCCACATTTGTGCAACAGGCAGCTGTTCCTGAAGCAGCACCGGCAAGTTTCTTTGTGACCTATTGGGAAAAATAAAAGGGTCAAAATTATGTATGCACACATATCCATATCTAGCAAATTTCTGGATATAAACAGGACGGAATAAATACCTTTTTTGTGGAGTCCATCTTGAGAACACAGCCAAAGACAGATGTAATTTTGGCCTTGACCTCGTGCAGTCGCCCCAGAACATCCCTGGCATACACAGCTAACAGCCACTTAGGTTTAGGTAGGGCAGATAAAAGGGGAGGCTCAGCAAACACAGGAGGCTGCACAAGGGAGGACCTTGTGAATGGTTCGCAAGCAGTCAGGTACTGCAGGACACGCTGTGTCCATGCCTCACTGTGCTGTTCCATCAGCTTCTTGTAAAGCTGAGTCACACTATTGCCCAGTGTCGTCTCCCTCATCATCCACAGCACCCGGTTGTCACATGAGTATCTAAGGAAACAACAGTATAATCATGCAAATGCTTTTGGTTGGTAAAAAAATAACACAAATAAAAGTGCCTAATGATGAATGATTGTAATTATGAATTACCTGTATGTCAGCAAAGCTGGAAACTGCCTGCAGTGGCCCATATCCAGCTGTCTCAAGATGTCCTCGGACCAGGCGGGATCTTGCAGCGTTTGCACTCCAGATACTCAGTGGCAAGGTCATACCACCCGTCGATGTCCAAGACCTTGCGCACGGTACGGTAAACTCCCGCCGCAGTAAGTCTGTGCTTACCACAGTCTGGGCGAACACAGGCAAGAGGAAACAACCACATCTTCAGAGGCATCCATAAGAATAGGGGCCGACAGAAGAAGAGGTCGGGTGAGGCGGGTGGCTGAGTGTGAATTAAAGGGGGCTGAGGAGGATACCACCAAAGCTTCAGCTGGGACACTAGTTCTGGCTTGCCGGTTCACAGGTTGGCCTTAAATAATGTGTTCCGGATCCACTCATGCTGGAAAGGTGGAAGATGATCTTTCCAGTGACTTGGAAGCTCAGCTGGTGGCTGATGATGTGGAGGATCTGGTGTTTTGGCTGCTTCCGCTGATGGAGACGGACCGGCACAGGCCTCCGAGTGAACAGTAACAAAAACAATATAAGGATGACTGTTGCATTTGATAGTAATATGCCAGAAATGCAGCCCACAAACAGCCTGCGAAGCAGTAATTTTGGACAATTATTAATAATTAGTGAAGAAAATGGTACTAGTGTTAAGAAGCAAAGAACACAATGTGCACTTTATTGAGGATCAGATGGAATGGAGTAAGGAAAATGAGGTTTGATGAATTCAGTATAAAGTAATGATGCCCACATACATGAAGCATGCACACAGATACAGTAAGGAAAAACTGTCCCTCTAATCATTAGAACAATGAATCTCCACCATCCCGTCTGCTCAGGAGGAGCTAAAGAGTGAGTGAGTAGAGCAAGCCGTGTGAAAAAGTTAAGCGGTGATTGTTTAACAACGGGTAAGTTCAGAAACGCAAATAAATACACTGACACCTTTGGACATCCTTAAGGTTTTGAAGAAGTGCACTCAAAGAATGCATCCCGCTTGAGATGTCACAAAGTTCTGTATTGTAAACAAAAAATAATATTTTTTGTTTAACAAAAATATTATATTTTTTTTTCAGAAATAATGCTTTTCAATGTGTTTTCACAAAACATTCTTTTAATATGTGCATTTGTGTCATATGCCACACCTGTATTTAACTGTGCTTCACATTGTGATGCAGCAAACACCAGCTCCTCATCATCATCTTCAGCAGTGGGATCGGAAGTGCCTGGAGCACAAATGTTAAAACTATTACCGTTAACAATACACAGAGACGAACATATGTAAGATGGTGCTTACTTACTAGTAGCAAAAAGCTGCCTTTGGGCTGGTGTGGAGCTTTGGGCTGGGAGTTCTGTTGCTGGACGAGGTAAAATGGAGTGCAGTAATGGATCTGGAAACAGTAAGTGGACAAGTTTGCCATACTGATAAATGAATACATGTAGAACTGCTGTAGGGAAAATTCAGTATTCACACTTCTACTCACGGAGTTTAACTGGTGACATGAGTTCCCTCGCCACCTGTGAAGGAGACAAACGTTTGCCACGTCCCAGCAGCGCTTTCACTGTGGCGGTCTGCTGTACACCAGTTCGGATGGCTGCAGATGGAGGTGCAGAAGTACTGGAGGTTGCAGATGGAGGTGCAGAAGTACTGGAGGTTGCAGATGGAGGTGCAGGATGACGTACACTGGTGCCCACAGCAGAAGCCCGTCTTTTCAGGACATACGTCTTGAAAATGGCCATGTTGGTGTTGGGCCTGGCATCTGCCTTAACCAGGTACCCGATGAGGGCTTGGGCCTCCTTGCTCTGGTCCTCATACACATCCTTCATGGACCGGCCCTTGAAGTCACCAAACTCCACCATCAAGCAGCCCTGGTCTCCAGTTGCCCGGGCTTCTGCTTGCATTTTCTGCTTCCTCTCATACTTCTCCACTTCTTCTGACATCTCTCTAATGTGAGAAGTGTACTGTAAGAAAAGTTGTTTATTTTCTGAGAGGGTTTTTTTTTTGCGCTGTCTCTTTGGAAATACTGAGCACCAGATACAATGCGTACCCCAGAGAGTTTTCCAGTAGCCATCTAAATCTCTGGCCCTGGTACTTCCCAAACTGAAGTTTACAGTGAGCCAGTACTAAAAACTGGTCACTGGGGTCTCCACCGTTCGTGCTGACAAAAGAACTGGCCTCTGCCAGCACCTCCTTGTTAGGCTTGGCCCTTCCAGACTCAGACACATTTTCAAGGCGCTTCGCCTCTGCTGATGGCGCCATGAGGAGTCGGGTTGATGTTGCCGATTGGCGGGGAAAAACAGGGTATGCGTATGCGTACATTTTCTAAATGAAAATCAGAAAGAGACTATTACCTCTAGCAATCGGAAAGATACCTGTACGTTAAGTGTTTAATGATTATTTAACAAGCTACATGTAAACCATATTACTGTGGTAATAAACATGGCCATGATTACATTTACATTTACATTTACATTTAGTCATTTTGCAGACGCTTTTATCCAAAGCGACTTACAATTTGGGGAATACATAAAGCGATTCATCTTGAAGAGGCAATCCGACAAACGAAGTGCTTGTAACACCAAGTCTCAGGCATTGTTTAAATAAGTACAAGCTAGCAAGGGAAGGAATAAATAAGGAGAAAGAGTTGACCATAAACTGGCCTGATGATGAGTTTTCTACAGAGGACAGGAATCCCTGATACATCAAATATGTAAAGTCAAATATGATGTCTGAAATTTCCTTGTGTTTCAAATGCTGTCATCTTAAACCACGACTGTGCACACAGTGTAAAATTAAAATAAATAAATGGGGCAGCACAACTGTGTTAGTTTAGTATTTTTTTTTTATATGCTATTACAGTTTTTATTAATATTTTAAATTAGCTTTATATTTTTTTCAATCACTATTTAGGTTAAATTTATTTTTATTTTAGTTTTTATTTCCAGTTAGTAATTTTTAGTGCTTCATTTTATTTCATATTTTTCTTTAGTTTAACTTTCTCATTTAATATTTATATTTGTAGTTTAATTAATTTCATTTCAGCTTTCTTTCAATTAACAAAAAAAAGTTTGTAATAGCTGTAGTTAATAATATGCTGCAAGATAATCACATTATATGATCTGGTTTTTGAAATGCAATGTGTGCTAAGTTTACTTTATTTACACGTTTGCACAGAGTCTGACAATAATAAAAAAATAAGTAAAAATTAAAAGTATGAATTTAACGTGAAAAGCAGGAGGGTTTTGAACATTTGAAAAAGAGGAATTTATTCCATAAATATTCGTATTGTAACTGGTACCGTAAATAACATTATTTTAATTATTTACTTATAATATAATGCATTATAATTATTTTTATTTCATATTATAAAATATTCATATTTTATTTTACAGAACAATTATAATATAAAAGTTATATATATTTGTCTTCATTTTTATAATTAAAGCAACAACAGCTTCAATAATAATAATTATAATAATCAATTTTATTAGGTTCCTCAAACACAAGTTAATGTAATTTGGGGGGCAGGGGTGGGGATGGGGTGCAAGTAATGATTCTAGGGGCACAGGATTGGCACGGGGGCTCGGAGGAGGTCACTAGTATTATTACCAAATATAAGTAATTTTTGTTTAATCATTATGTTCAGTCATAGAACCCCGAATATCAAGCGGCGCACCTGGTTGCATACGTACGGAACGCTTACGTCATGCGCCTGGTATAGTATAAAGTAGTTATACATCATGACTTTGCACACAATACACACATCAATGTAGCTTAATTAACGGACGGCCGATAATTTTAACTTACCTGATCAGTAGCGACATGTTTTCTGTATATCATGGGAAAAGTTACAGGTTCACTGGTACTGAAGAAAACGTATGCTATAACGTTAAGTTAAATGCTAGCTCGCTAAATTGGCACATTTCATTTTCCAAAAAAATACACACTGTATATGAACTAATTAGTGATATTCAATAGTGAAGTAAACCATAACCTTACCTGTCTCAAAGATGACAATAATAGCGGCCGACGGCGATTGGTCAAAAGTAAGCCACACGAGAGAGAAACGTCATTGGTCAAAAGTAAGCCCCAGAGAGAAACGTGATTGGCTCATGCGGGCTTACTTTGGGCTTACTTTAGCTCAATCGGTGGGATGCAGTAGGCGCAACGCTAAGATCATGGGTTCGATTCCCAGGGAAAGCAAGAGCTGATAAAATGTAAAAACTGTAACTTGAATGCAACGTAAGTCGCTTTGGATAAAAGTGTCTGCTAAATGCCTAAATGTAAATGAACATGTGGATGTTTTTCATCTAGAATGTACTGTGATTGTCTGTGTAGAAAGAAGCTTGTGATGGTCTCATTAGATCGGGCTTTTTTTTTTATATCAAAATCTCTCTCTCTTTTTATGATAGCACATTTTACTAAGGATAGAAGAAAAGAAGAGTAAAAATTAAGTATCTAATGGCGCTTTTCCACTGCATGGTACGGCATGGTACGGTTCACTTTTGGGGGGTTTTCCACTGGGTACAGTACCTGGTACTTTTTTTAGAACCACCTTGACCGAGGTTCCAAGCGAACCGTACCGTTACCAAATTGTGATGTGTAAACTCTTCTGTCCTCTAATTGTTGCTCATCTCTCTTTCCTTCTGTTACAAGGACATTGTCTTTACGCTCTATTAAAAAACAAAACAAAGGAGCTTAATGGCCAAGAATATTTTTTGCACTATTTTACTTCATGAAGGAACATCTAAGAATCTTATATGAGTGAAGAAAAATAAAATAATCATAGAAATTCAAGTGTCTCTCTCTCACTCAATTATTATTTTTTCAATTCAAATGAACTTTATTGGCATGACTGTGTAACATCACAATGTTGCCAAAGCAATAAACATATTATAAAAATAAAATCAGGGGGAAACACATATACATGTCCATATTATACATGTAAGTTAAACAAATAAATAAATAAATAAAAAAAAATGAGAAATGAATGCAAAGAGCAATGGTAAATGGAAAGGAAGGTTCAGCCTTTGTTCCTCATTTCATGGCAGGAGGACACACTTTTCTTTTTCTCCCAAAATATACGAGAGTCTGTCTAAGTTTATCACTCTCTTTCTGTTGTGTTTTCTGCCACCTTCATCTAAAAAGCTGATTTTTCCAAAAACAGAGTCTGGACGTCACACACGTTTGAAGTTCCGTGTTCAGTGTATTTGATGCACGATTTTGTAACAATCACTCATTCATTTATAATTTACTTTTATCTGTCAGGCTATCTGAGAAGATTTTATTATAATGTGTTGCCTCTTGCTTTGAATTTTACTGACAGACTCGCATTCTGACATTGTGACCTTCATGCTCTCTAACTGTCACGGGTTGTAGGAGTCAGGGAAACGAAGAGACGAGGAATACCTTACACAACAGTCTTTAATGATCAACATACGTAGGGGTCACAGGAACACTTGAATGACGTTTAACAGCCGACTTGAAGACAGGGAAACACAGGGCTTATAAACAGAAGGAAATCAAATGAGGAGAACTGAAACAGGTGGGGAACAATCAAACACGGATGGAGACTAATGAACTCATAATGACACTAAACGAGGACAGTAACAGAAACAAACCAAATATGGGCACGAGAGGAGGGGAAACACAAGACACAGGAAGACAGGACTGACATTAACCATATCTCCACTTTTTTACCTTTCTGTTGTAATTATTCTGCTTATTGTACATAAAAAGAATACATGGAGTTTATATCAGTAGACACCATACTTGGCCACACGTCACGTCCTTTTACTTTATATACGGAAAAGGACATGACATGTGGCTAAGTACCGTATCCCATACTCAGAATTTATGCTCTGCATTTCACCCAGCCTATGTAAAAATATATATTACTTCTACACTCTACACAAACCTTGGATTGATTTGAATAACTTTAATGTACTTGAATTATGCATCAAACACAAGGAATATACCAGTACCAGATCGGGACTTGGTATCAGCAGATACTCAGTATGCATTCGGATCGGGGGCGCAAAAAAACTGATCGGGACATCCCTAATTAACATTGACCAAGTCTGCCAAATCTGCATTTTTCCCTGCATGAAGTCAGAGCACATGCTTCGTACATGTGAACGTGCATGTTGACATTCATGTTCTTTTACTAAGGCAATAATGATTATGAACGTGTGTACATTTCTGAATAATTTGTGAACAGAGTGTTGCTTTACTAATGAAATCTTTAAAACAGCACTTTTAAAATAAAACCACAGAAAACAAACACTGAATGCTTGACCGTTGATGTCTATCACAGCACCAGGCTGATTTTCAGGTGTCCGTTTACGTTGGTGTTTGACAAAATGAAGTTTTGTTTGATTCTAATGAGGAACTAGTGTTAACAGCAGGACAATGGCACAATTGGCTAACGAGAACTAGAGTTTTTTTGGCTGCTTTCCTGGTGCTTCACAGAAATGGTTTGTAGCTCTACCAGCTGGATCACAGAAGAACACTGAACAGTCCATTATTTACACAGAAGCGGTTGTATATCAAAACTTTGATAACAAAGGCGGCTAACAAATAATTCAACAGCCACTTACAGTCCACTTTTTGTCCTCCTGCTCATTGCAGGTTTGAACGTGCTACAGTTTGCATGCATTAATGTGGACAGTTCTCATGACGTTCTATTTTCTATGCATCAGTTTCTCTGACGCCCATTTCTGCTCTCATGGGATAGTGAAGGAGCGGCAATCTGCCTGGTTTTGCCTTGCTGGACCAATGAGATATTAAAAGTATGTTGTTGTATTATTTATTAATGGCTGTAGATATCATGGTTATACATGCTGTAGGTCTTCCTCCTGCCTTCCCTGAGCCTCAAAGCAATTAAAGTCGTGCAATGAAACCGGGCAGGTCATGCAAGGCTAAACCTGTACATTCATTCATACTTTAACTGCTATCTTAGGCCTCAGAGACCAGGGGCTGTAGTTGAATCTTACCCAGGTCAAGGGATCACCCGCTGTGGCTGTAATCCAGTGGTAAGAGCATTAGCATTGCTCACATGTCAGTCCAGTGATCCTTTACAAAAACGGGCTGCAGTAATGCAGTTTTACAATATGTGTGCTGTGGTACAGGGAAAACTTTGCCAGTAAGGTCACTTACTGTACAGTACTTCTGGAGTGTCTCTTGGAGAGTTTAGCATGGTAATACACATGGCACTGTTAATGTATTTGTTCTTGGTGGAATAGATCTGCTATGCTGGTGCGGCAGAGCAAGTACCAAGATTTGCTTCTGCGTATGCATATACAGACATGCTGCTGTGAGCATGTAGGAAATACTGCTGTTGCAGATACAATACATATAAAATAACCCATAACATATATGAATCAGCCTGTTGCAGATCTATACAGGTGGAGCTGGGGAAGGTGGAGAGTTTCTGAAGCGTGCTACAACTGTTACAGAAAACAATGGCCAAGTATTTGAATGTTGAGCAGCAGCTCATTGGCTGCTGATGCGAAAGAAACCAATCAGCTGTGCCATGTGAATAATGTTGTGATTATATCAGATTGAGTTAGAACCTATCAGCCTGTGCTATCTAGAGTTTTATGACAACTTTGTATTAAAAAAAAAAAATGTTTCTATTTATTAAGACACATTGTGCTGTATGTTATGAAAAATATCAGAAGTGTCTGGTTTTGGCAAGTGCTTGAGTTGTTTAATGTTCTTGAACCTGCATTTTACTCTTATTACTTTTATGAACTGAAAGACTAGTCAGTCATTCTGACAAAAATATTTTCATAATATTTTGGATATGAAATTATGTTTTATAACAACAGCAACTAAAATTATAAAGCAAGTAAGTAAAATGTATTTATATTGCACTTTTCACAGACAAGGAGTCACAAAGTGCTTTACAATACTATCAGTAAAACAAGTCAAACATACATGAAATCAAATATAAAATAAAACAAATTCGAAACCAATTAGAGACCAAATATCACAGAAATGTAATAACAGCCAAACTGTACTGTTAATTAAAAGCTTGTACAAAAAAAAATAATAATAATATGAGTCTACAGAGCCCATAGTTCTCAGTGTTGGAGAGAGTTCTAGAGCCTTGGAGCCACAACACAGAAAGCATGATCACCTTTTGTCTTAAGACATGTTCTAGGAATAGATAAAAGGTCCAGGTCAGAAGACCTTAAAGACCGACCAGGAGAATGTGCATATAATAGATCCTGAATATAGGTGAAATGGGGCTGATGAGACGTGAGACATGCGGATCCAAGTGAAAGCTTTTATTTACAGGCATGGTCATAAATACAGGCAGGGTCGAGCAATGGCAAACAGGTATGGCAGGGACAAGACAAAGAGTAATCCTAGGGCAAGCGAAGGTCGACGATGGGCGAACAGTATCCAAAAGGGCAAGGCAGAGAGATAATCCAGGTACACAGGCTATAATCCAGGCAAGGGAATACACAGAGTCCGAACAGTGAGACGGGTAAATACAGGGAACACAGACTAGAAAATAACAAATGTTCCGTAAAACAGCTGACACTAGGGGAGTGAAAAACGCAGGACAATACAGGAACTGAATAGAAACACGGAATGGCATGGAAAGGGTTAAATCAGGACACACAGGCTAGAAAACGAACACAGGAAAACAGGCAATGCAAGACTAGGATACTAACAAGTAGTGATGTCACGTTCGACACCGAGGCTTCGAAGCCTGTATCAAAAAAACTAAGCATCTTGCAGTGAAGCACTGTACCGGAACTTGATTCGTTTTGCCAAAACCACGTGATCTGTGACGTCCGAAGCTTCGTCTTCGCACACAACCACGTGACTGTTTCGTATTCTGTTTCAAATAACGCGAACCACTTGCGCAGTTTGAAGTGTCACTCACTTCTTCGATAAGAATGAATCAATATACGAATAAATATATGCATGTGTAGTTTTGTGCCTGTTCATTTTGTATTAATTCCCGCTTCACAATCACTTCAGCTGACCATTCTGATAATCTTCTTTTATTTTGATCATTTATGCATATCATATATTCTTGCCTATTTTTTCTACAAATTTATTCACAGACTCATTTATTCATATATTGTGTAAAACAATGACTGACAAGTAAAAGATTAATTTATATAGAGTTAATACTTTCTTTGGTCAGAGCGGCAATACTGCGATTAAGGTGTTTACATGCCTGTATATTCCGATTAAAATCGGCGTACGCCACCTATGTTAATACGATTATGCTTGCTGCGATTATGAGCTTAATCGCATTATTTAGATCGAAGTATTGCGTTTACATGAGATAAAGCATGATCGCAATATCGCCAAAATCTCATTATAATCGCATTAAGAGGGTCCATGTAAACGCATTTAATGAAAGGTTGCCTATAATATTTCAAAATGTTGCACTCGATTTCACACATTTTATTCTGGAGTTATAGTTTGGGAAAAGTTCACCTAGTAAATGCGTTTAACTTTGTCACAACAACACATTATCGAATGCCAATAAGAAACATTACTTACTCGGTATAAAGTATCTCCTCCTCCGCCGGCTCCAGCTGCGCTCGCGCTCTGTTTGTGAAGTAAACAAAGCTTTTTCCTCTCAGCGCGTCTTCTGGGGGTAAATACAACTCTTTTTCCTCTCAGCGCGTTTCTGAGGTAAATATAACTCTTTTTCCTCTCAGCGTGTTCTTCCAAAACTGAAAAGTATCCGAGATGAGCGCGTTGCTGCTTTGTTTATGGTGGTGTGGGCGTTTACATGCCGCGTGGCTCTCGTGGAGGTTTGTAATAACAATAGCGCGAGCAGCGCATGGGCGTGACCTAATTAGAGATAATGAGACCAGACGAAAAAACTGGACATGTTCTTGGTTTCATACGGATTACTTTATCACAGAATATTTGTTTTTGGTAAGACTTGCTTCATTTAACAGTAGACAAGTCAAGCTTTCTATAGATATATTACATGTCTCTGTGTGAAGTATTTGCTGAATTACAGTTCATTTTAGTGACGTGTTTCAAAAAGCAGTTCGCGAAGACGGAGAAGACAGAGAGCGCACCCTGTTTGTTTTCTTTATTCTTCAAAAGCACAAAGTTTAGTTGTTATTATGAGTGTATACAAATAAAAGTAGACCCCTTACAGATTCGAATGGTGTATTGCTCTTATCTGTACGATCAAAAATGGCAGAGTAATTCAAGCTCATTTCGGCCTTATCAGGAAAATCTGCCTCAAAACGCGTATACGGAAACTCATGTAATTTGTGCACACAACTTTTATTAACTAAATGCTAACACACATAACTAATCTAAACAAACAAACAAACATACAGTACATACACTCGCGCGTATATACAAAAGGGGAGCTAAAGTGGATGAATGAAGCCATTAGAGAAAACAGAATGCAGTTATGGAAAGAGTCAGTTAACCACCTCAATAAAACCATCAGCGCCGTTTATAACAGGGTCTATAGCTTATTACTAAACCTCTGTTTAGTTTAGTTAGATGTACCATACTTGCTCTTCCATGGCTGTTGGCTTGTCTCTGGAATGCAGTCTCGGATGAAAAGTCTGGATGGTTTCAAGGTTTTGGACTCGCGATCACGTTCTTCCGGGTTGAAGAGTGATGAATTCCACAAGATGTTATTCTGTGTTCTGAGGTCCGAGGAGCTTTGGTTGAATGGAAAGTCAAGGCCGCAAGGCCTGGCGCAAAACTTAAGTGTTTCAGAAGAGTTCTAGCTCAGATCCTTCCAGGATCTAACAGAACCGCAAAACTGAGATATGTTGAAGCCCACCGGACACGCCGGTACCGGCTCAGGCTCTCCACACGGGCAGCAGTCCGGAGATTTAGCAGTAGAGAGTGCCCAAGAGGGAACTGTGCGTGAGCTCTTTAAGGTCTGCGAAGAGTCACACCTCTCAGGATGGGCTTGACCAATGAGAAAGGCTGAATTTCCAAGCGGGAGTTTGGAAATACTAGGGGGTTTATGGCCCTTTGTCTGAGAGCATGGTAATTTGCAAAAGGGGATTGGATTGAAAGTTATTATACAAACTATTAAAGATTCTTAGGACACTGATATGTTGCATAGGTATCAACATGTAATATTCACTCTCACTTAGATCATCCGAAGACGAATTGATAGAGACCAAACATGTTACAGTCAGAGTAATATTAACTAGTGATCTATTATAAGCATGCATAAAACAGTATAAAATACACAAAAACAGTAATAATATACACAATGACTTAATGATATGTGTGCTCATTCAAAGAAAGGTTTTTCTATGAATTAATTAGAGAAGAGTCCATTTTATGGCATAATGTCTTTTTCCTATATGAAGTGAGTGTTGCTCGGCCATTTGCATTCCTTTCAGCAATAAAACTAGTGTTATCTGATGGGTTGCCATGGCACCGGGGGGGGGGCCTGGAAGCGTCCACAGATATAGGGGCACCTGAGTATGTGTATTGGGTGAGGGGTCTGTGATTGTTTGTTAATCTAATAACTAATTTCATTTGTTAAATCAAATGAAAAATTGTGTGTCTGATTGGTCCAAATGCTACAAATAATACACGGCTCAAAACTTAATCACCTTCTTAAAACAGTTCTGAAGCATGCTTTTTGTTTATGTTTGCTGACAGACCACCAGTGTTTCCCACAGACTTGCAAATGCAAATTTATTCTCTGCCAGCAGGAGGCGCTGTTGGAGCGGGAGATATAGCGGTTTCCCCGGTAACGGCTGTAATCAAATAAGCGCTAGTCTGCACTTACAAACCCTTCTCACTTTATCAGGCATTACAGGAAAGATTAAACGAAAATGACATTGAAGCTTTTCTGAAGACGGTCGGTTCTTCTCAAAGATACATTCATATAAAAACATCCATGCTGCATTTTAATTTTGAAACGTGCGGTGCTCAGTTTATTCAACAAAGTATTAAGCCTTTTTGGAAAATCTATTTATGGCGGTCAGTTTTGATATTGTGACGGGCTGCCACAAATAACTCAATGTATGGGAAACACTGGACACTGCTATAAGTCAAATGGTCATAATCTAAGTGATAAAAAAAATTTAAAATAAAATTAAAAAACTCATATTAGCGGTGAAATGTCGCCCAATTATGTCAAACGTCATTGCTCACTGGATGTCATGACAACAAATGTCACGAAGGGAAAAGTCAATATCTCGCCTGTGCTTTCATTTCAGACCATCTCAAGTGAGTGAAGTGACCATACTCGGAATTCGTGCTCTGCATTTAACCCATCCAACGTGCACACACACAGCAGTGAACACACACACACCGTGAACACACACCCGGAGCACACACATTTTTAACACACATTTTTAATCTCCAAAAAGACATTAAAAAAACTTAACAAATGATTTACAAGTTTAATGTGCATTTATCAAATTAGGAAATATAATTAACTATAATTAAGTGCTCTTGAAATACGAAATGAAGGCGGGTCCGGATTGAATTCCCTCCGGGTCCAGACTTTGAGAAGCATTGATCTAGACTGTGTATGTACCTCTGATGAATTGGTTGTAATAAAACTGAAACAATATATATATAATTGTCAGTTTGATTTATGCAGTCAATTCACTTCTTTCTCCGTGATATTAAACGACAGAAAAGTGACTCTTCCAACAAAGCACTTGCGATCTATAGAGAGAAGAAAACCATCTCAATTGTACAGGAGAACGATCAGCTATTTAGCCATCACTCTTCTTCTGGCGAGCAACGTTCATTAAAATCCAGGACCTAATTTTAATAAAGACGATGCATGGCCTTTTGGAGTTAACAGACTACAAGGTACATTCAAACTGCGTGCACACAACAAGACAAAGGATTTTCATCTGTTTAAAACAGCACATCATGAGAAACTTTTATGGGATTCACATTCAAAGCCCAAAGGATTACTTATGGGACATTTAAACAACTGAAGTGTTGCCTCAAAAACTGAACAACTGGAACAGCTACTTACAAATTTGAACTTTGATTAGCTATGCTTGTCAGAAACGTAGCTGATTGCTTCAGTCTGTTGTGCTGCTGAGAGGTTTGTGATTGTAGCTCTGTGTACCTTCGCTTTTTATTGAATCTCTACCTTACTTTCACTGCCTTTTGTCTAAAGTGATAATATATAACTTAATTCCCACCATATTTCTAGTGTTATCTTTCAAACTAATCTAACTAATTTGATCATTCACTTTTAAAACCGCGTGTGCAGCTCGTTAGCCAGTTAGCTTTTCACTCGCGGTTCCATTCTCATTTCTATTTGTGCCTATTATTGTTTTATTTTTTTTCGCTCCGTTTTTCACGAGCTCATCAAACAACAGTGGTAAGTGGTAAGTTAAGTTGGTATCATTCATCAATCACGGTGAGTAAATGGCTTCTTCTCCTGCTATTGTTGTTTGCACTGTTTGCCACATGTACAGTTTATCTGTCTCGGTCAGCAGCGAGGAATTCACATGTGATAAATGCAGGGAATTAGTTAGGCTGACAGAGAAGGTTTTAGAACTAGAGACACGCATCCAAACTTTAGTTGAGGATAGTAAGAATGTGAGGGCTGTAGATACTGCTTTGGATGCGACTAGCTCAGGGAGTCCTGTACATTGTTTGGTTTCGGTTGAGCCCGTGCAGCAGGGCAACTGGGTGACAGTGAGTCGCGGGTCAAAACACTCTTCTGTTCCAATCAAAACATCAAACAGGTTCTCCCCACAACAGTGATGCACCCACTGAGAAACCTGATGAAAGTGCTCTAGTTATTGGTGATTCTATTGTACGGAACGTGAAAATAGAGACACCAGCCACCATAGTCCATTTTTTACCAGGAGCCAGAGCGCCTGACATCTTGGCAAATTTAAAAGTGCTGACTAATGCTAAATGTAAATTCAGTAAGATTGTTATCTACGTCGGTGCTAATGATGTTCGACTAGTCAGAGATCACTAAAAATAGTGTTAAAGAGGTGTGTGAACTTGCAAGTACGATGTCAGACACTGTAATATGCTCTGGTCTGCTCCCTGCTTATCGTGGCTATGAGATTCAAAGCAGACTGTCGTCACTCAATGGCTAGATGTCTAAGTGGTGCCCGCAAAATAACATAGGCTTTATAGACAATTGGAAGATTTTTTAGGGCAGACCTGACCTGTTGAAAAGAGATGGTGTTCATCCCTCCTGGGGTGGTGCCGCTCTTCTCTCTAGAAATATGGCACATAGTCTTAGAGTTCGTATTTGACTAACTGGAGCCCAGGTCAGGAAGCAGACAGACTGGCTAAACCGACCATCTGCTAGCCACCTCACGTCACAGACGTCAGTTAATTCTCAGCACATAGAGACTGTGTCTGTTCCCGAACTAGAAAATACAGAAAACATCCAAAACAAAGTAATAGTAACAATTTAATTGATGTTCAACAAATAAAAAAAACGATATAATACAGATAAACACATGATAAAGCTTGGCTTATTGAATATTAGATCCCTTTCTTCAAAAGCACTTTTTGTAAATGATATGTTCACTGACCATAAACTAGATGTGCTTTGTTTGACAGAAATCTGGCTAAAACCAGATGATTACATTACTTTAAACGAGTCTACACCCCAAGATTACTGTTACAAACATGAACCGCATCCAAAAGGTAAAGGGGGAGGTGTTGCTACAATTTATAGCAATATTTTCAGTATCTCTCAGAGGTCGGGTTTCAAGTATAATTTGTTCGAAGTAATGGTGCTTCATATAACGTTATCCAAAGAAACAAGTATTAACTCTCTGGGGTCTGAGGGTGTTTTGGGGCCCCGGAGAAGTTTTGACATGCCCTGACATTTGTGCTTTTTTCAGTTGCTTATAAACATTTTAATGGCTAAAGTCTAAAAACACTGCATTCAGCACAAACTTAGCTACAATAATATGTGAGCAGCATGTACGTACATGATTGTGTTTTTGAGAAAACAACGTTTATGCGTGGTTTGAAAAAAACTAAAATTTTAAAGTAACTGAAATAAGGCCATAAAACACATACAGAACATTTGTTCACAAGACTTTTGAGAACTGGATCTTGTAGCCTAGAATATTTGCTTCAAAATGATCTGAAAATAATCTAACTCACTCATTCAGAGAAAACAATATATTGATTAAAATTTTCTAAGTCACTTTTTGAGTAGAAAGGGTCTATGCGAGAGGGCGTGACCTATCCTGGATAATGCTGTGACTGACACCTGAGAAGACAAAGGCCTGCATAATGAGCTCCATAATGAGCCATTGAGTCAGGTGTGTGACTGAGAGAGAAGAATTACAAGAAAGAATGTGAGGAAGAAAGAAATGTGTATACATATAACTATCACATAAAATAACTTGAGATTCACTTTTGAGTGCAGTTAAACAGTTTATTAGGAACAAACAAACAAATAAACAACAGAAGAGTCAAGACATCCAAAATATCCAAAACAGTGGCAGGAAACTGGAACCCAGGAAAACGGGAGACAGCAGAAACTGCATGAGAAAACACAAAACAGACGTGAGCAACACAATGAACGGACAAAGACCAAGCAAACATGGTGACAATACATACACTACCAGTCAAATTATTTAAACAGTAAGATTTGTAATGTTTTTCTGTTTTTTTTTTTAAAGAAGTGTCTTCAGCTCACCAAGCCTGCATTCATTTGATCCAAAGTACAGCAAAAACAGCACATTATATTTATTATAATATGTAGGCCTACATATTGTTACTATTCAAAATAAATAAAGCACCCCCCCACCCCCCCACTAAAATTAATAAATAAGTGAGCATGTTGATAGACTTATCAGGAGCAACTATATTACATTAGCAATCACCAATATTGCCTACGTGATTTTATTTGAATTATCATACAATACAAAAACAACATTTTATAACTGAGAAACTAAATTATTATTGTTAAGCTTATTATAAACATGTTTGAGCAGGTATTTGCAAACAGAGTAGGCTACTTCACAGTAAAGATTGGTCTAAACTTTCTTAGACATTACTTTTATATCATTGTTTATAGAACATATAACTATCCTCACGTCGTGCAACATTTAAATACAATGAAAGGTTGCCCATCATATTTCAAAATGTTGCACGCGATTTCACACATTTTATTCTGGAGTTATAGTTTGCGAAAAGTTCACCTAGTAAATGCCTTCAACTTTGTCACAACAACACATTATCGAATGCCAATAAGAAACATTACTTACTCGGTATAGAAGATCTCCTCCTCCGCCGGCTCCAGCTGCGCTCGCTTTCAGTTTGTGAGGTAAACAAAGCTTTTTCCTCTCAGCTCGTCTTCTGGGGGTAAATACGAGGCTTTTTCCTCTCAGCGCGTTTCTGAGGTAAATACAAGGCTTATTCCTCACAGCGTGTTCTTCCAAAACTGAAAAGTATCCGAGATGAACTCGTTGCTGCTTTGTTTATGGTGGTGTGGGCATTTACATGCTGCGTGGCTTGCGTGGAGATTTGTAATAACAATAGCGCGAGCAGGGCGTGGGCGTGACCTAATTAGAGATAATGAGACCAGACGGAAAAACTGGACATGTCCTTGGTTTCATACGGATTACTTTATCACAGAATATTTGTTTTCGGTAAGACTTACTTAATTTAACAGTAGACATGTCAAGCTTTCTATAGATATATTTCTCATGTCTCTGTGTGAAGTATTTGCCGAGTTACAGTTCATTTTAGTGACGTGTTTCAAAAAGCAGTTTGCGAAGACGGAGAAGACAGAGCGCACCCTGTTTGTTTTCTTTATTCTTCAAAAGCACAAAATGTAGTTGTTATTATGAGTGTACACAAATAAAAGTAGACCCCTTACAGATTCGAATGGTGTATTGCTCTTATCTGTACGATCAAAAATGGCAGAGTAATTCAAGCTCATTTCGGCCTTATCAGGAAAATCTGCCTCAAAACGCGTATATGCGTTTTTCGACCCCAGAGGGTTAATGATAAATCTCCTGTGATGTTTGTACTGGCTACTATATACAGGCCACCAGGGCACCATACAGACTTTGTTAAAGAATTTGCTGATTTTGTAATCAGCTGATTGAGTTAGTGCTGACTGCAGATAAAGTCCTAATTGTTGGTGATTTTAATATCCATGTTGATAATGAAAAATATTTGTTGTGATCAGCATTTATAGACATTCTAAACTCTATTGGTGTTAAACAACACGTGTGTAACATATAATGCCAGACACAGGGGTAAGTGATAGTACGGGAGTGTTTATTGATCAGGTTGAGGAATATGAAGCAAGAGAGGATGACTAGAGGTGAGTATCAGACTTCTGGAGTATGCACCGAGGATGGGTTAGACTGCTTGTAATAATCTTGTTTTCCACAGAGACGCTGGGCTGGTGAGATGGGGAATCTTCAGGAACACACTGAACACGGAGACAGACGATCTGGTAGGAGGAGAGAACACAGGGAGCAGAGACAGGAGGTAAGGCACAAAGGGTAAGTATAGTTTAGATGATATATTCAGCGGGATGGTTTCGGGAGTAGAGTCCACGTCGTGTGTACGAGATCGGACGATGAGTGTGACTGAAGTGAGAGCTTTTATGCTGGAGTTGATGACTGTGGTGATGAGGTGCAGGTGAGCTTGATTAGAACTCAGGTGATGTGGATCGTTGTGATTGGTGGAGAGAAGGGCCTGGCCGATCCGTGACAGTACCCCCCTCTCCACGGCCCTCTCCTGAGGGCCGCCCTCGGCATCGTGGTGGTCTACCCCGGCCTTGGGATGCTGGACGATTGGGGTGCGCTGAGTGGAATTCTTCAAGGAATGTTGGATCCAGAATATCATCTCTAGGAACCCATGAGCGTTCTTCAGGACTGTACCCTTCCCAGTCCACAAAGTATTCTAATTTACCACCACGGCGCCGTGATTCCAGTATCTCCTTAACTCGGTATACGGCTCCTTCGTCCAGGATGAGAGGGAGAGGGGGTTCTTCTGTTTGGTCAGGCCCTGGGGAAACAGAAGGAGAGAAGGGTTTGAGTAAGTGATACATGGAAGGTGGGGTGAATCTTGTAGAGTAGAGGTAACTGTAGTTTGTATGTGACAGGGTAGAAATATAAACTTTTGAACTGCGGGTTTTGTCTGGTCAGAGGAGAACTGGCCCCCCGACTGAGCCTGGTTTCTCCCAAGGTTTTTTTTTCTCCATTCTGTCACAGAGGGAGTTTTGGTTCCTTGCCGCTGTCGCCTCTGGCTTGCTCAGTTGGGGACACTTAATTTGTAGCGATTATCGCCGATTTGATTGCACAGATACTATTTAAACTAAACTGAGCTAGACAATGACATCTCTGAATTCAATAATGAAATGCCTTTAACTGAAAATTGAGTGTTTAATCTTATCATTATACATTACTGACACTCTATCCTCCAATTTGATACTGTTAAGTGCTTTGACACAATCTGTATTGTAAAAGCGCTATATAAATAAAGGTGACTTGACTTGACTTGACTTGGTTTTACCTTTGAGTAGGTCAGTGAGCGGACTGGTGATGGTGCTGTAATTGGATATGAACCGGCGATAAAAATTGGAGAATCCTAGGAATCTTTGGAGTTCCTTGATACTTGAAGGGAGGGGCCAGGAAGTGATCGCCTCCACCTTCCCCTTGTCCATGCGTATGCCACCACTGTTGATGATATACCCAAGGAAGTGGACTGTGGACTGGTGGAAGGTGCATTTCTCTGCCTTGAGATAAAGCTGGTACTCCCGTAAACGTTGGAGGACCTCCGCAACATGTTGGCGATGTTCGGCCAGGCTCCAGGAGTAAATGAGGATGTCGTCTATGTAAACGATGACGAAATGGTGGAGGAACTCCCGGAGCACCTCATGCATAAAGCCTTGGAAGACCGAAGGAGCATTGACTAGACCATATGGCATTACCCGGTACTCGTAGTGGCCGGTGGGGGTCACAAAAGTTGTCTTCCATTCATCCCCCTCACGGATGTGGATGAGGTTGTAGGCGCTGCGGAGGTCCAGCTTGGTGAAGATGGTGGCACCGCGAAGTTGTTCCAAGGCTGTTGGGACAAGGGGAAGAGGGTATCGATACTTGACAGTTATTTCGTTAAGTTTTCTGTAATCGATGCAGGGTCTCAGGCCGCCGTCCTTTTTGGCCACAAAAAATAAACTGGAAGCAGCAGGGGATGTAGATGGAACGATGTAACCTTGATTCAATGCCTCCTCAATGTACTCCTCCATGGCCTTCTGTTCAGGGTGATAATGGATAGATTCTTCCATGTGGTACTGGCTCACCCGGTAGGAGATCGATCGCACAGTCCCATGGCCGATGCGGTGGTAGCTGGGCAGTTTTCTTGGGACAGAAGACGTCACTAAAGTGGGCATAACAGGATGGAATGTCAATGGATTGTTTCTCAACAGGACTCTCAATGGATGTGGTATGAACAGGAAGTTGGATGGGATCCATGAGGGAAGGTCGTGGTAGCCTGGGGAAACAATGAGGGAAACAGCTCTCGCCCCACTTTAGGACTTCTCCTGTTCTCCAGGAAAGGTGGGGATCATGCTGCACCAGCCATGGGCGGCCAAGGATGATATCCACAGTGGAACCCTCCAGAACCAGTAAATGGAGTTCCTCCTGATGTAGTTGCCCAATCTGCAGTTGTAAGGGTCCCACACTGTGTCAGATGTGACGTCGTGTTAAGGGTTTGCCAGTTATTGACTGGACCTCATAAGCGGTCTCCGTGACCGAGGTCGGGAGTCGGAGCTGCTGGCAGAGGTTTCCAGCGATGAAGTTCCCTGCAGAACCGGAGTCGAGGAGGATGGTAACTGTAATCACAAAGGGGCCGGCAGTAAGCTGTGCACGGGTTGAAAGAGGGTTTAACTTGGTTATGGTAGGACATATGGTACTCACCAAGGCCTGAGGAGGACGAAGGGGGCACTCCAGGATCCTGTGCCCACTAGTGCCACGGTACAGACACAACCCCTGGGTGATTTGTCTCTGTCTCTCTTGGAATGAAAGGTGGGTTGAGTCCGTTTGCATGGGTTCTGGAGGGTCACTGGTCTCTGGTTGGCGTGTAGGGGGAGTGGCAATGGCTACTGAGGGGTCTGTGGAGCAAGACTGAATGCGGTTGGAGCACCGGATGGCCAATTGAATTAACTTCTCCAGACCATATGTGTCATCATATGCAGTGAGGTGAAGGCGAAGGTGAGGATTAAGCCCTTGTCTGAAAGCTGTTAATAATGCCAGCCGTGTAATTCCAGCCGCTGGCCGCCACTAGGGTTCTGAACTGGAGAGCATATTGGTGAATGGGCATCGTACCTTGTCATAGTCGATAAAGTTTTTCTCCCACAGAAGAGTCCCCTGGTGAGCTGCCGAATACTTCCCGAAAATGGTTGATAAAGTTGGAGAACGTCGGATTGGCGGGACCAGCCTGGTTCGGGATAGTTTCCGCCCATCGGAGTGCGTGGCTTGTTAGGGAGGTAATAATAAAGGCGATCTTCGACTGGTCAGTGGGAAACATATGCGGGTGTAAATCAATGGTGAGGGTACACTGTAGGAGAAAGCCATTGCACTCCTCCGCCGAACCAGAGAAGGGCGCTGGTCGGGCCATGGGACTGGCGAAATTGATCAGAGAAGAAGTGCTGGTTGTTGTGCGGGTAGGTGGAGGTCCACCTGAAAGGGATCTGGAGAGCTCATCCTGTTTGTCGGTATAAGCAGGTCCGATCTTCTGTAACATATAATGCCAGACACAGGGGTAAGTGATAGTACGGGAGTGTTTATTGATCAGGTTGAGGAATATGAAGCAAGAGAGGATGACTAGAAGTGAGTATCAGACTTCTGGAGTATGCACCGAGGATGGGTTAGACTGCTTGTAATAATCTTGTTTTCCACAGAGACGCTGGGCTGGTGAGACGGGGGAATCTTCAGGAACACATTGAACACGGAGACAGATGATCTGGTAGGAGGAGAGAACACAGGGAGCAGAGACAGGAGGTAAGGCACAAATGGTAAGTATAGTTTAGATGATATACTCAGCGGGATGGTTTTGGGAGTAGAGTCCACGTCGTGCATACGAGATCGGACGATGAGTGTGACTGAAGTGAGAGCTGAAGTGAGGTGCAGGTGAGCTTGATTAGAACTCGGGTGATGTGGATCGTTGTGATTGGTGGAGAGAAGGGCCTGGCCGATCCGTGTCAACGTGTCAGGACCTACTCATTGTCGAAATCATACTCTAGATTTAATACTGTCACATGGAATTGATGTCAGTGGCATTGAAATTTGGTAGAAGAGATATCTCAGATCACCTATCCCACAGAAAAGCATTAAAAACTGCTAGATCTGATTACTTTTCGTCTCTTCTTGAAGAAAACAAACATAACCCTCGGTATTTATTCAATACAGTGACTAAATTAACAAAAATAAAGCATCAACAGGTGTTGGCATTTCCCAAGAGCATAGCAGTAATGACTTTATGAACTACTTTACTTCCAAGATCGATACTATCAGAGACAAAATTGTATCCTTGTAGCCGTCAGCTACAGTATCGCATCAGATAGCGCACTATAGATCCCCTGAGGAACAATTCCATTCATTCTCTACTGTAGGAGAGGAAGAATTGTATAAACTTGTTAAATCATCTAAACCAACAACATGTATATTAGACCCTATCCCATCTAAACTACTAAAAGAGCTGCTTCCAGAAGTCATAGATCCTCTTTTGGCTATTATTAACTCATCATTGTCATTAGGATGACAACCTTCAAATTGGCTGTTATTAAGCCTCTCATTAAAAAACCACAACTTGACCCCAAAGATCTAGTTAATTACAGACCGATCTCAAATCTCCCTTTTCTGTCAAAGATACTAGAAAAGGTAGTATCCTCACAACTATATTCCTTCTTAGAGAAAAATGGTATCTGTAAGGAATTCCAGTCAGGATTTAGATCGTATCATAGTACTGAGACTGCTCTCATTAGAGTTACAAATGACCTGCTTCTATCATCTGATCGTGGTTGTGTCTCTTTATTAGTTCTACTGGATCTTAGCGCTGCGTTCGACACTATCGACCACAACATTCTTTTGAATAGACTAGAAAACTTTGTTGGCATTAGTGGAAGTGCATTAGCATGGTTCAAATCGTACTTATCTGACCGCCATCAGTTTGTAGAAGTGAATGAAGAGGTATCATATCGATCACAAGTGCAGTATGGAGTACCTCAAGGCTCAGTACTAGGGACGTTACTTTTCAGGCTTTACATGTTACCCTTGGGAGATATTATCAGGAGACATGGTGTTAGCGTTCACTGTTATGCTGATGATACTCAGCTCTATATTTCTTCGCGGCCTGGTGAAACACACCAAATTGAGAAACTAACGGAATGCATAGTCGATATAAAAAACTGGATGACGAGTAATTTTTTACTGCTAAATTCTGAAAAAACAGAGGTGTTAATTATCGGACCTAAAAACCCCACATGAAATAACCTAGAAAATTATCTAACACTTGATGGCTGCTCTGTCAATTCTTCTTCATCAGTCAGGAACCTAGGTGTGCTGTTTGATAGCAATCTTTCATTTGAAAGCCAAGTTTCTAGCATCTGTAAAACTGCATTTTTTCATCTATGTGACCAAGATGGATGTACTGTACATGTCTGCATTTTTTAGAAAAAATAAAATTATGTGTGGTTAGTAATTTTTGGGGAAAATTTTTTAGCTGAAATAAGGCCATAAAACCCACACTAAATAGTTCTGAATCTAAATAGACATCTTCATGACATGCGGAGTCCCACAAGGCTCAATTCTTGCACCACTGTTGTTTAGCCTGTATATGCTCCCACTAAGTCAAATAATGAGAAAGAACCAAATTGCCTATCACAGCTATGCTGATGATACCCAGATTTGCCTAGCCTTATCTCCAAATGACTATAGCCCCATTGACTCCCTCTGCCAATGTATTGATGAAATAAACTTTTGGATGTGCCAGAACTTTCTTCAGTTAAACAAGAAGAAAACAGAAGTCATTGCATTTGGAAACAAAGATGAAGTTCTCAAGGTGAATGCATACCTTGAGTCTAGGGGTCAAACAACTAAAAATCAAGTCAAAAATCTTGGGTTGATTCTGGAGACAGACCTTAGTTTTAGTAGTCATGTCAAAGCAGTAACTAAATCAGCATACTATCATCTCAAAAACATTGCAAGAATTAGATGTTTTGTGTCCAGTCAAGACTTGGAGAAACTTGTTCATGCCTTTATAACCAGCAGGGTGGATTATTGTAATGGTCTCCTCACCGGCCTTCCAAAGAAGACCATTAGACAGCTGCAGCTCATCCAGAACGCTGCTGCCAGGATTCTGACTAGAACCAGAAAATCTGAGCATATCACACCAGTCCTCAGGTCCTTACACTGGCTTCCGGTTACATTTAAGATTGATTTTAAAGTACTTTTACTCATTTACAAATCACTCAATGGCCAACATATTGTCTCAATAGATAAATTAAGCGTTAGCGTTAGTTCTGGCAGGTCACGTGAGTCAAGCTTGCATCAGCTGATTCTCAGCTGATCGTATCTACCTATAGGAATACAACACCTATCGCGGCATTCCTATATAAGCTCTCTTCCGTATCAATCAGCAGCTTTTTCCGCTTGCTCAGGAGCAAATCAGACGGCGAATTCCATCTCTACGGAAAGCTTTCAGTCAGGAATTTTCAGGGTTCGTTCCCACGGGTTCTCACCAGATTCAACAAGTTTGTGAACTTGAACGCGAATTCGCCGCGATTGATATAAGCTTCTCAAGTACTGCTTCTCATAACGTTATATCACTGACATAGACTCTTCGCCTGCAATGCCCGCAAATCATCGCTGAAGTTGTGCTAATGTGACCGCATCAACAACGCTTTTACACGAGATCTGCTTCCCGCTGGTAGAAGTAAAGATATCAAGGAGGGTTAAAGCATCCACGTAAAATGAACATTTAACCCTTTATTCATCTCTGAATGTCTTCACGAAGCTAAGCTAAGTTCTTATTTAATTCTCATTGCCTTATGCTATGTTGGCAATTATGCTATCGTCAAATATTGCTCGTTGTTAAGGCAGTTGTTCAGTAACATGTTTGTTTGCTAGGCATGCTGTTGCTTTAGGCTCATTGGTTGTATTTTGTCACGCTGGTAACATTACCCAGTAAACCTACCACAGCAGGCTTGTTTTTAATATGTTGTTTAAGGCTGTCTGACATGAATCAGGTTGCTGCTTAAGACTCATCTAGTATTGGGAATTCTGTTTCATTAAACTTAGAAATAAAAATAAAAATAGATATTTGATATGCTGTCGCTTTAATCAGTGTACCTGTAATGTGTTTGATACTTAAAGGGCAGTATGTAGATCTTGCTACCAAAGGTTATAATGATAACGATTATCTGGATAAGGGCAACATGGGCTGCCTAAACGTCGGGTATTGACCACATGCTGTACTGCATTAAAGGGGCATGCTGCTCTTCTCAGCTGCTGATTAAAGAGTACCCCTTCGCTGCTTCTGTTCTTCTTAAAGGGCATGCTGCCGCAGTCTACGTTATTTCAGAAGGTCTTTGCTTTAAAGCTGTTAGGGTACTGGGATTTTGCTTGCTTTTAGGGCTTATCTAGTGCTCAGTATCATGTTTGTTGATAGACCAGCTTGTTTCTTTAAGCTATTGGTTGTACTGCAAGTACTGGTACTTGGTAAATTCACAACAGCAATAAGCTAATATTTAACCTGTTGTTGGGCCATCTGATTGTTCTCGAAATACGCTTGCTGCTTATGGCTCATCTAGTTATTGGGACTGCTATTTCCTTAAGTTTCTCTGACTACTGCAACATGCTTGTTGCAAAGCAATCGAGTGCATTGGTAAGGATTGAAGACACGTAACATAACGAGCACAATGTCAATGGGAGAAGACAACCTGTAAACTGAGTTGATTTGAGTTATCATATGCTGTTTCTATAGTTTTTAAATGGATGCTGAAGCTTTAGGTCAGGTAGAATATGCGATCTCTCTCTCTCTGAACTGTTCATTGCTCGCTTCTATGGCTGCAGTACATGTGTTTGCTGCAAATTAGGCTGTCATTTTTAGTGAGTCAACTAGCTGTCAATTTTTCTGCATCTTTTTCAGGTATTGCATAAAAGGGGCTTGCTGCTCTTCTTAGCTGCTTATTAAGAAGAGCATCCCTTCGCTGCTACTCTCTTCCGGTAAGGGGCTTGCTGCTCTTCTTAGCTGCTTATTAAGAAGAGCACCCCTTCACTGCCTTCTCCGTAAGGGGCTGCTGCCCCAGTCTCTGCTATTTTCAGAAGGATATGCTTCTTTTAGAATGCCATCAGTTGTGGTTTGGGTGGTTCTGGCCTATCGTTGTGTCGGGGGGTTCATGCCTATCGTTTGTGTTGGGGGTTATTATTGTTGCTCTCCCTGCTCATTCATGAGAGGCTGCATGGATGGGCAGGGAGTTTTTTGCACAGAACAGAACCATACCGCCAAACCAAAACCTTATGCTAAGTATCTATCTTTTGACGATAGTGGTCCTGACAGAAATTAAGTGTTAACGTTAGTTCTGGCAGGTCACGTGAGTCAAGCTTGCATCAGCTGATTCTCAGCTGATCGTATCTACCTATAGGAATACAACACCTATCGCGGCATTCCTATATAAGCTCTCTTCCGTATCAATCAGCAGCTTTTTCCGCTTGCTCAGGAGCAAATCACCCTCCTCCATCCCCAACTCCTCCTTTCACAGTCAGGACTTGTCTTCTGATATTCCTTGCTGAATCATACTTAAATACACTTAAATATCATTATGTACATGTAATGATATCTGCTTGTTCTGTTCTGTTTACCCTAGGGGGGTTATTATTGTTGCTCTCCCTGCTCATTCATGACAGGCTGCATGGATGGGCAGGGAGTTTTTTGCACAGAAGAGAACCATACCGCCAAACCAAAACCTTATGCTAAGTATCTATCTTTTGACGATAGTGGTCCTGACAGAACCTTGGTTCTTGTCTCAGGGCCCAGTGTTGGGAGCTCTGTGTCGCCGCGTAACGCTAGTGACGGACGCATCCCTCACCGGTTGGGCAGCGGTCATGAGTGGGCACCCTGCCCACGGTCTGTGGAGTGTTTCAGGCTCTGAAACACTTTCTCCCAGACCTAAGAGATCACCATGTGTTAGTGCGCACCGACAACACAGCGGTGGTCTCTTACATCAACCACCAAGGAGGTCTGCGGTCGCGTCCCCTGTACAGGCTGACGCACCAGATCCTTGTGTGGTCCTAGGGCAAACTCCTGGTACTATCTGACTCATCCTGCTCCACTGGGGCTGGATGCCATGGTACAGACTTGGCCGAGGCTTCGTCTGTATGCCTTTCCCCTGATTGCTCTGCTCCCCGGAGTTCTGGAGAGAGTGCTCCAGGACGGCATCCAGCTGCTGTTAGTTGCCCCGTTCTGGCCGGGCCGAGTATGGTTCTCTCCTCAACGGCTCTCCATGGGAAATTCCCATCAGGAGGGATCTCCTCTCACAGGCAGGAGGCACCCTTGTGCACCCCCGCCCGGAGCTGTGGAAGCTGTGGCTATGGCCCCTGAAGGGGCACGGCTCATAGCTTCCGGTCTCTCAACCGAGGTTGTTGAGACCATCCTCCAATCCAGAGCTCCCTCAACGAGGAAACTGTACACCTTTAAGTGGAAACTCGACCCAGTCAACTGCCCGGTTGGTACAGTGTTGGAGTTCCTGCAGGCTAGATTCTCCACAGGGTTAACTCATTCCACCTTGAAGGTTTATGTGGCGGTCAGTGGGCAGACACCCCCTGGTTACACGTTTCTTCAGCGGTGCGCTGAGGCTAAGGCCCCCAGTACGGTCTCGTATTCCTGCTTGGTATCTGGCTGTGGTGTTGGTTGCTCTCTGTAGGCCTCCCTTCAAGCCTATTGAAGAGATCTCTGATCGCCATCTCACTCTGAAGACTGTATTTCTTCTGGCGATTTCTTCTCTAAAGAGAGTTGGGGATCTGCAGGCCCTCTCAGTGGCCCCTACTCACTTGGACATTGCGCCTGGCATGGCCAACGCCTTTTTGTACCCTCGTGCAGGGTACGTCCCCAAAGTTCCTTCTGTCACACCACAGCCTGTAGTACTGCAGGTCTTCTGTCCTCCTCCCTTCTGGGAGCCAGACCAGCAAAAGCATAACTGTATGTGTCCAGTGCGAGCACTGGATGCATACGTCCACAGTAATGCTCTGTGGAGAAGAGCGGTCCCACTGCTGATTTGCTATGGTCCCCCTAAGAGAGGTCTTCCTGCTTCCAAACAGTCGGTGGATTGTGGAGGCCATTATCATGGTCTATGAGTCCTCTGATCTCCCCTCGCCGATGGAAGTCAGAGCTCACTCTACACGAAGTGTGGCGGCCTCCAAGGCCTTTCTCGCAGGTGTCCCATTACAGGACATCTGCAATGCTATGAGATGGTCTACGCCCCTGACCCTTGTCAGGTTTTATGGCCTTGACATGCGGGCCACTCCAGGCTCTTCCATCCTCTCGCCCTAGATGTGCTCCGCAGGGATACACTGGGCAGGGACTTGGAAGCCTGGCGGCGTGGGCATCTCGTTACCCTAGCGTTTTCGTTTACTTTTTTTTTTTTTTTTTTTTTTTTTCAGGGAAACTGGGTGACAGTGAGGCGGCATAGTCGCGGGTCAAAACACCACTCTTCCGTTCCGATCAGAACATCAAACAGGTTCTCCCCACTCAGTGATGCACCCACTGAGAAACCTGATGAAAGTGCTCTAGTTATTGGCGATTCTATTGTACGGAATGTGAAAATAGAGACACCAGCCATCATAGTCCATTGTTTACCAGGAGCCAGAGCGCCTGACATCTTGGCAAATTTAAAAGTGCTGACTAATGCTAAACGTAAATTCAGTAAGATTGTTATCCACGTCGGCGCTAATGATGTTCGACTTCGCCAGTCGGAGATCACCAAAAATAATGTTAAAGAGGTGTGTGAACTTGCAAGTACGATGTCAGACACTGTAATATGCTCTGGTCCCCTCCCTGCTTACCGGGGTGACTGTCGTCACTTAATGGCTGGATGTCTAAGTGGTGCCCGCAAAATAACATAGGCTTTATAGAGAATTGGAAGAATTTTTGGGGCAGACCTGACCTGTTGAAAAGAGATGGTGTTCATCCCTCCTGAGGTGGTGCCGCTCTTCTCTCTAGAAATATGGCACATAGTCTTAGAGTTTGTACTTGACTAACTGGAGCCCAGGTCAGGAAGCAGACAGACTGGCTAAACCGATCGTCTGCTAGCCGCCTCACGCCACCAAAGTCAGTTAACTCTCAGAACATAGAAACTTTTTCACCTAGATATCACTCTATAGAGACTGTGTCTGTTCCCCGAACTAGAAAATACAGAAAACATCCAAACCAAAGTAATAGTAACAATTTAATTGATGTTCAACAAATAAAAAAATGATATAATACAGATAAACACATGATAAAGCTTGGCTTATTAAATATTAGATCCCTTTCTTCAAAAGCACTTTTTGTAAATGATATGTTCACTGACCATAAACTAGATGTGCTTTGTCTGACAGAAACCTGGCTAAAACAAGATGATTACATTACTTTAAACGAGTCTACACCCCAAGATTACTGTTACAAACATGAACCGTGTCCAAAAGGTAAAGGGGGAGGTGTTGCTACAATTTATAGAAATATTTTCAGTATCTCTCAGAGGTCGGGTTTCAAGTATAATTCGTTCGAAATAATGGTGCTTCATATAACGTTATCCAAAGAAACAAGTGTTAATGATAAATCCTGTGATGTTTGTACTGGCTACTGTATACAGGCCACCAGGGCACCATACAGACTTTATTAAAGAATTTTCTGATCTTCTATCGGAGTTAGTGCTGACTGCAGATAAAGTCCTAATCGTTGGTGATTTTAATATCCATGTTGATAATGACAGAGATTCGTTGGGATCAGCATTTATAGACATTCTAAACTCAATTGGTGTTAAACAACACGTGTCAGGACCTACTCATTGTCGAAATCATACTCTAGATTTAATACTGTCACATGGAATTGATGTCAGTGGCGTTGAAATTTTGCAGCAGAGCGATGATATCTCAGATCATTATCTAGTCTCCTGTATATTCCATATAGCTAAAGCTGTAAAGCCAACTTCTTGTTACAAATATGGTAGAACCATTACCTCTACCACAAAAGACTGCTTTATAAATAATCTTCCTGACTTATCTCAGTTCCTCAGCATATCCAATAGCTCAGAAAAACTTGATGATGTAATAGGAACTATGGACTCTCTCTTTTCTAGCACTTTAGATGCGGTTGCTCCTTTACGCTTAAGGAAGATTAAGGATAAGAGTCCAACACCGTGGTATAATGAGCACACTCGCGCCCTAAAGAGAGCAGCCCGGAAAATGGAGCGCAGCTGGAGGAAAACTAAATTAGAGGTATTTCGTTTAGCTTGGCTGGAAAGTACCCTATCCTACAGAAAAGCACTAAAAACTGCTAGATCTGATTACTTTTCGTCTCTTCTAGAAGAAAACAAACATAACCCCCGATATTTATTCAATACAGTAACTAAATTAACGAAAAATCAAGCATCAACAGGTGTTGGCATTTCCCAAGAGCATAGCAGTAATGACTTTATGAACTACTTCATTTCCAAGATCGATACTATCAGAGATAAAATTGTATCCCTGCAGCCGTCAGCTACAGTATCGCATCAGATAGCGCACTATAGACCCCCTGAGGAACAATTCCACTCATTCCACTCATTCTCTACTGTGGGAGAGGAAGAATTGTATAAACTTGTTAAATCATCTAAACCAACAACATGTATGTTAGACCCGATTCCATCTAAACTACTAAAAGAGCTGCTTCCAGAAGTCATAGATCCTCTTTTGGCTATTATTAATTCATCATTGTCATTAGGATATGTCCCCAAAACCTTCAAATTGGCTGTTATTAAGCCTCTCATTAAAAAACCACAACTTGACCCCAAAGATCTAGTTAATTACAGACCGATCTCAAATCTCCCTTTTCTGTCAAAGATACTAGAAAAGGTAGTATCCTCACAATTATATTCCTTCCTAGAGAAAAATGATATCTGTGAGGAATTCCAGTCAGGATTTAGATCGTATCATAGTACTGAGACTGCTCTCATTAGAGTTACAAATGACCTGCTTCTATCATCTGATCGTGGTTGTATCTCTTTATTAGTTCTACTGGATCTTAGCGCCATGCTCGACACTATCGACCACAACATTCTTTTGAATAGACTACAAAACTTTGTTGGCATTAGTGGAAGTGCCTTAGCATGGTTCAAATCGTACTTATCTGACCGCCATCAGTTCGTAGCAGTGAATGAAGAGGTATCATATCAGAGATATATCCCCAGATATATATCCCCAGATATATCAACCAAAAATAACAAAATAACTAAAATATAATAAAATACCTAACTACATAATACTACTATTGTTAGAAATTGCAACAAAATTAAAATAGAAATATAAACTTTGAACTGCGGGTTTCGTCTGGTCAGAGGAGAACTGGCCCCTGACTGAGCCTGGTTTCTCCCAAGGTTTTTTTTTCTCCATTCTGTCACAGAGGGAGTTTTGGTTCCTTGCCGCTGTCGCCTCTGGCTTGCTCAGTTGGGGACACTTAATTTCTAGCGATTATCGCCGATTTGATTGCACAGATACTATTTAAACTAAACTGAGCTAGACAATGACATCTCTGAATTCAATAATGAAATGCCTTTAACTGAAAATTGAGTGTTTAATCTTATCATTATACATTACTGACACTCTATCCTCCAATTTGATACTGTTAAGTGCTTTGGCACAATCTGTATTGTAAAAGCGCTATATAAATAATGGTGACTTGACTTGACTTGACTTATGTAACCCTAGTTCCTCGAGGGAACGAAATGCTGCGTCTCGAGGCCACACTTCCAGCATCCCTGCCCGCGCTTGCTTCATTCTCAGAAGCTGACGCCGGTTTCACCACACGTGCTTTTATACCAGCTGATCCTCGCTCATGACGTCTCGCCCATCCATTGGACAGATTACACTTGTATTCAGAGCCCGTCAGGCTGAAGGTGTTCCCCTAGCGTTTTCGGACACAGCGCCTCATTCCCTCAAGGAACTAGGGTTACATACGTAACCTAGAGACGTTTCTTCACAGAATTAAATATAAGAAGTGATACAGTCTGTTAATTCATGAGGGTCTCTGCATGAATCGAAAAAATGTCCCAGTTTGTAGTGCAAAAACAATCCTTTAACATGTCCTCTTTATCGTTGTTCCAAACCTGGATTTTCTTTTCCAGTGGTTTCTCTATTCTCACACGTTGTCTGTATTTCGGCAGTAAATGGATCACATTATGATCCAATCTGCCAATGGGTGCTCTACATATTACCCTATATGCATCCTCAATGTTACCATAACACAGATCCAATGTGCGAGAGAAATGGGTTGGGCAATCAATATATTGCTGCAGGTTCGGAAGAGTCTCACTTAATGAAAGAGTATTAAAGTCCCCCAGTATGAACACTGGTTGATCTGCCGACTTTGTCAGGATCCTATTAACCCTCTGGGGTCTGAGGTCATTTTGGGGCCCTTGAGATGTTTTGACATGCCCTGATATTTGGGTCTCCGCTGACGATCAGGGCTGTAGACATCATCTCTTGGTGCTGATCCACCATCTGATCGGATACGGACTGAGAAACAGAATAGGAAAGAAACAGACAAATATTAGCGTAGATGCCATTCTACTTACGATGTAACGAGTACATCAGATGTTTTGAAACACTGCTCCGAAGCTTGATTCGAAACACCCATGACATGTGACTAATGCAATTCGAAGCATCGGGGCGTGTCACAAGTGTTTCGAGATGTGGCATACCTGCCGAATCTGTGTTTGATTGACAGGGTCGGGAACAAATCACACAATCGCACATCTTTCTCAACCTAACTCCCACAAAGTATAAAAGTGAAATTAACGCACCTTCACTTCGTGGGTTTTTGTGAGAGGAGAAAGATTTTGCTATATAGTGATATTTATAGTGTAATCTTGTTAATTACACTTAGGCTAGATGAAAAGTTATTATTAATATATTGATAGATAGGCTATAGACATTGACAGATAATTAAGATAAATATACTGATACATTAATATAGGCATATATGAATTCATATATGTTAGATAGTGACAAGCACAGCAAGTTAGAGATAGGATATCTTAGGCTAGTTGATGCATAGATTAGTTCATATTGATAGATTACATAATAATGGAAGCTCCACGCAAGAGATGCCGTGCATCTGTGTGGGAGCATTTCCATTTGGAAACACAAAATAAAGTGGGATGTATGTATTGTGATGGGCAGCTAGCCTACTGTAATAATACAACATCCATGATGCAACATTTGAGAAGCACTCATCCTGACCTTTTTGGGGGGTGCAGAGGATGGTAGCATTGTCCCTGTACCTAGGCCTGCTATTGACACTGCTGGGCCATCTAAGCAAGGCATACATTGTATGAAATCTAATTCAGATCACAAAGTGTTGAGACACTGTTTAGAAAATCCATATTTTTAAATAAAAATTTTATATGTAAAAAAAAAAATTTTTAAAAAGTAGTCAGACATTGTGGCTTGATGTCTTTTATTAATGTTCCTTTTTCCATGACCAAAATAACATTTATTCACAAAGAGTTCATTCAGATGTCAGACTGATGTTTCAACACATTACAATAACAGAGCAATAAAAACACAAATTTTAAATGCTTATTATAATTATATGAATTACTGCTTCACCCGGAATTCGAAACCAAGGTGACAGAATTCCAGTCAAGAACACTAACCACTCCCCCAAATCACTTGGTGAATCGACTAACACAACATACGTTATAATTTGTATATTCGCTGCTGCTCTGTCGAAACAGTTTTGAATTGCTTCGAAGCCTTGACACATTTGCTTTGACTGTTTCAGTGTTTCACGAAGCCTCACTTTGCCCACCAGTAGTGTAAGGTCTGTTTTGGGTTCTGTTTCATGTTCTTGTTTTCATGTCTTTTATTTTGAAGTTTAGTCACGGTTCCTCGTTGTTTCATGCTTCCCCTTCCCTCATGTCTTCATGCTATTGGTTTCCTTGTACATTGTGTCATGTTCTCATTGGTTGCTTTAGTCATGTGTCTTGTTTCTCATTGGTTTGTTCATGTCATGTGACCCTCGTTGTTTGTCATAAGTAGCCATGACGTGGCTTTTGTTCCTTGTTGTGTATTAATGTTGTAACCTGCTGTTGGTGAGTTTAGTCTGTTCATGCCATGCCAAGTCTGTCTCTGGTCAAGTCTGTTAAAGTCAAGTCTGTCTTTGATTGGATTTTGTTTGTATCTTGGATTTCATATCTGTAAATAAACTGCACTTGGGTTCTTCACTACGCTCGCCTTCAGTGGACTCATTACACAATATCATCCATGGTTAGGTCTGTCTGGCATTCTGCATCTGCATACAATATATGGCAGTAGGGAGAGGGATTAGTTATTTTACTCTCCATGTCAATAATGACATGAATTATCTATTTCTACTACTTAGTAGTCAGCGTTCTTACAAAGTTTCAAGTTATCTGTTCCAATTTATTTGCAGATTCATATTTTTACACACTACAGATGTTTTATACACCCAGGTGAGTCTACAGAGAATTAATTATCTATTGTCAAGTCGAGCTTTATTGTCATTCCGCTACATGTGTGGGCATGCAGTGGAACGAAATGTTGTGTCTCGCAGGACCACGGTGCTACATAAATAAGCATAAATATAAACATACAACACTAGGCAAGGCAAGGCAAGTTTATTTATATAGCACATTTCATACACAATGGTAATTCAAAGTGCTTTACATAAAAGGAAGTGAAATAGTCATTAAAAATAATAAGAAATTAAAAATAATAAAAATCACAACAATAAAAACAAAGTGATTTAAAAATTGATTTTAAAGAAATTTAAAACATTTAAGAATAGAAAGTGATTATACATAGTGCAATCAGTTCGGACGTAGCACAGTGCTCATTCAACAAATGCACAGCTAAACTAGATGTGTTGTATGTTTAATACGAAGCCTAATTCAAAGTTTACATGCATTATTTGTTGTAAGAATATCGTCTGCCTTATATAAATACTGGCAGCCTAAAGAGAACAACACAGAAGCAATAAGTCTCACCCCTGCAAAGACTTCGTAGTTAACTTTGTTAATGTTACATATTTTGGTTAAGTTACAAGAGTAAAAACTCAAAGAAAAAAAAACTATCACTTTAACTTCACGAAGTACGGAAAAGCTAACTTTATATAAACATAAATATTGCATATTTAAGTTATAATAACTTAACGTTACCTTTGACAAAGTGGTCACTGTACACACGAGCATTAGCTGATTCGGCTCCTCCCGACCGCAGACGCAGGTTTTCAAGCCACTTTTTCCAACATTTTTCCTTGACTTTTTCCCCCTTATGAGCAACAACTTTTGGTACACGATAAAAGCTCTTTTTTCTCAGTTTGACCGATTTGAGAATCCATAAACAGTGTAAAACATAGGCATTTTGACTTTTTCCTAGTGATTCCTATGGAGAAAAATCACTTCCTGCCCTCCAGCTGCATTTTGCACCACAGCAGTGACGTCATGTGCAAACAGCCTATTGACTTTTAACAAATAAAAAATGTATATAATACAGAGAAAAAAATTATAAGGCTTGGCTTACTGAATATCAGGTCCCTTTCTACGAAAGCGCTTTTTGTAAATGTTGTGATCACTGATCAAAACCTAGATGTGCTCTGTTTGACAGAAACCTGGTTAAAACCAGATGAATACATTATTTTAAACGAGTCTAACCCCCCAAAATTACTGTTATAAAAATGAACTGCGTCCAAAAGGCATAGGGGGAGGTGTTGCTACAATTTATAGCAATATTCTCAGTATTTCTCAGAGGGCAGGCTTTAAGTATAACTCTTTTGAAGTAATGGTGCTTCATATAACATCATCTAGAGAAACAAGTGTTAATGATAAATCCCCTGTGATGTTTGTACTGGCTACTGTATACAGGCCACCAGGGCACCATACAGATTTTATTAAAGAATTTGCTGATTTTCTATCAGTGTTAGTGCTGGCTGCAGATAAAGTCTTAATTGATGGTGATTTTAATATCCACATTGATAATGAAAAATATGCATTAGGATCAGCATTCATAGACATTCTGAACTCTATTGGGGTTAGACAACACGTGTCAGGACCTACTCATTGTCGAAATCATACTCTAGATTTAATACTGTCACATGGAATTGATGTTAATGGTGTTGAAATTCTGCAGCAAAGTGATGATATCTCAGATCATTATCTGTCTTGTGTAAACTCCACATAGCTAAAACTGTAAATTCTACTCCTTGTTACAAGTATGGTAGAACCATCACTTCTACCACAAAAGACTGCTTTGCAAGTAATCTTCCTGATTTATCTCACTTCCTCAGCATATCCAACAGCGCAGAAAAACTTGATGATGTAACAGAAACTATGGACTCTCTCTTTTCTAGCACTATAGATAAGGTTGCTCCTTTACGCTTAAGGAAGATTAAGGAAAATCCAACACCGCAGTATAATGAGCACACTCGCGCCCTAAAGAGAGCAGCCCGGAAAATGGAGCGCAGCTGCAGGAAAACAAAACTAGAGGTATTTCATATAGCTTGGCGGGAAAGTACCCTATCCTACAGAAAGCATTACAAACTGCTAGATCTGATTACTTTTTGTCTCTTTTAGAAGAAAACAAACATAACCCCAGGTATGTATTCAATACAGTGGCTAAATTAACAAAAATAAAGCATCAGCAGGTGTTGACATTTCCCAACAGCAGTAATGACTTTATGAAATATTTTACTTCCAAGATCGATACTATAAGAGATAATACGGTAACACTTTATTTTGATGGTCCCTTTTGAACACTCTGTTGACACTAAGTAATGTTGCAACTACATGTCAACAAACTCTCATAAGAGTATTAGTAGACTGTTTGCTTCATATCTACTAGAATCAGAATCAGAATTAGCTTTATTCGCCAAGTGTATGCAAACACACGAGGAATTTGTTGTGGTTTTTTTAAGGTGCTCCTGGTACATACATACATACATACATACATACATACACACATCTGACATGAGAACAGAAAAAACATTTAAATAGTAAGACTTAACAATAGATAATAATAATAATAATGAGTATGAGTCTGGAATAGGGTTGCAAAGGGTCGGAAAATTTCCGGTAAATTTCCGGAAACTTTCCATGGGAACTTCGTCTGGGGAACTTTGGAAATATTCCAAATTTGAAACTTACCAGGAATTTATGGGAATTTACAGGAATTTTTGGGAATTTAAGGGAATTTATGGGAATTAATTGGAAATTTATAAAACTGAATCATATACAAACATAAATATATATATATATATATATATATTGATCATAGGCTCACTTGCATGCAAACTAATACAAATTTTAAAAATGACATTTTTGGGGGGGAATCTGTGATGCTTTTTTCAGGATTTATTGATGAATAAAAACTTATGAACAGTTTATATATTTTATATATATTTTAAAACAGTTTTATATTTTCTAACAATATAAGTCTTTGCTACTACTTTTTTAAAATTAATTTAACACATCCTGGTTGAATAAAAGTATTAATTTATTTCAAAAAAAGAGAAAAGATACTGACCCCAAACTTTTGAATGGTAGTGTATTGTTAAAAAAGGATTTCTATTTTAAATAAATGTGTGTGTTTTTTTTAAACTCTTTATTCATCAAGGAATCCTGAAAAAAGAATCACAGGTAGTAGTAATAATAATAATAATAATAATAATAATAAATATTAAGCAGCACAACTGTTTCCAAAATTGATAATAAATAAGCATATTAGAATGATGTCTGAAGAATCATGTGACACTGAAGACTGTAGCTTTGATCACAGAAATACATTATATTTTAAAGTATATTACAACAGAAAACCATTATTTTAAATTGGAAAACCGGCAATACTGCACAATATCACTGTTTTTTTTTCTTCTGTATTTTTGATCAAATAAATGAAGGCTTGATGAGCAAAAGATATGCAATGTTTAAAAACATTAAAAATAGTAATGTGTCCAAACTTTTGACCAGTACTGCACTACTGTATGATAACAGAAAACTTGCTAGCAGAAGGAGCATCACAGCTTGAGCTATATAGCACATAGCCTACCTCATAAACTGTCTAGCTACTGTATAAACACTTTTTGGTATTTACTAGTTAAACGTGAATCCCATAGATCAAATATATTTAGAATATCAAAACTTAGATGTGGTCTTTGGGCTCAAATGCAGAAAGTGCGGCTTCAGAGAAAATGGAGGGGAATCCCCCTCTTAGGTGACTAGAGAGGATTGTGTGTGGGGGGAGGGTCAATTTTAGACTTTTGTTTTATTATTATCTCACCTAAATGTTTGTTCAGTCAGTGTATTTGTTTTTACTATGGTATAGCCTAATTTAGTTGCACAGTATATTACACACAGCACAAGGAAGTTTTAAACATTTTTTGTAATATTCATGTAATTTATATGAATACTTGCCAAGATGGACATTTTGATATTTTGTATGCAGGATTTAAGAAATGATATGTGCATGTAATGGTAGATAAGCACAATGCATTTAAGGGTGTGGCCTCGATAGCCCCACAGTAAGCAGTGTGCTGTGTGCGATTGAGCAATGTGTAGAGTAGAAATTAAACTGAAATTGCATTAAATCTGGTTGTTTTAACCAAGATTATGCTGCAAGTTTTTGTTCTCAACCACATTTAAGTTCCCAGTTCCTGCAAATTAGCAAATTTCCAGTTTATTTCCATTAATTCCCGTTAATTCCCATATATTCCCGTTAATTCCCATGGAAAGTTTCCAGTCTTGAAAATTCCCGGAATTTTGCAACCCTAGTCTGGAACAGTAGATTTATGTACAGATTTGTGCATTATTCACTCTATATACAGCTGTATAAATAAACAGATATGTATGTGTATTTACATAATACTTGAGAAAGAGGCAATAATTAAAGATGGAGAATGAATTACACAATGAATTACAGAACACCAGTAATGATCCATGTGTTAGCTATTTAAGCTGGAGATGGCATGGGGGAAAAAACTGTTTTTATGCCTAGATTTTCTAGTGCACAGAGATCTGTAGCGTCTGCCTGAAGGGAGAAGTGCAAACAGGTTGTGTCCGGGGTGAGAGGGGTCTTTGATGATGTTACCTGCCCGTTTCTTCACTCTGGAGTTGTACAAGTCCTGAAGGCTGGGCAGGTGCACACCAATAATCTTTTCTGCTGTCCTAACAGTCCGCTGAAGTCTTCTTAAATCTGATTTGCTGGCTGACCCAAACCAGACAGATATAGAGGAGCACAGAACCGACTCAATAACAGCTGAGTGAAACTGTTTCAGCAGCTCCTGTGGCAGGTTGAACTTTTTCAGCTGACGAAGGATGTAGTCAAGTCAAGTCACCTTTATTTATATAGTGCTTTTACAATACAGATTGTGTCAAAGCACTTAACAGTGTACAACTGTACAACCTCTGCTGGGTCTTTTTCACGATGGAGTCAATGTGATTGTCCCACTTCAGGTCCTGAGAGATGGTGGTGCCCAGGAACCTGAATGACTCCACTGCAGGCACAGTGCTGTTCATGATGGTGAGTGGGGGGAGAGCAGGGGGGGTTTCTCCTGAAGTCCACGATCATCTCCACAGTTTTGAGCGTGGAGATGACTATCTCCTTATTGTGTTGGTCTCCCAACAGATATTCTACTGACTATAAATAAATTTACTACTAGCATTCTAATGAGAGTTAGTAGAAATTTAGGTGCAACATTACTTATAGTCAATAGAATGTGTTAAAGGGACCATCAAAATAAAGTGAAACCGATAAATTGTAACCATGCAGCCTTCAGCTACAGTATCGCATCAGATAGTGCACTATAGATCCCCTGAGGAACAATTCCACTCATTCTCTACTATAGGAGAGGAAGAATTGTTTAAACTTGTCAAACCATCTAAACCAACATCATGTATGTTAGACCCTATTCCATCTAAACTACTAAAAGAGGTGCTTCCAGAAGTCATAGACCCTCTTTTGGCTATTATTAATTTGTCATTGTCATTAGGATATGTGCCCAAAACCTTCAAATTGGCTGTTAAGCCTTTCATTAAAAAACCACAACTTGACCCCAAAGATCTAGTTAATTACAGATCTTTGAATCTCCCTCTTCTGTCAAAGGTACTAGAAAAGGTAGTATCCTCACAATTATACTCCTTCTTAGAGAAAAATTGTGTCTGTGAGGATTTCCAGTCAGGATTTAGACCGTATCATAGTACTGAAAACTGCTCTCATTAGAGTTACAAATGACCTGCTCTTATCATCTGATCGTGGTTGTATCTCTCTATTAGTTCTACTGGATCTTAGCGCTGCGTTCAACACTATCGACCATAATATTCTTTTGAATAGACTAGAAAACTTTGTTGGCATTAGTGGAAGTGCATTAGCATGGTTCAAATCGTACTTATCTGACCGCCATCAATTCGTAGCAGTGAATGAAGAGGTATCATATCGATCACAAGTGCATTATGGAGTACTTCAAGACTCAGTACAAGGGCCGTTACTTTACCCGTTTTACATGTTACCCTTAGGAAATATTATCAGGAAACACGGTGTTAGCTTTCACTGTTATGCTGATGATACTCAGCTCTATATTTCTTCGCGGCCCGGTGAAACACACCAAATTCAGAAACTAATGGAATGCATAGCCGATATAAAGAACTGGATGAAGAGTAATTTCTTACTGCTAAATTCTGAAAAAAAAATCAGAGATGTTAATTATTGGACCTAAAACCCCCACATGTAATAATTTAGAACACTGTCTAACACTTGATGGCTGCTCTATCAATTTTTGGTCCTCAGTTAGGAACCTAGGTGTGCTATTTGATAGCAATCTTTCCTTTGACAGCCATGTTTCTAGCATTTGTAAAACTGCATCTTTTCATCTTAAAAATATATCTAAATTGAGACCTATGCTCTCAAAGTCAAATGCAGAAATGTTAGTTCATGCATTTATGACCTCAAGGTTAGATTATTGTAATGCTTTATTGGGTGGTTGATCTGCACGCTTAATAACTTTTAAAATGACACCAGATGGTCCAAAATGCAGCAGCTAGATTCCTTACTAAAACCAGGAAGTTTGACCACATTAGCCGGTTCTGTCAACACTGCACTGACTCCCTATTAAACATCGGATAGATTTTAAAATCTTGTTAATTACTTATAAAGTCCTGAATGGTTTAGATCCTCAGTACTTGAGCGAGCTCTTATCGCTTTATATTCCTCCACGTCCACTGCGTTCTCAAAACTCTGGCCATTTGATAATACCTAGAATATCAAAATCAACTGTAGGCGGCAGATGCTTTTCCTATTTAGCACCCAAACTCTGGAAGAATCTACCTAACACTGTTCGGGAGGCAGACACACAATGTGAGAATCATGCTGTCTAATCAGCATCTTGATATGCCACACCTGTGAGGTGGATGGATTATCTCGGCAAAGGAGAAGTGCTCACTAACACAGATTTAGACAGATTTGTGAACAATATTTGAGAGAAATAGGCCTTTTGTGTACATAGAAAAAGTCTTAGATCTTTGAGTTCAGCTCATGAAAAATGGGGGCAAAAACAAAACTGTTGCGTTCATAATTTTGCTCAGTGTAGTTTAAAAATATCAAGGTTTTTGGTCTTTCGTAGTGCTTTTTGCTTTCATAATATTCCCCCCCAAAACATAACTTAACTCTTTAACTGACATCTCTACTGTACAGTAGACCTTAATTTGATGGAGAATAAATCTGTCAAAAGGAGGAGATGAGAGAGCAATCATTCCACAGCTCTACTGCCCCACCTCAGTGTCTGCAAGTGACAGCAGCAGTCAGTCACTTCACTTACAAACTTCAGTCAGTCACACAAAGGGAATAATGGAAAGATAAAGAATTAAAGCATGGAATTAATTGTTGTAGATTATATTTTTCTCCCCTTTATGATGATATGTCTTGTAAGTGGCAAAATATTGAGGCTCCTTCATCCAGTTTGGATGCGTTTCATTCTAATCAGTCAAAGGACCCTAATTCTTTTTATGACTGGTAGTTTATGATTCCATTATAATGTTGAAATTCAGTCAAGTAATGAGTTTACATTTACATTATTATATAGATGCAATTTTTTCTTTATTCTATTTGTTTATTTATTTTCATTTAACTTTTTGATACACAATGCCTTGTTCAGGCAACTTAATGGCTGTTCCGCCACTTTAACCCTCTGGTGCTCCTTATTTGGGAGTCACACTTATGATCTTCATGGTCAAAAGTGACCGGACACCTAAAATTTAACAACCCCAATAATTATGATCAAATTTTCCCATTGAAAATAATACAAAAAAATTATTTTCAAATATTTTCTATTACTTTTCAATTATGGCAGTATTTCATGTTAAAATAGAGCCAATGCCTTTAAAATCCAATTTTTGAATCAGAATCAGAATTAGCTTTATTCGCCAGGTGTGCACAAACACACGAGGAATTTGTTGTGGTTTTAAGGTGCTTTAAGGAAGCCATATTAATGCCATCTGGTTGGAGTAAAATAAGAAAATCATCTGCAATTCCATGGTTTAGCCCATAGATTCCTACATAGCTCTATATAAAAAGCCTATAAATTCTCTAATTGTTTTTAGACATAAATACATTTTTTTATTAAGTTGTGGGTTTGGATATATATTTAGACATTTTCAAAGACAACTTTTTGTAAAGTTTTATATATATATATATATAATATTCAGTTAAAGCCAGTTCACTGCTGATTCAGTGGTGCCATCCAGCTCAGTTCAGTTCTCTTCTCTGTCTGTGCAATCAAGTCGACAATGTTGCTAGAAATTGTGTCCCTAACTAAGCAAGCCAAAGGCGACAGCAGCAAGGAACCAATACTCTATTGGTGACAGAAATGGAGAAAAAAAAACCCTTGGGAGACACTGACATTACCATTGATTATTTTTATTAATTTCAATATTAATTATATTAATTAATTTAGGTGATGTGGAATAAATCATAGTGTAACGTTAATTCAACAATTTTACCATTTATTATTTTTGTTAATTTCATTGCTTATTCAACATCAGTGACGTAGAATCAATCAAAGTGTAATGTTGATTCAATCTCGATTCAACATTAATTGCGGGTGCATATGTGATATTGAACCAACATTACTTCATAGCATTGATTCAATGACACAATCATTGATTTTCTGTTGAAATGAGAAAATCATTTCAATTGAGATGGCGCTGCTCTGTGGGCGACACGGACACATACTCACGCTGCTGTTTGTTTAAACAGTCTGTCTAAACAGTCTGTTTGTTTGTTTTGTATGTTTAATTTGTGTGTGTTTTTGTGAATGATCTGCACGATTGGGAGAATAACTAAGATGACGGTGGGTGTCTTACTTTTTTTGATGGCGATGACGCTCGCGACTGAACTTTTTTCCACCTGTAAACCCAGTGGGAATGGGGCGCTAGTCTACTCGAGGGAGACGCTTCTGTTGCTGAGATGGTGCGGAGATGCAGCAGGTCTTTCCCGATCGCTATCTGAAAGTTTGCTAGAGGGTATGAGAACTCGATGTTTTCAGCGACCGCGGAAAAGAGGCCGGCGTGGAGGCGTACGACAGCGGCTAAGGAGGAGAGGCAGTCGACCCCCATTGCCTTCTATGATTCTGAGCAATGTGAGGTCGCTCAGGAATAAAATGGACGAACTTCGAACTTTAATAAGAGGATGCTTCGAGTACCGTGAGTCTTGCATTATGCTCTTTACTGAGACTTGGTTACATCCAGAGATCCCTCATGGTTTAGTTGAAATAGAGGGGTTTTTACACATTCGCTCTGATAGGACTGTGATGTCAGGAAAAAGTAAAGGGGGTGGTCTCTGCTTGTATATAAATGACAGGTGGTGCAGACAATACACAGTCCGGGAGAAAATCTGCAGCTCTGATGTAGAACTGTTATGTGTAAGTCTCAGGCCATTTTATTTACCCCGTGAATTTGGTAACATTCTCATTTGCTCTGTCTACGTACCCCCCAACGGTAATGCTTCACGGGCGGCGTCACAGGTGGCAGACTGTGTCCATGAACAACTACAGAGTACCCCAAATGCCCCTATTTTCGTCGTGGGAGACTTTAACCATTGTGATCTAAATACTGCTCTGCCGGGTTTTGAGCAGTATATTAATTGTTACACCAGGAAGAATCATATTTTAGACAAATGCTATGGTAATTTAAAACATGCTTACAAAGCCATAGCTAAACCACCTCTGTCTAATTCTGATCACAACACTGTTCATCTGATCCCTACTTATAAGACTGCCCTCAAGAGCTCTAAACCCTTGGTGAAATCTATCAATGTATGGTCTGAAGATAGCATAGAATCACTGAAAGGTTGTTTTCTATGCACAGATTGGGACATTTTTTCTAGGGAATCAAGCTTGGACAATGCCACAGAAGTAATTACAGATTATATCAAATTCTGTGTTGATATTGTGATTCCAAAAAAGAAAGTAAAAGTCTACCCCAACAACAAACCTTATGTTACCAAGGAAGTGAAGGACTGTATTAATAGGAAGCACCAGGCATTTAAGAACAAGGATCACTTACAACTAAAAATGGTACAAAAGGAATTAAACCAGATGCTCAAAGAGGCAAAAGAACATCACAGGCGCCTGATGGAGGAAAATTTTCAAACCATGAACTCTAAAAGATTGTGGGACTCAATGAAAATAGCAACCAACATGAAATTAACACAGAAGTTTTTGCATGTCACAGATGAATTGGCAAAAGCAAATGAATTGAACTATTTTTATAAGAGGTTTGACAATTATGATTTTTCTGCTGAATGTGATATGGTGCTTGATAGTATTGCTATCGATGATGCTGATAGGTTGGAGATTGACCCTAAATCCATCACTAAGGTTTTTAAGCAAGTCAATGTAACTAAGGCCACAGGTCCAGATGGCATATCTCCTTTTTTAATAAGAACATGTGCAGATGAATTAACATCAGCTCGGTCCCCTATTTTCCAGAGGTCCCTGTACTCTCACATTGTGCCAAATCTATGGAAAAAGGCAATCATTACCCCTGTTCCTAAAAAAGCTTGTCCACAGGAGAACAATGATTTTCGACCTATTGCCTTAACTTCTGTTGTGATGAAGTGTATGGAAAAGCTCATCGTGAGCCAATTAAAACCGGAAGTATGTCCTCAGTTAGATCCCTATCAGTTCGCATATAAACGTCAAAGAGGCACTGAGGATGCTATCAACAGTTTAGTGCACCTAGTGACTAAACATCTTGAAAATCCTAGGGGATATGCTAGACTGTTGTTTGTAGATTTTAGCTCAGCCTTTAATACTTTGCAGCCTCATATTCTTCTGAAAACTATGCAGAGGATGAATGTCAATCCCTTTATTATTAAGTGGTTCTACTCCTTTCTGACCAATCGTAGCCAGCAGGTTAGGGTGAACAGGACGTTGTCTGAATCTACGATTATCAGCACTGGCGCCCACAGGGGTGTGTCAGTTCTCCAGTCCTGTTCACTTTATATACTAATGAATGTACATGCAGTACTAATAATAATTACATGATTAAGTTCTCTGATGACACTGCTATCTTAGGTCTTATATCTGGGAAATCAGATGATATTACTTACAAACATGAGGTTCTAAATTTTGCCCAGTGGTGCGATAAACACTTTCTTAGTATTAACATAAAAAAAACAGTGGAGATGATGTTTGACCCCAGGTCCATTGGAGACCACTTACCAGTGGCCATTAATGGTCAGAATATAGCCCAGGTGGACTCTTACAGATATCTGGGTATCCACATTGATAATAAACTGACATGGAGTGTTCAGGTTGAAAATGTGTGCATTAGGGTCCAACAGCGATTGTATTTTCTTCGTAGGTTGAGGGTCTTTGGTGTTAACCAGAAAGTGTTGCTTCTCTTTTATCATGCTGTAATCGAGAGCATTTTTCGATATGGCATCTCAGCCTGGTTCGGCAATCTTAGTGTACACTTGAAAGTCCAGGTTACATGCCTAACACAGAGAGCCATGAAAATCATGGGAGTTAAGCAGCATCCTACACTTCAGGCTATTTTTGAAGAAACAGTTGTTAGACAGGCTCAAAAAATTATTTCAGATCCCACTCATGTCCTCCACTCTGAGTACCAACTTCTTCCCTCGGGAAGACGCTTCAGAGTTCTTCAGTGTAGCCTTAACCGTTTTAAGAACTCCTTTGTCCCACTGTCCATTAAAGCATTGAATGCTAAGTTAGCTAGAGGTCAACAACTATAATGTAATGTTTTTTTTTTCTTTTCTTTCTTCTTTACGCATCTGGATGTGTAAATGATGATTGGTGGTGTGTTGTACGGTGGGCTGGGTGCAGTTTGGCTGTTCACTGTGTACTGTGGGGAGGGGCAGAGACGGGTTGTTATATGTATCGTATGTGTGTGGTGTGTTGTTCGTGTAGAGCAGCAGAGATATCGTATTGTATGTGTCTACAGCAAATTTCCTTCGGGACAATAAAGTTCATCTTATCTTATCTTAAATCTAAACTTTGTTTCAACATTAATTGTGGGTGTAACAGTGATACTGAACCAACATCACTTCATAATGTTGATTCAATGACATTTTCATTAATTTTCTGTTGAAATCTCAACTTTGTTTCCACATTATTTGCGGGTGCAAAAGTGATATAGAACTAACATTACTTTGCAAGATTAATTCCATGCAGTTAGTGTCAACGCATCAACATTGACTTGCTATCTGGCTTGCTATATTGGTCTAGTTCTGTAACCGGGGCAATTTCAAACTGCAAATTTTTACAGCAGAATGTTGTCATAGATTTATCTTTGTAAAAATTACAGATTTCTATTTGCTCCCCCACCAGAAATATGCAACTCAAATGTAATACGTATAAATTGCACTTTACCCCATAGAACAATGGAGGATTGAGAACCCTTCACATTAAATTTGGATGGAGGCTGTTTGAGTGTTTATGTCTGTCCTCCTTAATTTCAGAAACTTCAGATACATCTGAAGAAAGAGAGAGTGTCCTGTTCTTTTTCCATAGCTGAATATACACTCCAGATGAAGATGTGTCCAGCTGCCACTGATGTTGTAAACTCATTAGGATGCTGAGTCACATTCAAGAAATAACAGACATGACGGCCCATCACGACCCAGTTAACTCACCTCGAGCACAGCACAATGCCCCCGGGTCCCAATACTACTGTCTTCAAAATCACAGGTTATTCTGAGTGATTGTAAGAGAGTGATCTCAGCACATGAGCATCAGGAACAGATGGACTGACTGTCATGAATAAATCATGAGTGTTCCTCCTGAAAAGGCCAGAATTATCCTGCATTAAGCACAGTGTGGCCATCGTCAAGGTTCATTACACAACTATGCATACTAAAGCACAAATACAGACTTTCTCTGACTGAGGTACTTCCTTTACTCTTTCATATGAAAGTAAATATTTTAGAAGAGAAAAGAATTTCCTCAGAAACCTATTTCTGTCTGACATTGCTGCAGTTGGAATTAAACTGCTGGTTTCGTCTGGCAAGAGGAGAACTGGCCCCCCGACTGAGCCTGGTTTCTCCCAAGGTTTTTTTCTACATTCTGTCGCCTCTGGCTTGCTTAGTTGGGGACATTTAATTTCCAGTGATAATCATCTACATGACTGCACAGATACTATTTAAACTGAACTGAGCTGGATGATGACATCACTGAATTCAATGATGAAATGCCTTTAACTGAAAATTGAGTGTTTAATCTTGTAATTTTACATTGACACACTATTTTCCTATTTGATACTCTAAAGTTGCTTTGACACAATCTGTATTGATAAAAGCACTATATAAATAAAGGTGAGTTGACTTGAATTGGGGACACTTAATTTCTAGCGATTATCGCCGATTTGATTGCACAGATACTATTTAAACTAAACTGAGCTAGACAATGACATCTCTGAATTCAATAATGAAATGCCTTTAACTGAAAATTGAGTGTTTAATCTTATCATTGAACACTACTGACACTCTATCCTCCAATTTGATACTGTTAAGTGCTTTGACACAATCTGTATTGTAAAAGCACTATATAAATAAAGGTGACTTGACTTGACTTGAATATTTGAACTAACCCTAACCCTAATCTAAAAAAAAAAAAAAGATTTTAGTGGCAAATTCATTCATAAATGAAAGCTAGATGGGACTGGTAAAATCATTTTCAGTCTTTGTTTTGTTGAATTTAATTATCATCAAACCTTAGCAAACATAAGATATAAATAAAACAACCTTGATTTTGTGGTGTACCATAATGAGCATGCTATGTGTGTTAGTGTGTCTTTATCGTTATAACAGTTCCATTCAGTACTACTGTGTGATTTCTAATGTCAAATTTGGCAAAAGTAACTGTGATATAAATCAGTGTATGGATTAAATTTTCTGTGAAACACTGAGGATTCATAAACATTTGTATGTTTGCGTGTTTGTGCATGTGTGCGCGTGTGCGTGTGTGTGTGTTGATAGCTGTGCTCTTGCAGCCTGTTGCAGAGCTGTATATAGATAACTTAGTTGTGCTCTCACAGATCCTCTGCACAGGAGATGCAATCTACTATTCTGCCACTCAAACCTAAACCTCTCTATCTCTCTCTCGCTCTCTCTCTCTCTCTCTCACACACACACACACACACACACACATTTGTTTTGTGAAAAGTGGGGACATCCCATAGGCGTAATGGTTTTTATACTGTACAAACTGTTTGTGCTATTGCTCAGATTTTCTGGTTCTAGTCAAAATCCTGGCAGCAGCATTCTGGATGAGCTGCAGCTGTCTAATGGTCTTCTTTGGAAGGCCGGTGAGGAGACCATTACAATAATCCACCCTGCTGGTGATATAGGCATGAACAAGTTTCTCCAAGTCTTGACTGGACAAAAAACATCTAATTCTTGCAATGTTTTTGAGATGATAGTATGCTGATTTAGTTACTGCTTTGACATGACTACTAAAACTAAGGTCTGTCTCCAGAATCAACCCAAGATTTTTGACTTGATTTTTAGTTGTTTGACCCCTAGAGTCAAGGTATGCATTCACCTTGAGAACTTCATCTTTGTTTCCAAATGCAATGACTTCTGTTTTCTCCTTGTTTAACTGAAGAAAGTTCTGGCACATCCAACAGTTTATTTCATCAATACATTGGCAGAGGGAGTCAATGGGGCTATAGTCATTTGGAGATAAGGCTAGGCAAATCAGGGTATCATCAGCATAGCTGTGATAGGCAATTTGGTTCTTTCTCATTATTTGACTTAGTGGGAGCATATACAGGCTAAACAACAGTGGTGCAAGAATTGAGCCTTGTGGGACTCCGCATGTCATGGACGTCCACTCAGACTTATGCTCTCCTATACTCACATAATAACTTCTCCCTTCTAAGTATGACCTGAACCATTTGAGTACCATCCCAGAGAGCCCGAGCCAGTTTTCCAGTCTCTCTAGAAGTATGTTATGATCAACAGTGTGAAACGCAGCACTAAGATCTAGTTGTACCAGCACTGATATTTTGTCAGAATCAGAATTGAAGCAAATATCATCTCTGTACTGTGATGCGCTCGGAAACCAGATTGAAAATTGTCCAGGTATCCATCTGAGTTTAAGTAGTTGTTCAGCTGATTAAAAACTACCTTTTCAATAATCTTACCTATGAAAGGAAGATTTGATATTGGTCTATAGTTGCTCAACATTGCGTTATCAAGATTGCGCGTTTTCAGAAGGGGCTTAACAACTGCAGTTTTCAGGGAGTTTGGAAAAGTCCCGGTAAGAAGTGAGGCGTTCACCACTTCTAAGAGATCTGCTTCTAAACAGTTTAGCACACTTTTGAAAAAAGATGTGGGAAGTGTGTCAAGATAGCAGGTTGACGTTTTATGGTGCTGTACAATTTCTTCTTTTGCTATCAATTGCTATAGACATAGTCACTTCTTTTTGAAATTGCGGTCGAATCTGTGTGACCTCTTCATAACTTGAGGATGTGCCAATCTCCTTTCTGATATTACTGATCTTCTCAGAAAAGGAGGAAGCAAACTCATTGCATTTGCTGTCGGAGAGCATTTCACTGGGAAACTGACTTGGGGGGGTTTGTTAGTCTCTCAACAGTAGCAAAAAGAGTGCGAGGGTTGTTTAAGTTACTGTTTATAAGGTTTGAGAAGAAGGTCTGTCTAGCTGTGGCTAGTTCCACATTGAAAGCATGAAGGCTGTCTTTATAGATGCTATAGTCAATTTGAAGTTTTGTCTTCCGCCACATCCGCTCAGCTTTTCTGCTTTGTCTTTTCATACTCTGAACTGCTGTTGATTTTCTCCCAGATGATTTTTGTCTGCCATTCTTCTTGCTGACTTTTTCAGGAGCGATATCATCAATAACATTCTTAACTTTTGAGTTAAATGAATCCAGGGGTGTATTCCAGAAAGCACGGTTAACTTACCTTCAGATAAACCCTGAACTTTCGGTTGATTAACCCCAAACCTTGCTTACTCGAGGTATCTGGTTCCAAAAACGCGTCCGGGAGTAAGTTCATTCAACTCAGAGTATGTTCCTGGTTACGACTCAAGACATTCTCAACAGAGCGACGAATCGACGAGTCACTATGGAAACGGACGCTAAGAATAAGCGCACCATGCTGTTTCTTTCTTCTTCTTTTGTTCAATGGTCATTTACATGCTTAGTTGATACCGCCACCTAACTGATGGTTGTGCAATCATTTTTTCTCCGTTTAATCTTTAATCCTTGAGATTGAATATGAATTATATTGTTTGTTTGATGCTAATTATATATTAACCATCTGGGGTCTGAGGGTGTTTTGGGGCCCCAGAGAAGTTTTGACATGCCCTGACATTTGTGCTTTTTTCAGTTGCTTATATACATTTTAATGGCTAAAGTCTAAAAACACTGTATTCAGCACAAACTGGGCTACAATAATATGTGAGCAGCATGTACGTACATGATTGTGTTTTTGAGAAAACAACGTTTATGCGTGGTTTGAAAAAAACTAAAATTTTAAAGTAACTGAAATAAGGCCATAAAACACATACAGAACATTTGTTCACAAGACTTTTGAGAACTGGATCTTGTAGCCTAGAATATTTGCTTCAAAATGATCTGAAAATAATCTAACTCACTCATTCAGAGAAAACAATATATTGATTTAAATTTTCTAAGTCACTTTTTGAGTGGAAAGGCTCTATGCGAGAGGGCGTGACTCACACCTGAGAAGACAACGGCCCGCATAATGAGCTCCATAATGAGCCATTCAGTCAGGTGTGTGACTGAGAGAGAAGAGTTACAAGAAAGAATGTGAGGAAAAAAGAAATGTGTATACATATACATCACATAAAATAACTTGATTAACTTGCGAGTGCAGTTAAACAGTTTATTAGGAACAAACAAACAAATAAACAACAGAAGAGTCAAGACATCGTGGGTGCAATATCCAAAATATCCAAAACAGTGGCAGGAAACTGGAACCCAGGAAAACAGGAGACAGCAGAAACTGCATGAGAAAACACAAAACAGATGTGAGCAACAAAATGAACGGACAAAGACAAAGCAAACATGGTTACAATACATACACTACCAGTCAAATTATTTAAACAGTAAGATTTGTAATGTTTTTTTTTTTAAGAAGTGTCTTCAGCTCATTTATTTGATCCAAAGTACAGCAAAAACAGTACATTATATTTATTATAATATATAGGCCTACATATTACTATTAAAAATAATTAAAGCACCCCCCCACCCCACCCCATTAAAATGAATAAATAAACTAGTGAGCATGTTGATAGTCTTATCAGGAGCAACTATATTACATTAGCAATAACCAACATTGCCCACGATTTTATAACATAGATGCTCACATGCTATGCATGTATTTGCATACAATACAAAAACAACATTTTATAACTGAGAAACTAAATTATTATTGTTAAGCTTATTATAAACATGTTTGAGCAGGTATTTGCAAAGAGAGTAGACTACTTCACAGTAAAGATTGGTCTAAACTTTCTTAGACATTACTTTTATATCATTGTTTATAGAACATATAACTATCCTCACGTCGTGCAACATTTAAATGCAATTTAAATACAATTTCAAGATGTTGCACTCGATTTCACACATTTCATTCTTGAGTTATAAATGCCTTCAACTTTGTGACAACAACACATTATCGAATGTCAATAAGAAACATTACTTACTCTGTATAAAATATCTCCTCCTCCGCCGGCTCCAGCTGCGCTCGCGTTCTGTTTGTGAGGCAAACAAAACATTTTCCTCTCAGCGCGTTTTCTGGGGGTAAATACAAGGCTTATTCCTCACAGCGTGTTCTTCCAAAACTGAAAAGTATCCGAGATGAATGCGTTGCTGCTTTGTTTACGGTGGTGTGGGCGTTTACATGCCGCGTGGCTTGCGTGGAGATTTGTAATAACAATAGCGCGAGCAGCGCGTGGGCGTGACCTAATTAGAGATAATGAGACCAGACGGAAAAACTGGACATGTCCTTGGTTTCATACGGATTACTTTATCACAGAATATTTGTTTTTTCGGCAAGACTTGCTTCATTTAACAGTAGACAAGTCAAGCTTTCTATAGATATATTTCTCATGTCTCTGTGTGAAGTATTTGCTGAGTTACAGTTAATTTTAGTGACGTGTTTCAAAAAGCACTTCGCGGAGACGGAGAAGACCGAGAGCGCACACTGTTTGTTTTCTTTATTCTTCAAAAGCACAAAGTTTAGTTGTTATTATGAGTGTATACAAATAAAAGTAGACCCCTTACAGATTCGAAAGGTGTATTGCTTTTATCTGTACGATCAAAAATGGCAGAGTAATTCAATTTCATTTCGGCCTTATCAGGAAAATCTGCCTCAAAACGCGTATACGCGTTTGTCGACCCCAGGGGGTTAACCCTCTGGGGTCTAAGGGTGTTTTGAGGGCCTGGAGAAGTTTTGACATGCCCTTACATTTGTGCTTTTTTCAGTTGCTTATAAACATATAAATGGCTAAAGTCTTATATCACTGTAAACAGCACAAACTGGGCTACAATAATATGTTAGCAGCATTTATGTACATGATTTTGTTTTTGAGAAAGAAATGTTTATGCGTGGCTAGTGAAAAACTAAAATTTTGAAGTCACTGAAATAAGGCAATTAAACACATACAGAACATTTGTTCACAAGACGTTTGAGAACTGGATCTTGTAGCCTAGAATTTTTGCTTCAAAATGATCTGAAAATCATCTTGTTTACTTGTTTACTTTACATATCCAAAACAGTGGCAGGAAACTGGAACCCCGGAAAACAGGAGACAGCAGAAACTGCATGAGAAAACACAAAACAGACGTGAGCAACACAATGAACCCAGACAGCAGTTGACTCTGTGCCGGATCCGTTTTCAAACTGGCAAATCCGTATTACAGTCACACCCGTTTCAGTGCTGTAACACGGATCCAGCCCGGGCCCGGTTTCAGTGGGCGGGAACTACTGTAGCAGAGCAGATCCGGGCCGCGTCCGAAACGAGCGCGTGTTTATCTGCAGTTCAGAACAGAAGACATCGAAGATATTTGCTTTGATCAAAGCAATAAATTGTATTTTGAAGTAAATTAAAATAGAAAAACATTATTTTAAATTGTAATACTTTTTTTCTGTATTTTTGATCAAATAAATGCTGGCTTGATTAGGATTTCGCGGAAAGAGTAAAAAAAATGTGTTGTAATATACTGTTTCAATATCTTAGAGAAATCAATTTAAGTGGAAGGATATAGTTTTTTTTTTTTTTTTAACAATGCTTATACACAACATTCTGGTCCACACTCATACCAGATGGTGGCGGTAATGCACCAAAAAGTTGTTTGCCAACCGCCAAAAAACCTTAATAGAAGAAGAAGACGTCAAGACGATCGAGGCACGGGCTGTTATCCTCTAAAACTTCTCCAAGGTATGTCACACCGTGTGATATCACACTGTTCTACTAACAAATTAATCTCTTATTATGTTGTGTACTCGATAACTTAAAGGTTTGATGTATTTATTGCTCCTTAGATCGGTGTTGGACCGGCGAACACTTAGGCCTATGTTATCAGAGGACTTGCTAACATGAAGAAAACGGTCCAGAGGTCTGTAATTATACGTAATTTACGAATTTTAACTTAATTACTTAATTTAAACTTTAGTAATTTTGACTGCTTCCATTAAAATGTTATGTTTAAGATTGCTGCCTGTCATGGTGGGCTAGCAGTGTTAATGTTTAAGCGCTAACCCTCAAGGCTGCATGCATTTATTTGATCAAAAATAAAATTAAAAAAGTAATATTGTGAAATATCATTTGAATATATTTTAAAATGTAATTTATTCCTGTGAATTTTCAGCATCATTAATGCAGTCTTCAGTGCATGATCATTCGAAATCATTGTAACATGCTGATTTAGTGCTGGATTTATATTGGTGCTCAGTTATCAGTAATGGTTCTTCTTATTATTATTATTAGATGTAAAAAAAAACAAAAAAAATACAGTTTTTGCTGATTAACATTTTCTGGAAACATTTTTATGATTCTTTGATGAATAGACAGTTCAAAAGAACATCATTTATTTGAAATATATTTTTTGCTTCATTAGAAATGTTTTTACTTTTATCAATGTAATGCCTGTTTGCTAAATGAAAACAGTCATTTCTATTAAATAACACACACCAAACATGTGAATGGTTGTATATCATGGTTTCTGCATATATTAAGGAGCATAACTGTTTTTCAACTGATAATAATCAGAAATGTTTCTTGAGCAGCAAATAATAATATTAGAATGATTTCTGAAGGATCATGTGACACTGAAGACTGGAGTAATGATGCTGAAAATACAGCTTTGATCACAGAAATAAATTACATTTTACAATATATTCATAAAAATATATTCATATTTTAACTGATAATTACTTTTAAAATTGTAATTAAAATATAATTTATTTCTGTGATGGCAAAGCTGAATAAATAAATGCTTTTCTTTTTAACTTTTTATTCATCAATAAATCCTGAAAAAAGTATCACAGGTTCCCAAAAAATTAAGCAGCACAACTGTTTCCAACATCGATAACAACGGAGTATCAAATTAGTATATTATAATGATTTCTGAAGGATCATGTGACACTGAAGACGAGTAATGATGCTGAAGATTCAGCTTTGATCACAGAAATAAATTATATTTTGAAGTATATTAAAATAGAAAACCATTATTTTATTTCATTTCATTATTTTTAATACTTCACAATATTAGTTTTTTTTTCTGTATTTTTGATCAAATAAATGCTGGCTTGATGAGCATAAGAGACTTATTTCAAGAACATTAAAAACAGTAATGTGTCCAAACTTTTGACGAGCCCAGTCCCCTTGAATAAGCAGGCAGAACGCTTTCAGGCACATCCTGAATGATAGAAACAGAGGGGCACTGAGGAGACAGACATGTATTACATTATATTGTTTGGTATGGTTTATTTATAAAAGCTTTGCCAAAATATGCTTTTATTTCTGTTAACGGTATGCTCCATGTTAATTGGGTAAATTAACTGAGAAATTGTCCAGCAACACTATATAACGATCTGTTTCAATTTCAGGTTCCACCTGAGAGCTGGGACTTTCAAATAGTAAGGTGAGTCCATTTTTTTTATTTTTTAGTTTTCAGTGGAGTCTGAGTTATTCAAGCTATTTGAATGCCACAATTTATAATTGAGTATTGATAATAATGAGTGCCTGATAATGTTGCAACTTGTGCTGTTCAAAACATACTGTTTGTTAGGGCCGATTGAGGCTTGCAGCTTTCTGGAGAAATGCTCCTTCAAATAACTTCACACTCATCCTGAACAATATACCTGTTATAACAGTCATAGTCCTATAGCAATGCTATAGTCTGTGTGTCATTTGGGTACAAACCCTTTTTCATCTCAAGTCGGTGATTAAAGGAAGTGTGTATGACACTGATGTTCCATGCACTAATTTCCACAGTGGAGCATGTTAATAAACTGTGACTCTTATGTGTAAGGCTTAAACATTGCCTTCCTTGCTTTGTAATACTAAATGAAACAAATACATTCATAACATATCTGTGTAATATGCAATTAGTTGTGTATTTTTTAATATATAAAACAGGTGGCACAGTTTCCCCTTGCTTTCCTTCTCTGTTATATCAGTTATTATACTTTACACCTATGGGCAGTAAGCAGAATGAACATTATCTTTGTTACACACAAAGCTGGACAAAATTACTCGATTACAGGTAAATTCAATATTCTGATCATATTTTTTTAAGCACTTTTACCGAATTCCAAACCACATCAATCATAATAACTACTATTAATTTTGTGTACGATCATTTTATAATTATATAATCAACAAGAACTGGAAGTGAAAAACGCTTACTGATGCTCCAGAAGGAAACACGATACATTAAGGGGTGAAAACTTTTAAACAGAATGAAGGTGTACATTTTCTTATTTTTCCTAAATATTTTTTCATTTAGTACTGCCCTTCAGAAGCTACAGAAGATACTTCCCAGACAGCAAGCAGTGTCAGCCCAGATCTGGCCCACATCTGGCCCGCATTGATTTCAGGTGGGCCAGATGTGGGCCGGATCTGGGCCAACACTATGTTGCTGTCCGGGTTACATGTTTCCCACAAGACAAAATAAGTTCAATTTACCCTTCTTCAAATTCAAAAAGTTTTCACCCCCTTAATGCATTATTTTTTCTTCTGGAGCATCAGTGAGCGTTTAAACCTTCTGTAATAGTTGCATATGAGTCCCTCAGTTGTCCTCAGTGTGAAAAGATGGATCTGAAAATCATACAGTCACTGCTGATTTTTCTGAAGAACAGCAGACAGTTTAACTGTTCAGAACAAACAAGGGACTCATGAGCAACTTTCATCATTCAGGGAATAACACAGTATTAAGAATCAAGTGGATATAAACAACGAGATCATTTTTATAAATTCAACAATTTTTTCTCTTGTGGACAACATGTAAATGTCTTATCCCTCTTATTTTGGTAAAATAATTAACATTTTGCAGATTCTGCAAGGTGTATGTAAACTTTTGACCTTATGTGTGTGTTTGTGTATATATGTACTGTATGTATATGTGTGTGTATAATATTTAATATTAATATTTTAATATTAAAAAGATAATCTTTTTTTTTTTTTAGAGACAACGAAAAGGGGGGAACTGTCTTTAAGCTGTGGAGTCAGATGGAGGGCTCGCATTTACCTCAAAAACAGCATTGCAGAAGACTCGAACAACTAGAACCAACTCAAGCACACAATGGTGACACCCATTTGTAAGACCTTTCCCTGTGATATAAAATTTCCCTGTGGTAATTATTCAGATTCTTCTCATTCTCATTGTGTAGCACTGTTTTAAGCTTGTTTAATATTATGTACAGTAAGCACTAGAAGTAGAGACATATACTACTTGGGGTAGTTTTTTAAATTAACTTTAATTTTGCTTTTGATGCAAAAATTATCAAAAGAAAAGATGTAGTGTAGTAATTCAATTGTTTTAATATGAATATTATTTTAATAGTGTTCAGGACAGTAATTGTCTGTACATCTAAATCATTTCTTTAAACTTTTTGTTGTCTAAGACCTTCGTGTTATACCTTAAGACAAAAAAAAGATATTTAATTATGTATTATGTACCCAGACAGCAACATAGTTCTGGCCCAGGTCCAGCCCACATCTGGCCCGTGTGAAATCCATGCGGGCCAGTTGTGGGCCGGATCTGGGCCGACACTGCTTGCTGTCTGGGTAAGATGCTTGTAATCATTGCTTTAAAGGTATTTATAATTTCTACTTAAATAGTCATTATCTACTTGTATGATTTGTATTATCCGGTAACTGTACAAATACTGTGGCATATGGACATTACTCTTTTTATTTGTAACTTTTAAATGCAATACTCTTTTTAAATGCATTTTCTGTAAAGCTGCATTGGAATATGTATTGTGAAAAGCACTTTACAAATAAACAAATTGTGTTTGAATTCTAGATATGTATACAACTTATTTGTGTGTGTGTATGAAGGCATATATAATAATACACAAAATGAGCTGGCCCAGATCCGGCATGGTACTGGACCAGATCCTGCCCACATTTGGGCCAAATCACCATAAAGGAATCCACATCTGGTCTGGAGCTGGCCCGGTTCTGGCCCAGATCCGGAAAAACCGGATCCATGCCGGTATTGGCCCGTTGTGCCAAAAGACACCGGCCCGAGTCCGTTACACGGATCTGGTCCAGAACGTCCGATGGGTCTGGACCAGATCTGGCCCAAATGATTTTTGCTATCTGGGAACAGACAAAGCTTGGCGATTCTATTGTACGGAACGTGAAAATAGAGACACCAGCCATCATAGTCCATTGTTTACCAGGAGCCAGAGCGCCTGACATCTTGGCAAATTTAAAAGTGCTGACTAATGCTAAACGTAAATTCAGTAAGATTGTTATCCACGTCGGCGCTAATGATGTTCGACTTCGCCAGTCGGAGATCACCAAAAATAATGTTAAAGAAGTGTGTGAACTTGCAAGTACGATGTCAGACATTGTAATATGCTCTGGTCCGCTCCCTGCTTACCGTGGCGATGAGATTCATAGCAGACTGTCGTCACTTAATGGCTGGATGTCTAAGTGGTGCCCGCAAAATAACATAGGCTTTATAGACAATTGGAAGAATTTTTGGGGCAGACCTGACCTGTTGAAAAGAGATGGTGTTCATCCCTCCTGGGGTGGTGCCGCTCTTCTCTCTAGAAATATGGCACATAGTCTTAGAGTTTGTACTTGACTAACTGGAGCCCAGGTCAGGAAGCAGACAGACTGGCTAATCCGACCGTCTGCTAGCCGCCTCACGTCACCAAAGTCAGTTAACTCTCAGCACATAGAAACTTTTTCACCTAGATATCACTCTATAGAGACTGTGTCTGTTCCCCGAACTAGAAAATACAGAAAACATCCAAACCAAAGTAATAGTAACAATTTAATTGATGTTCAACAAATAAAAAAACGATATAATACAGATAAACACATGATAAAGCTTGGCTTATTAAATATTAGATCCCTTTCTTCAAAAGCACTTTTTGTAAATAATATGTTCACTGACCATAAACTAGATGTGCTTTGTCTGACAGAAACCTGGCTAAAACAAGATGATTACATTACTTTAAACGAGTCTACACCACAAGATTACTGTTACAAACATGAACCGCGTCCAAAAGGTAAAGGGGGAGGTGTTGCTACAATTTATAGAAATATTTTCAGCATCTCTCAAAGGTTGGGTTTCAAGTATAATTCGTTTGAAATAATGGTGCTTCATATAACGTTATCCAAAGAAACAAGTGTTAATGATAAATCCCCTGTGATGTTTGTACTGGCTACCGTATACAGGCCACCAGGGCACCATACAGACTTTATTAAAGAATTTTCTGATCTTCTATCGGAGTTAGTGCTGACTGCAGATAAAGTCCTAATCGTTGGTGATTTTAATATCCATGTTGATAATGAAAGAGATTCGTTGGGATCAGCATTTATAGACATTCTAAACTCTATTGGTGTTAAACAACATGTGTCAGGACCTACTCATTGTCGAAATCATACTCTAGATTTAATACTGTCACATGGAATTGATGTCAGTGGCGTTGAAATTTTGCAGCAGAGCGATGATATCTCAGATCATTATCTAGTCTCCTGTATATTCCATATAGCTAAAGCTGTAAAGCCAACTTCTTGTTACAAATATGGTAGATCCATTACCTCTACCACAAAAGACTGCTTTATAAATAATCTTCCTGACTTATCTCAGTTCCTCAGCATATCCAATACCTCAGAACAACTTGATGATGTAACAGGAACTATGGACTCTCTCTTTTCTAGCACTTTAGATGCGGTTGCTCCTTTACGCTTAAGGAAGATTAAGGATAAGAGTCCAACACCGTGGTATAATGAGCACACTCGCGCCCTAAAGAGAGCAGCCCGGAAAATGGAGCGCAGCTGGAGGAAAACTAAATTAGAGATATTTCGTTTAGCTTGGCAGGAAAGTACCCTATCCTACAGAAAAGCATTAAAAACTGCTAGATCTGATTACTTTTCGTCTCTTCTAGAAGAAAACAAACATAACCCTTGGTATTTATTCAATACAGTAACTAAATTAACGAAAAATCAAGTATCAACAGGTGTTGGCATTTCCCAAGAGCATAGCAGTAATGACTTTATGAACTACTTCACTTCCAAGATCGATACTATCAGAGATAAAATTGTATCCCTGCAGCCGTCAGCTACAGTATCGCATCAGATAGCGCACTATAGACCCCCTGAGGAACAATTCCACTCATTCTCTACTGTGGGAGAGAAAGAATTGTATAAACTTGTTAAATCATCTAAACCAACAACATGTATGTTAGACCCGATTCCATCTAAACTACTAAAAGAGCTGCTTCCAGAAGTCATAGATCCTCTTTTGGCTATTATTAATTCATCATTGTCATTAGGATATGTCCCCAAAACCTTCAAATTGGCTGTTATTAAGCCTCTCATTAAAAACCACAACTTGACCTCAAAGATCTAGTTAATTACAGACCGATCTCAAATCTCCCTTTTCTGTCAAAGATACTAGAAAGGTAGTATCCTCACAATTATATTCCTTCCTAGAGAAAAATGATATCTGTGAGGAATTCCAGTCAGGATTTAGATCGTATCATAGTACTGAGACTGCTCTCATTAGAGTTACAAATGACCTGCTTCTATCATCTGATCGTGGTTGTATCTCTTTATTAGTTCTACTGGATCTTAGCGCTGCGTTCGACACTATCGACCACAACATTCTTTTGAATAGACTACAAAACTTTGTTGGCATTAGTGGAAGTGCCTTAGCATGGTTCAAATCGTACTTATCTGACCGCCATCAGTTCGTAGCAGTGAATGAAGAGGTATCATATCGATCACAAGTGCAGTATGGAGTACCTCAAGGCTCAGTACTAGGGCCGTTACTTTTCACGCTCTATATGTTACCCTTGGGAGATATTATCAGGAGACACGGTGTTAGCTTTCACTGTTATGCTGATGATACTCAGCTCTATATTTCTTCGCGGCCCGGTGAAACACACCAAATTGAGAAACTAACAGAATGCATAGTCGATATAAAAAACTGGATGATGAGTAATTTTTTACTGCTAAATTCTGAAAAAAACAGAGGTGTTAATTATCGGAACTAAAAACCCCACATGTAATAACCTAGAACATTATCTAACACTTGACGGCTGCTCTGTCAATTCTTCTTCATCAGTCAGGAACCTAGGTGTGCTGTTCGATAGCAATCTTTCAGTTGAAAGCCATGTTTCTAGCATCTGTAAAACTGCATTTTTTCATCTCAAAAGCATATCTAAATTGCGACCAATGCTCTCAACGTCAAATGCAGAAATGTTAATTCATGCGTTTATGACCTCAAGGTTAGACTATTGTAATGCTTTATTGGGTGGTTGTTCTGCACGCTTGATCAACAAACTACAGTTAGTCCAAAATGCAGAAGCTAGAGTCCTTACTAGAACCAGGAAATATGACCATATTAGCCCGGTTCTGTCAACACTGCACTGGCTCCCTATCAAGCATCGGATAGATTTTAAAATCTTGTTAATTACTTATAAAGCCCTGAATGGTTTAGCTCCTCAGTACTTGAGCGAGCTCTTATCGCATTATAGTCCTCCACGTCCGCTGGGTTCTCAAAACTCCGGCCGTTTGATAATACCTAGAATATCAAAATCGACTGCGGGCGGCAGATCCTTTTCCTATTTAGCACCCAAACTCTGGAACAATCTACCTAACACTGTTCGGGAGGCAGACACACTCTGTCAGTTTAAATCTAGATTAAAGACCCATCTCTTTAGCCTGGCTTACACATAACACATTAATACGCTTCTATTATTCAAATCCGTTAAAGGATTGTTAGGCTGCATTAATTAGATCAACCGGAACCGGAACACTCCCCATAACACACGATGTACTCGTTACATCGTAAGTAGAATAACATCTACGCTAATATTTGTCTGTTTCTTTCCTAGTCTGTTTCTCAGTCCATATCCGATCAGATGGTGGATCAGCACCAAGAGATGATGTCTACAGCCCTGATCGTCAGCGGAGACCAGGACACCCAGATGACCCCCAGAGATATATCCCCAGATATATCAACCAAAATAACAAAATAACTAAAATATAATAAAATACCTAACTACATAATACTACTATTGTTAGAAATTGCAACAAAATTAAAATAGAAATATAAACTTTTGAACTGCGGGTTTCGTCTGGTCAGAGGAGAACTGGCCCCCCGACTGAGCCTGGTTTCTCCCAAGGTTTTTTTTTCTCCATTCTGTCACAGAGGGAGTTTTGGTTCCTTGCCGCTGTCGCCTCTGGCTTGCTCAGTTGGGGACACTTAATTTCTAGCGATTATCGCCGATTTGATTGCACAGATACTATTTAAACTAAACTGAGCTAGACAATGACATCTCTGAATTCAATAATGAAATGCCTTTAACTGAAAATTGAAAATTGAGTGTTTAGTCTTATCATTATACATTACTGACACTCTATCCTCCAATTTGATACTGTTAAGTGCTTTGACACAATCTGTATTGTAAAAGCGCTATATAAATAAAGGTGACTTGACTTGACAAAGACAAAGCAAACACGGTGACAATACATACACTACCAGTCAAATTATTTAAACAGTAAGATTTGTGTAGAACAGTAACAGTAAGAAGTGTCTTCAGCTCACCAAGCCTGCATTTATTTGATCCAAAGTACAGCAAAAACAGTACATTATATTTATTATAATATATAGGCCTACATATTTGTACTATTCAAAATAAATAAAGCATAGAACATATAACTATCCTCACATCGTGCAACATTTAAATGCAATGAAAGGTTGCCCATCATATTTCAAAATGTTGCACTCAATTTCATACATTTTATTCTGGAGTTATAGTTTGGGACAAGTTCACCAGTAAATGCGTTCAACTTCGTCACAACAACACATTATCGAATGCCAATAAGAAACATTACTTACTCGGTATAAAGTATCTCCTCCTCCGGCGGCTCCAGCCGCGCTCGCGTTCGGTTTGTGAGGTAAACAAAAGCTTTTTCCTCTCAGTGCGTCTTCTTGGGGTAAATACAAGGCTTTTTCCTCACAGCGTGTTCTTCCAAAACTGAAAAGTATCCGAGATTAACACGTTGCTGCTTTGTTTATAGTGGTGTGGGTGTTTACATGCCGCGTGGAGATTTGTAATAACAATAGCGCGAGCAGCGCGTGGGCGTGACCTAATTAGAGATAATGAGACCAGACGGAAAAACTGAACATGTCCTTGGTTTCATACGGATTACTTTATCACAGAATATTTGTTTTCGGTAAGACTTACTTCATTTAACAGTAGACATGTCAAGCTTTCTATAGATATATTTCTCATGTCTCTGTGTGAAGTATTTGCTGAGTTACAGTTCATTTTAGTGACGTGTTTCAAAAAGCAGTTCGCGGAGACGGAGAAGACAGAGAGCGCACCCTGTTTGTTTTCTTTATTCTTCAAAAGCACAAAGTTTAGTTGTTATTATGAGTGTATACAAATAAGAGTAGACCCCTTACAGATTCGAATGGTGTATTGCTCTTATCTGTACGATCAAAAATGGCAGAGTAATTCAAGCTCATTTCGGCCTTATCAGGAAAATCTGCCTCAAAACGCATATATGCGTTTGTTGACCCCAGAGGGTTAAAATGTGACATCTTTGTCCTGTGGTGTGACAGTACAGGCATTACACCGGTGGACATTATCTGTCACACCATAGGATGTTTCAGCCCTTTTCTGTCAATTAATGACCTTGCTATTCAAAGCTTACTTGTCATTAGCGGTAAACAAGACACATTTGCATAATTTTCCATGATTATGTAGTTTAACATGCAGTTTTTAATTTAAGAATATAATTTAGGGGTGTCACACCAAAGGACAACAAAATGTAACACTTTTTTAGTGGTTCCAAAAAAGTTAAATATTTGAACAATTCTGAGACAAAATTGACCATGTGCACATGTCATGGGCTTGACAGGGTGCTTCAGTAACACGGCCATGAATGGTGTCCTTCAACTAATTATAGTTTTCTCTGGAATTGGCCGATTTAAAATAAGGATATGGTGTCACACCATAGGACATGGTTTTCAGAGACAAAATGTATCAAGTTCCTACGCTTTCAGAAATATATGGATGAAAAAAATGATTGCCATTTACTAAAATAGACACTTGTACAATTATGCCAGAGGTATTTATTAACATTTTTATGCTTTTCTTTTTCATTTATAAAAGTTGTAATTTTATTGAACCATGCTTGGGACAGTCACACCATATCATTCATTCATTCATTCATTCATTCATTCATTGATGATTTCATTACTGCATTGGGAACAGATGAGATTCATAGATCTGATGGCAGTTGTAATTTAAAGTATTTTTTTTAAGTAATGTTTCTTTTTCCATTGTACAAACTGTATTTTCTATCCCCAGCACCCTAACCCTACACCTAAACATACCCGCCATCACACAAAACTACAGGCATTGTTTCACTTCATTCAGTGATTTATAAGTTTGTTTCCTCATGGTGACCTAAAGAAATCTTCCTACAAGGTCAAAATTACTGGTATTACTATACTTGTGGCGATATTTGGTCCTCATAATGTAGAGAATACCAGGTACACACACAGAGAGAGAAAGAGAGAGAGAGAGAGAGAGAGAGAGACTCTCAAATCTTCACTAGTGACTATGCTGACCTTTGACATTTCAAATGTTCTGAAAAAAATGACTATTTTTGTCAGAATACATGTTGTCTTTCAAATGTCTGTCAGTGGATAAATATGGTTATTGCTGCCGGATGGTTTAATTTACAACATCTACTAGCAGCTGCATGCAGGCCAACTAAACCTGGACCCGTTGGCCAATATGGTAACTGTCTATTTAAGAAAGATGTTTTGAGTACAAAATAATACAGAATACCTGGACACTCTTTAAAATAAAGTATTTGTTGGCATGTATAGTTCTATGAAACATAATAATAATTTGTCCATGAAACCCTGATCCATTGTGCATAGGCTTCTTTGTAGTGGGTACTTTAAGCTACTGGTTTTCACACAAGGGGAAAAAAAGATGCTTAGATGTAAAAATCTGTCACTGAAAGCTTTCTTAGGGGAACCAAATTATTTCTTCTATATGGCATAGCTGAAAACTTAGAGAGTTAGAGAGTTTTTCTTTAAACTGAATGTAATGACAATCAGCTAATCATTATTGTTTTTTTTTGTTTTTTATAACTGATGTCAGATTGTTGCTGTCTGGTACAGTGTGGATGAATTAATGTTTATTTAGTTATATATAGGTGGTGAGACTTGAAACTAGGAGATAGAATAAGAGCTGATGTCATCTCATTGAGGTCTTCTCATGGCTGCACAGTGCCCTCTGCTGATCTACAATTGTCATGTCCAATAAGTGAAATGAGTCAGCACAGCCTGACAGAGACAACATTACAGGGAATACAATGGACTATTTGCTAGAAAGAGACACTACACTTAATTTACTCTAGTGAACTTACAATGGCCACCACATACACATTTCTGTGAAGTACATGAGACCATAGAATATCCCATTTGTAATTTTTGGTTTCAGAAGTGTGCTCAGAAGTGCCCTCTTTGAGGCCGCTATGTGCACTTCTGCCCAGGCCACACCAATCCGAGCTCAGCAGCATGACTTCTGCCTGACAGTCAAAGTGGCTTTACTGGACTCGGAGGAAGACCGCAAGGGTTTAGCATGCCAATAATGAATAAAACACAAATATAACAAATACATTAAATTATAAATTAAAATGCCCCATCGGGACAAGACCACAGAATCAGATAAGCTATTTGCACAATCTGACATGACTGGGGTTGGAATTGAACTGCGGTTTCGTCTGGCCAGAGGAGAAATGGCCCCCCAACTGAGCCTGCTTTCTCCCAAGGTTTTTTTCTCCATTCTGTCACAGAGGGAATTTTGGTTCCTTGCCGCTGTCGCCTCTGGCTTGCTCAGTTGGGGACACTTAATTTCTAGCGATCATTGTTAATTTGATTTCACATATACTATTTAAACTAAACTGAGCTAAACAATGACATCTCTGAATTCAATAATGAAATTATTAATTTAAATTTAATCTTATTATACATTACTGACACTCTATCCTCCAATTTGATACTGTTAAGTGCTTTGACACAATCTGTATTGTTAAAAGCGCTATATAAATAAAGGTGACTTGACTTTTCAGCAGGGCCATTGAGGGAGAAATTTACAGTATTACTCACAAACTGCAATTTCTTTTTTCTTGTGATCAAATTTTTATTTTTTATTTTTTAAATCCACAAAACAACATCCACACAAACAAACAACAGGGAAGGGGGAGCCAACAGACACACCACAATTTTAATTTTGATTTGCAACAAAAAGGACAAAACAGAATCCACGTGAGTCCACAGACCAACAACAATTGAACATTCCCAAAACATGTGGAGAAAAGTACCTGCTGATACAGTGTTACAGATATGACAGTTATAGGTCGATTGCAGTTTCATTCTAAACCTCTTGTATGGAGTAATGTATGCTCAATGTATGACGTTGAAATGGATAAGACGATGAGCCATGTTTTTAGAAGTTAAGATTAGATTGGACCACACCCTCTCCTAGTCGACCGATAAATCAAAATCTGTTAATTCAGATAGATTTAATAGAAAGAGACTTTGCAGTGTGATCATTAAGTTTACTATATATTAAAGAAACAGATGGCCAACCAGAGGGTGGTGCGATCCAATCCCATATATGATGAGAGGAAATAGGGGATGCCCAGGGATCTCCATAGGCCTTGAGAGCAGAACGTAACTGAAAAAAAAAGACAAAATATGATGATGCTGGTAAACAAAACTTAGTTCTTAGTTCTTGAAGTGAGCAGAGTCCCTGGTTATCATATAAGTCACCGCATGAGTTTCTGCCCAATGTAGACCAAGAGGGCTGGGCAAATGGTCAATTTCAACATAAAAAATTAAAATTGTGCCATAAGGGTGTGTTGTTACAAAATTTGAAAGGTCCATCAGACGTTCCACCCAAGTCCTTAGATGTAGTATTCTGGATTTTTGAAAAAGGCTTTTTGAAAGCCAAATCTTGTTTGTTTGTTTTTTTCTTTTCTCTCTCTCTCTCTCTCTCTCTGTAAAACACCTTTTTTTCTTAAATTATTTTCATATTGCATATTTCTCCTATTTAAATTTTTGTTTTGAAAGTATGGTAAATACTGGTAAAATGTACCAACAATGACATTGAAAAATATACACTTTTTGATATACCATAAAAATAACATGTAGCCCATCTGAATTATATAACATTTAGGCTATCCAAATCATAGTAGCCTACCAAAATTCTATTAACAGTATAAGTGAAATCTTATTGTAGTCTTCAAATCTGGGTACTGTCTTACATTTTAAAATCACTTATAGAGGACATTTGGTCCCATCAGGATAACATGACAGTCACAACTCATGCCGCTGTAAGCTTTTCTTTTTCTTTTGTTTTCACTCGCGATCTTTACAACACACATTACATTACATATTTCATGGCACACTCGTTTTATGCGTTTTTGGCGCCACCTATTGTTGTGGGTGTATTATTGACATGTCAAAGTCTAAACCCTGAATATAAGACGACCGCGTTTTTTCAGATGTATTTCCAAGAAGAAAAAAAACATTGTCTTATATTCAGGTCAATACGGTAAATAAAAGTATTGATGTCTGTTGAAGGGCATAGAAAAAAAGCAAAAACAAGGAACAACTGTGTATAAAATCAAAGCAGACCGCACATTACCGAGAGTGTTCTGTTGCATAAACAACAGAAACAAATGCTGTTGCATGACCAGTCCACTTCAATGCAAGACATGTCCCCAAACGCCCACTGAGCCAAAAGTGTAGTGAATGAACCTGCTCTCCATCAGCCCGAAGAATAATAATAATAACTAGATAAAAATGTTTGTCGAGACAAACTTTAGGTTGGCTTGAGAAAGCCTAATACTGAACGTTTACAGCAGTTGTAAAAGCCTGAAGTTTGAATATTTAGATAGATTAGATAGATGTTGATAACATGTTTCTAGCATGATTAGCATGTTTTTAACATGATTAGCCTGTTACTAGCATATTGGTGGCATGATTAGCATTTTGTTAGCATGACTAGCATGTCGCTATCATGTTTCTATCATGATTAGTATGTTACTAGCATGTCGCTAGCATGTTTCTAACGTGATTAACAAATGACTAGCATGTTTCTAGCTTGATTAGTATGTTGCTAGCATGATTAGCAAGTGACTCTGGGAGTTTAAATTTGAATTTTCACAGTTGGAGTTTGAATAGTATTGGCTCATCGGAACATTCCGTCAATGTAAGTCTATGGGATTTTTATGATATTTAATCTTCAGTTTTATGAAAACCATAAGTCCAATCAGTTAGAAAAGATAAAGCACACTATGTCAGATTAGTCTGAAGAGCTGGGCTGATTTTGGTGGTTCTAGCTTTAAAGCTCTAGGAAGAAGAGTGTTCAGAAATTTAGTCTAATAATAATAATAATAAGCTTAAGTAGCAGATCAGTAGGTTGGCTCTCTCTCAAGCCAACCTAGTAATAAAGAAAAATAAAGAAAATAAATCATTATTATTTATCAATCAGGCGACGAACGTACAGGGCAGGAGCAAGATTCCAAAAAGAAATCAACAAGTGTCCATGGCCACCTTGTTATTGTCCTCTTCAGGGCAGTTAGGATCACCACAGACCTCATCTTTAGTTTTCCCTCGTTAAGCTGAGAGGATGGAGACGGTAGCCGACGCCTTCCCGCTGCTTTGTAGCATGACATTTTCCTGCGTATACTTCAACGGATATGCCTTCCGAGCACCTTTCAGGATCACCAATGTGTCATGCCATCTTAGTACACGGAAGATGAGACTACGCGGCCGATCTGAGTTTTTCATTCCGTCATACACGCGATGGGCCTGGTCAATCTCGATGTCATGGCCTTTCAGGGAAGGGATCCACTTGGAAAGATTAGCTCTGAGGAAACCAGCTGAATCGGAGCTTTCTGCCCCCTCTGGCAACCCCACCAGTCGCACATTATTTCTCCTGCTCCTATCCTCAATGCTCACCATTTTTTCGGTGAGTTGCTCCAGCTGATTTCTTAAGTTTGTGACTGTCCTCCTATGCTCACGTGCAGCTGCTTGAACAGAATAGACCCGGTCACATGTTTGTTTTGCCGCGATGACTAGCTTTTCAACTTCTCTTTTACAGAATCGTTGGTCGTTTGTATATCCAAATGTAGATCACGGAGTGCTGGGGTCAGTACAGAGTCTATCTTACAGTTACATCTCTTACAGTCGAAGTCACTGCCGAATCGAGAGTACTTTGTTGCTCTTTAAGCACTAGCTTGATACCGTTAGCTATAGCAGCGTCAAGATCCTCTCTGGAGATGGTGGAATCTTTGAATTTTTTCTTTATTGGCGATTGTCCACTCTCTCTTTTCCGGCTGTCCTTGACTGCTGGGGCACTCATAATGAGCTAAATAAAGAGTGGTTCAAAATTTACTGACAGGATATATACAATTTCTGACAAAGTGAGCAGAGCGAAGGACTATCCATGCATTGCCGCTGAAGGGTCACATCATCCCCACAAACTGCAATTTCTGTCAGTGGCGTGCACAGATTGCCGGAGGGGCATGGTAGGAATCACGCTCTGGGCTCAACACAGTACAAATTATTCCCATTAGCAATACTGTTAAAATGTGAGATGTAACATTCTTTTTTTTCTTCTTTTTTTCTTTCTCCAGTTAAATTTTGTGGATTGTGTTAGGTGCTGTGGTGGGGATTTAATCCAGCATTGTCAAAGCAGTTTTTATGGTAATAGTTATGTCAGGACTACTACAGTCAAAGATAATTGACAATTAGCATAAGTTTGGATTGGGGTATGATTCTGTTCTGAGCAAGAACTTCCCGCCCAGCCTTGCAATAAACCACCCTGAACAGAAACAAAGCAATACAGTGTGTGCAGAATTATTAGGCAAGTTGATATTCTGGTCATTTTTTTTTTTCAAGAACATTTGACCAATTTCAAACCACATCAACCTTAATTATCACTACTGATTTTGTATTTAACCATTTAAAAGTGATATATATTTGTCCATGAAGGCTGAAAGTCAAAAGTTCCTTGTTTCAGGTGTGCAGAATTATTAGGCAGCTTTTCTTTTACAGATAAAATGAGCCAAAAAAGAGATTGAACTAAAGAATAAAAGTAAAAACAAAATGATTAAATGCCCATGAGAAGGATGCAATACTAATGCAATAATAGAATTAGCAAAGTTAAGGCATGACCATTGGGCAGCGAAATGCTCATTGGGTCAGCACAATCAGAAAAAAACAGGTGGAGAAGAAAAGACACGTTAACTGCAAAATAATTAAGAATTAAGGTGAAGAATTAGGTGAGAAACCATCAGGAACCATTTAGTCTCTAGCGCCATCATTTTCCAGAACTGCAACCTTCCTGGAGTTTCCAGAAGTGGAATGTGTCAGGTTCTCAGAGACATTGCTTGGGTAAAAAATTATTTAAAATGGCCCTCACTTAAGAATAGCATGCTGGAGTGTTGTGAAATACATGAAGACTAATTTTGTATAGACTTTATGGACAGATAAGTTGAGAGTGACTCTTGAAGGACCAGCATCACATCATCTTGTACCACTGTTTGAAGAATTTATCTTCCAGAATCTGGCAGTAAGTTTTGGGAGCTCATTTTAGCTCATTTCCTATCCCGAAAAGTCTGTTTTGCAGGATTGATTAAAAATGAACATTTTTTTAATTAAAAAAAAAAATTAGGTATTACGGTTTTAACTTAAATTTACAGTTAAATACCGTAATTTAATTAACTGATATAATGTTAATATACCAACCTAATGAAGTACTGATATCTGTTTTGCACCTTTGAAATACACTGATAACCACCAAATGCAGGTGGTGATGAGAAAGTCACACGATGAACCAAAGCCCATCACAAGCAGCTTTTAAATAATAACATATATAGATGGTGCACAGTATCATTCACACAAACACCAAAGACCATCATGGTGAGACTCATTAAACTTAAATTTGCAATAAACAATCATTTAACATCATTAGATGTAACATACAACCCTAATAAACATAACTGATTAGAAAAAAAAAACTAAGAACAAAGTTATTTCAAAGAAAAAAAACATCAAATTCAGACAAAATTTGAAATGCAACGCAGGGAATTCTGGGAACGTCAATTTATGTTTTTTCCCTGTAAATTGTACATTTGGGTTAGGGTTAATTGTACTTCCAAAAACGGTATTTCACCGTAAAATTGTCTGAAATGTCTATTACAGTTTTTCACCGTATATATTAGGGGAACTTAACGTTAACCATTTAACAGGTTTTTACTGTAGCATTTTCACAGTTTTTTACCGTTAAAATTACGGTCATTTTTTACAGTGAATGTATGTTACAGTGAAAGCAGAACGTTCAATCAGCACAGATATTAAATTAACTGAAACTACCAGGGGTTCATAAGGTCGGAATGCATGCATTCCAGCCAATCAGAATCAAGTATTCATACTGTGTGTGTGTGTCCCATCAGTTAAATGCGTTTAATGATATTCAAAGCAAACATCAAATAAGACCAAATGTCTTGTGTTGTGACTACAGGGGTATCAGTACTGTTGCCATGGAAACAGAGCATATAATTATGATGCTGCAATACAATTTCATAAAGCCGTGTTTCTATGAGGTAGAGATAGACAAACAGATAATAAAACATTAACTCCAGTTTATACACACAATGTGATTGACTGTTAATTTTCCCATTTTTCCTCAGTTTTGTCCTAATAACTGTTATTGTTCTTTTGTGTGCAGGCAAATATAGCCCGTTTTAAAATAGTTTTATTTAATATAGGTCTGTATTCATTTAGTTTAATCAGTATGATTTAGACTATGTTTTGCTGGCACTTGTTTTTCCCCAGTAGTACCAGTTGTTTTAGACTCTATACTGACAACTCTTTCCCTCAATGTTTTCAGTTTGTTTACCAACTGCTGTTGCTTCATGCTGATGCTGATTGTCTTTTATCGTATTTATTTTTTAAAATAAAATCTGTAATGGATTTTCCTGGATTCAATTCTGTTTTTTTTTTTTGACAAAGCCATTGTCAGCGTTATGCAAGACACGCAAACAGCTTACAAAGTATCAGAGTCCTCTGTCAAACAATACAACTATCAGGTGAATCAACAACGGGTCTTCAGATTTAGGTGTGGTTCTGGAAAATAATTTAGATCCAGTGAGAAATATGAATTCCAGCTACATGATGACAGAGTGTCTGGAACAGAGGGGATTGAATTGGACCTCAGTCTCTGTTCTGATGGACTAACAGGGAGAACTTGTGGAAGCTGAATGAGTGTAAGGATGCTCTCAAAAAAACTGGACAAAGTAGTAGATGGTCAAAGAGACATTTCACCTGAAAATTTAAATTTTGTGTTTTCTAAGAGTGTGGAGGGCTTCTTCGAAGAATCACCCAAATAAGCAGGGCTTCTAGAAAGCTACAGGTGAGTTTTTGTGTTTGTTAAGAGCTGCATCAAGAGAAATCGCCCCAGAGGAGAGTATTCAGTGTCTATTGTGAATGTATATTTTCATAACTGTTTCAGTTTATCACTATAGTATATTTTTTTTTCTCTATTTCAGTTAAGACTTAATGGTGGCACGTTCTGAAGGAACTTGATCGTTTTTTCTTCAAAAAAACGATCTGTGAGCTTGAGGATTAAAAGCTCATTGCTCGTGTTTCGTTGTTGCTGGAAATGGGTGAGAAACATTCAGAAATGTACTCACACAAAGCTTGCATAGGTTTATTTGTATGTTTATTTGATTCTGAGAAGTGTTGAATCATAATGGTTTAAATTGTGAATACAGACCAAATGCAGTGGTTGCATTAACCATTTTGGTTAAACCCTTGATATTCAACATCCTCAATGTTGTGTTGATTGTACAAACTGGAATTGATAAGAGTAAATGTGTTCTGATGCAAGTTATGCTATAGCATCATATTGTAACAGACAAGCCAGTTACTAAGTCTCTTATCTGTAGGTGTCTTCTCCAACCGCTAGGGGTGCTATGGCGCCTAAATGAGCTCCTTAAGTAGAGGTGGGTCAGTAGAGGAAGTTAGCAGAATGGCAGCAGTAGAAAGCATGGCTTGACTGCATGTGTGCTATGTCCTTGTTGGGAAATGTTCCATTTCAAGCTCAACTTAAAGTAAGGATGTTTTCTTTGTTATCTCAATCTAGCCTTGTTGATGATGTTTGATATATGCTAAGCAATTGTATATGTGTATACAAGCGATGTTGGGTTGGATGCTAAAAGGTTGATACAGTTTTTTTTTTTTTTTGTATTTTAGAAGGACCCTTTATTGGTGACTAACCACATGTTACGAGCTAAAAATGGATGTAATGCCCAGATGGATGTAAACTTGTAGCTTCTGTCTTATGGCAGTACCTGATTTGGAAAGGTCTGGGGCTTGGGAACTGTTATCGTTTGGAGTGAAGTCATCGCAAATAGTTGGAGTACTCATCGTCTGAGGGACCGCTTCAACTTTGGGCATGATTTGATAAACTATATCTCATCAAATAAGACTCTCCCACACATCCATTTGCACATTAATAAGCTGTGCAACCTAATATCTATTTCCTGTTATGCATTGATGCATGACATTATTTGTATAATGTGATTGATTTTTTTTTTTTTTCATGGTTATATAAAAAGAATAATGTGCATATATTTGGTGAGCATCTTTCCTCCTTAAACTACTGTTAGGCAAACTGAATTCCCCTGTAAGTTGTATAACTAGTTTTGTGTTGGAAAAACACGAGGCGATTTAAAAAAAAAAAATTGTCCTTCTTAAAATGTCATCTCAAATTGTCAGCAGTCCCTCTTTCCAACACCTGGCAAGGTAAGAGTCCTCCAAAGATTTGACTAAACCTCCCTTACAATGTTTACAGCATTGTGTGCAAAATGGTGACTTTACTTGGTCAACAGCTTACAATGCCTCTAAGCTCAGGTTTCAGATAGAAGGGGCGCCCCAAACCTAGTGACGAGTTAGAGATCTGTCTAGCAATGTGCGCACTAAAGAGTTTCAGGGTTCATTCATGGCTGCATTGATAACTGCTTGTTAATGTCAATATAACTCTTGTGACTGTGTGTTTGAGTTTTGAATTGATGCACTCCACATATCTGCATATTTAAACCATGCTTAAATGTCCTTTTGCTGCTCACTGTTTTTCCTCTGTCAAATATAAAGGACTCACAGCGTTCCTGTTGCACCTCTAGAAACATCAATTAGAAATGCAGCTTTTAATTGTTTGCTTTGTTCCTGTGAGGTACTGACAGTGTTAAAGATTCTCCTGGAAAATCAACAGCTGCTGAGATGATTCCTTCTGTGAGTCTTAATATCCACAACACTGTATATATTGTCTTTACTGGGTTAAACCATGTTCCCCAGAAAGCCTTTTGGTGGGAAATATGATTCTCTATTGCAGTCAATGCTAGGTAGTGGTAGAGTCAGTCACCTGCAGGTGCAAATCCATTGCTGCTGAGGTCCGATATCAGACACAGATATCAGGAGACAGCTGCTGTCAGCTCATCTTTGGCTGGACTGAGACCTTGATTCTACCAGAGGACATGACTTCACTTTCTTCCAGACCACACAGCAAACAAGTACGTTTGCTTTCTGTAAAATCTGGAGAAATCTCCAAAAAATTTGGAGAATATTGCTTCAGTTTGTCATTTTGAGCTGGATTCAACCAGACACTGATGCCCTCTTCTGTCTCACAAATTCACCTTGAACAGATTTTCTTTAAATACCTGGAAATTTGCTCTTATGCATTTCGTTTGAGTTTTGTGGTTTACATTTAACCCTGATGTCTAATACTGTCTTCCAGGTGAGCTGGACCCCTCACGGTTTAAAAAAAAAAAGTCAACTTAAAACCTCCTACAAAAACAAGTTGAGAGAATGCAAAAAATCTGCTGTAGCTGGCTTTTTTGGCCTTTGAACTCATGAAATATTGAGGTTTCTTCTGTAAACTCGAAATTTTCTCTTTTGAACTGACTGAAGCTCAAATTGGATTCAGTAATGAGACAAATTAGGTGTAGTGACGTCTTTAATATGTTCACTAAAGCTGTAGGGATGGCTGAGCATTGGTGCGTTCACTTAATAAATCAAAACTAACCTATTTCTTCTGTTCTTATCAGTGCACTGTATTTTATGTATTCTTAACTGTTTTAATTTAATTTTAAATGAACTTAAATTTCAATTCCTGGCTTTATTGTTATGAGAATTATGAATATTTTAATTAATTCTATGCAAAGCACTATGAATTACTTGGGTAAAGTTGGCTTTATATTCGCACATTCACAACATTTCCGCGTTCAACAACTTTCTAATGTGTGCAAAAAATGTTTCTTTTGCAAATTCTAATCAGCGACATCGTTGTCAACCTACTACCTTTTCACAATCGAACAAAATGGCCAAGTATTGTTTTAATGGCATATTTACTTGCGAATGTCCGCTGAATGTCCAATGTACAGCGGTAAGCAAGATAGGGACCATCTAAAAAGTTATATATTTTTTTAATTGTGTGCAAAGAGACAATTACTTGTATCACAAATATCACTCACATTATGCCTTCTAATGCTCCTTTAGCAACAATAAAAAAATTTTTTTTTTTAAAACTGCAATATAATTATGCTGTTTGAAGAGACGGTTTTAGGAAGTGACAATGAACTTCTACATGAAGTGTAGTTTTTGTAACAATACATGCAACTGAGAAATCATGTGTAATTTCCTGAACATAGTTAATGTCCAATTTAAATTTATAATACTTATTTCTTTGCCTCAAAATGAGCAAGAACTGTGTTGGTGTTAATGATGACATATGATTTATTTCTATAGGTTTTGAAATCATGGGTCAACTGCTCCAAAGCAAGTTGGAACATCTTGTCTGGACCCTACAGAACACACTGCAGCCCGTCTTGCTGTTTTATTCTCACCTGTTTTTTTTTTTGTTTTTTCTGGTTTTAAGTGTGCTAAACACTTAACATTGTAACAGTGTTCTCCAAGTGTTGAGATGAATTGCTAAAATAACTTTTGTTTTCCTGTTGTATGAAATATTTATTTAACATTACACTCTGACAATATCACAATTCATGTGCATTGATTGTTTACAATCCTGCAGAAATATCACTGTCCATGGCACTGAATCCATCAGATTCTTGACAAGAACTCAGAAAGCATGACACCAAACAGGTTGCTTATTTTGGGTCAACATTTCATAAAGTAATGGCTAAACTTTCTTTAAGATGTTTTATAAATAAATTGTGCCTCACTCACATATTCTACAATTGTTTTCTTTACATGTGTAATTTCTACCAATGTTGTATTCAAAGTTTTTCTTCATTGAGACACCTTACAGTTGAATAACTTTTGAAAAGAGGCTCACACTGTTCCAAAACAAGTTGTTAAATACTTATCAGACCTTGTACAACATAGCAGAACTCTTTAAAGGACAAGAAATCGCTCTAAATTATACTTTTCCCACATCTCTCTATTCGATGGGTGCGTACATTGAGACACCTTCCAGTTGGATAACTTATCATATTTCATCTCATTCACACTGGTGTTTTTCCCTCAGCATTTAGACAGGTTCGTATCACCCCACTACTTAAGAAACCCACTCTTAACCCAACTCTTTTAAAGAACTCTTTTCCCTTCTTTTTTTTCATTGCAAAAACTCTTGAACGAGTTGTGTTCAACCAAGTCTCTGCCTTTCTCACACAGAACAACCTCCTCGACAGCAACCAGTCTGGTTTCAGAAGTGGACATTAAACCGAGACTGCCTTGCTCTCAGTTGTTGAAGCCCTAAGACTGGCAAGAGCGGTTTCCAAATCTCCATTACTTAATTAGCTGGATCTGTCCACTGCTTTTGATATGGTCAATCACCAGATCCTCCTGTCAACCTTATTGGCAAAGGACATCTCAGGAATCGCACTCCAGTGGTTTGACAATTACCTTTCAGACAGGTCCTTCAAGGTATCTTAGAGGGGTGAGGTGTCCAAGTTGCAACATCTAGCTGCTGGGGTGCCTCAGGGCTCAGTTCTTGGACCACTTATCTTCTCTTTCTACATGGAATCACTGTCTACATTTTGTCATTCAGAAACATGGCTTTTCATATCACTGCTATGCTGATGACACTCAACTCTACCTCTCATTCCATCCTGATGATCTGATGATAGCTGCTTGCATCTCAGCTTGTCTAAGAGACATTTCTTGCTGGATGAAGGACCATCACCTTCAACTCAACCTTGCCAAGAGAGAACAGCTTGTGGTTCCATCAAACCAATCACTTCATCACAATTTCACCATCCAGTTAGACACATCAACCATCACTCCTTCAAAAACAGCCAGAAACCTTGGAGTTGTGATTGATGATCAGCTCACTTTCTCAGACCACATTGCTAAAACTACCCGGTCCTGCAGATTTGCTTTATTCAACATTAGCAAGATCAGGCTCGCTCTTTTGGAACATGCAACACAACTCCTTGCTCAAGCTCTTGTTCTGTCGAGGCTGGACTATTGCAATGCTCTCTTGGCAGGTCTTCCAGACAGTTCTATTAAACCTGTACAATTAATCCAGAACATGACAGCAAGATTAATTTTTAATGACCCGAAAAGAACACGTCACACCTCTGTTCATCAATTTGCACTGGCTACCAATAGCTGCTCACATAAAATTTAAGACATTGATGTTTGCCTACAAAACCACCACTGGCTCGGCACCCCTTTACCTAAATTCACTACTTCAGACTTACGTACCCTCTAGAAGTTTGCGTTCTGCAAGTGAACGACACATTATTGTGCCATCCCAAAGAGGCACTAAATCACTTTCACAGACTTTTACATTAACTGTTCCCTGCTGGTGGAATGACCTGCCCAACTCAATTTGAGCAGCTGAGTCCTTAGCCATCTTCAAGAAGCAGCTAAAAACACATCTCGTCCATCTATATTTGACCCTGTAACTCTAACACACTCTATTCCAGATCTATCTATCTATCTACACAGTGTATATGTATATATATACTGTATGTATATAAAAAACACACACCTTGTTATGTGTATTAATTTAGAGTGATTGTCGTCCATTTGATTGCATAGACACTATTTAAACTAAACTGAGCTAGACAATGACATCTCTGAATTCAGTAATGAAATGCCTTTAACTGAAAATTGAGTATTTAATCTCATCATTATACATTACTGACACTCTATCCTCCAATTTGATACTGTTAAGTGCTTTGACACAATCTGTATTGTTAAAAGCGCTATATAAATAAAGGTGACTTGACTTGACGTATACTGCATTAGGCTAATGCTCTTTTGTTGGTTTTGATTGCTTCTATTGTCTTCACTTGTAAGTTGCTTTGGATAAAAGTGTTTGCTAAATGATTAAACATAAATATGTGGTTTGTTTACATAAACATTGTGTTCACAATGATCTTTCATTTTTTATTAATTATCAACAGCATATACTAACGTGATAATCAAAAATGTTCTCACTATACATTTACATGTAAATAGTCAAACAACACGGAGCACACACAATCTCAAAGTTTTGCTGTCCATCCTGAACCTAACCACAGGCTCTACTCTTCACGACAACGGTAACACTACAAAACCAACATAACAAACTTCTGTAAATCATGAAACTGGGAAGTGGATTTCTAGTTCCCAGCATGCTTTGCATAGGGCTAGATCAGGAGTGTAAATCTGTAAATTAAGTACTGCTTAATGTGTTTTTTAGTAAAGGGAAAGACTTTTTAAAGTTTGTTGTTCAGCTATTTTTGACATTTAAAAGAGTTTTTGTTTATGCCAATTTTTGAGGTTACCATTATTGTGAAGTGTAGGCCTTGTGGTTAGGCTATGGCTACATGAACTAAAATGGTTGTTCTCAATGAGCTGATAATGTTGTTTGATTTGTTTTAGCTCATTTGCAGGCTGCAAAAGTTTAATGTAAGAGCAAGTTTTATGTTGATTGTTTGTTCTTATGAGTATGACTAAAATACATCAATTTAAAGCCAATCACATGACTTGTATGGTCAGCATTTCTACTCTTCACAGTTATATAACACTTATGTGCTTATAGTAGCTACTGATAGTATAATGACTACAGACCTGTTGCTTTAACGTCTGTGGTCATGAAGTCATTTGAGAGACTGGTGTTGGCCCACCTGAAGGACATTACAGGACCCTTGCTGGACCCCCTACAGTTTGCTTACCGAGCAAACAGATCTGTGGATGATGCAGTTAATATGGGACTGCACTACATCCTGCAACATCTGGACAAACCAGGGACTTATGCAAGGATCTTGTTTGTGGACTTCAGCTCCGCTTTCAACACCATCATCCCGGACACCCTTCAGAAGAAACTGACACAGCTCTCTGTACCCACCTCCATCTGTCAATGGATTACCAGCTTCCTGACAGACAGGCAGCAGCTAGTGAGGCTGGGAAAACACACATCCAGCACCTGGACCATCAGCACTGGAGCTCCTCAGGGCTGCGTTCTCTCCCCACTACTCTTCTCCCTCTACACAAATGACTGCACCTCTAAAGACCCCTCTGTCAAGCTCCTGAAGTTTGCAGATTTGTGTGTGTGCCTACAGTTTACCATGCATTATTGAACTTTTATTCATACACTGTCATCAGAACACTATTTGACCAATTTATCAAATAATACAGCCTAAAAAATAAAACAATGCACATGTTTCTTTAATAATAATAAAAAAAAATAAAAAAATAAAACTCTTTACTTTCGTTACCACTCAATTGCAATTGGTTGTTTCACCTGGTTGCTTACATCATGATTGGTTAATCTGACTGTTATCCATGAAACGGGCCAATGACAAAAGTGCACGCCTTCTTACTAGTAAATTTTAAAATACGTCAGTGTGGTGATGTGTTTGACTGCGAGATTACTCGGTCAGTTCCGGTTATGTGCCTGTTAAAGTCTTATTTTAAATTAATTTGAGTTGTGGCATGTCAATGAAGAACAGAAGCTGGAGTGTGAACAGAGGAAGGGGCAGACTGGATGTGGTCCTGCAAACATGGCGATATCAGGTAACAAAACATTTTTCAGTCAAACCATAGTAAAGTTATGTTTTGTGTACATAATTTATGTGAGAGAGAAGAAATCAAAGTGAGAGTCTATAATTGCGATTAGCGTATTAGCGCTGGCAAGTAAGTTATGTATTTCAATGCAGCGTCTGAGTTTGTATTAATGTCAGCTAAATTAGTTTAAAACTCAAACTCGTGAGAAGTAAAGGAACATCGGAATAAGTAAAGTGAATGAGAAAACAATTTACACTCAGAAACACTGGAATCTATAGGATAGTTGAGAAATGTTATATATGTTGTGTCGATGACCGTTTCTGAGTAATTTTTTTGTCTTTACACCTCTTCAAATACTGATAACGGCTAATGATAAGATATTGGTTTACATTTATAATCAAGCACACGTTTTTCAGGGAAAACAGGCACCCAACACAGAGACTACAGTAAGATGTTATTCAGTTTTAACCATTTCTAGACCTCACATTGGGATTAATATCTGTAGTATTAAGTATGATTCTAATCATTATAAGTACATTTGTAAGACATTTCCCCTCCTGTTGTCTTTCTTCCTCTGAGGTGGCACAAAGAAAGAGAAATAGAACTTGTCACCATCATCAGTCCTTTATTTCATTCACTGGGGAACATCACAACCTTCAGATGTGTCTTATCAGGATAAATGCAGCTGCAGGGAAAATTATTTGAAGGTAGGTTTGATTGTGGTGTACAAATTGGCTTTTTGTTTAAGCTACAGTTGTGTTTACCTTGCTATGATATCTATGGAAAGGGTCCATTTTTGTGAATCCTCTTTGTCTTTCTTTTGGGGATTCACATTTTTCTGATGAGATTGTCATGCATTAGGTTTATGTTTAAATTTTCAATCATTACTAACAGTTTCAAAGCTGACAATTTATGTTGTCTAAATGGCGCCTAATGGCAAATGGCAGTACAATTTAATTACATTTTAAGATTGTTTAAAGGAATGGTGAAAAAAATAAAAATAAAAAATCGTTCTTTTTAAGGACTCGTCAGCCCCATCCTACTCCAGATTCACCAAGGATCCAGCTGAAGCCCCGTTCACACTACAAGCGACACGCAACGACAAAGCAACACGATCCCATTCATTTCAATGGAGAGCTGGCGATTTCCGGCAACAGAGGCCGTTGGCGACTGGATTAGATTAGATTAGATTAGATTCAACTTTATTGTCATTACACAAGTACAGGTACAGGGCAACGAAATGCAGTTTAGGTCTAACCAGAAGTGCAATAGTAGCAAGTGCAGTATATACAATGGTTGAATAAGTGCAGGACAAGGATATGTACTGAGTATATGTATAAATATATATAGAAAGATGGTTATTAATATAAACATAATTTACAGGTGAATATGTATAGTGAATAAATATACAGAAATTACAAGTGAATATGTATAGTGAATAAATGTACAGAATTTACAGGTGAATATGTATAGTGAATAAATATACAGAATTTACAGGTGAATGTGTATAGTGAATAAATATACAGATGGCTATTACTATAGGCAGAATTTACAGGTGATATGTACTATCAATATAATATATATACAGATGACTGTTACTATAAACAAGGTGTAAAAGTGCAGTGGAAGTGATTAACTGTACAAAATATTAATGTAAGCATTGATAATGTAACAACAGTCGGCAGTGCAAATGAGCATAGTCCAATTTAGGTATGGTAGTGCAAGATACAAAAGTAAACAGTTGTTACTGTGATAAATATTTACATTCAGTAGTGCAAATAAGGCAGATGTGAGGTAGGAGAGAAGAGTTAATAATATATGAGGAAGTGGATCAACGGGGTAGAGTTCAGTAAAGAGACAGCTCTGGGGAAGAAACTGTTCTTTAGTCTGCTGGTCCTGGTCCGGAGGCACCTGAAACGCCTGCCGGAGGGCAGGAGAGAAAACAGTCTGTGGGCTGGGTGAGAGGAGTCCTTAAGGATGCTGCGAGCTCGATGCAGACAGCGTTTCCTCTGGATGTGTTCGATGGCAGGTAGTGGAGTCCCTGTGATGCGCTGGGCAGTTTTCACCACCGTTGCAGTGCCTTGCGCTCCGCAACAGAGCAGCTCCCATACCATACTGTGACACAGTTGGTCAGGATGCTTTCTATTGCGCAGCGATAGAAGTTCACCAGGATAGCTGAGGAGAGCTGATTCTTCCTCAGTGTCCTCAGAAAGAAGAGGCGCTGGTGAGCCTTCTTGACCAGGCTGGAGGTGTTGGTTTTCCACAACATGTCCGCCGAGATGTGGATCCCCAGGAACTTGAAACTGGAGACACGCTCAACAGCCATTCCATTGATGTGGATGGTGTCGTGTGTCTCTTGACTCCTTCCTGAAGTCCACGATGAGCTCCTTCGTTTTGGTGGTGTTGAGGAGCAGGTTATTTTCAGTGCACCATGTGGCCAGGTGCTGGATCTCCTCCCTATAGGCAGTCTCATCGTTGTTACTGATGAGGCCAATCACCGTGGTGTCGTCTGCAAACTTGACGATGGAATTAGATCCATACACAGGCTTGCAGTCAGAGGTGAAGAGGGAGTAGAGAAACGGGCTTAGCACACAGCCCTGTGGTACACCAGTGTTAAGTGTGATGGATGTGGAGGAGGTGAATCCTGATCGAACATTCTGGGGTCTGTTGGTCAGGAAGTCCAAAATCCAGTTACACATTGAGGTATTGATGCCTAGGTCTCCAAGTTTGGCTATTAACTTGGTTGGGATGACAGTGTTGAATGCTGAGCTGAAGTCAACAAACAGCATACGTGCATAAGTGTTCTTATTGTCCAGGTGAGTGAGCACAGAGTGCAGTGCCATGGAAACTGCGTCCTCTGTGCTCCTATTGCTACGGTAGGCAAACTGGTGTGAGTCCAATGTGGATGGTAGAGAGTCTTTTAGGTGTTCCAGGACCAGCCGCTCAAAGCACTTCATGACGATGGGTGTGAGTGCTACAGGGCGGTAGTCATTAGGGCACCTCGGACTAGAGTGTTTTGGCACTGGCACAATGGAAGTGCATTTAAAGCATGTTGGTACGGCTGCTTGGGCAAGAGACAGGTTGAAAATGTCTGTAAAACCCCAGCGAGCTGCTCCGCACATGCCCTGAGAACACGACCAGGGATGTTGTCTGGTCCAGCAGCCTTGTGCGCGCTGATCCGGTTCAGTTCCTTGCAGACATCTGTGGAGGAGAGTATGATTGGTGGGTGGTCATCTGAGGGATTGAGCTTGGTGGCAGTTTCTCTGTTGTCTCTTTCAAAGCGAGCATAAAAGTAATTTAGCTCGTTCAGGAAGTTGACATCAGTGGCTGCGGGGTGGAGTGGGTGGGTTTGTAGTCACTGATGGCCTGAATGCCCTGCCACATGCGCCGAGGGTCAGAGTTGGAAAAGTGTCCCTCTATCTTTAGCTTGTAGCAGTGCTTGGCCTTTTGATGCCCCTCTTCAGGTTTGCTCTGGATGTGCTGTAGGCTTGTGCATCTCCTGATCTGAAGGCAGTGTTGCGTGACTTCAACAGGAGTCGCACTTCCTTGTTCATCCAAGGCTTCTGATTTGGATATGTGGTGATCTGTTTCTGGGTTGTAACACTGTCAATGGTGATATTGATATGATCCAATACAGAGGAGGTGTAAGAGTCAATGTCTGTGTGAGCGCCACTGGTGGCTTGAGAAGCAAACATACTCCAGTCTGTGTGTAGAAACCTTTCCTGGAGTGTGGAATCTGCCCCCGCAGGCCACACTTTGATGGTCTTCACTGATGGCTTCACACGGTTGATGAGGGGTGCATATTTGGGGGTGAGGAACAAAGAAAGGTGATCTGACTGTCCCAGGTGGGGAGGGGTGTCGCAACGTAAGCTCCAGCCATGTTTGTGTAAACATGGTCTAAGGTTTTGTTTCCTCTGGTGTGACAGGAAACATGCTGGTGAAACTTGGGTAGCACTGACTTTAAGTTTGAGTGATTAAAGTCACCTGCAACAATAAAAGCCGCTTCCGGTGTTCAGTCTGTTGTTTACTGATGGCTGCGTGAAGTTCTTTCATAGCAAGCTTGGCATCAGCATCCGGGGGAATATAGGCTGCAGTTATAATGGTGGAAGTGAACTCCCGCGGTAGATAAAACGGTCTACATTTAACCATGAGAAACTCAAGGTTAGCTGAACAATGACTCCCAACAATAGCAGAGTTTGTGCACCAAGCTTTGTTAATGTAAATGCACAATCCACCACCTCTGGTCTTACCGGAGCCATCTAATGTTCTATCCGCCCGAGTGTGTGGCGTCCGCTAGCTCAATAGCGGTGTCCGTATTCCGCTGTTTAACCAGGTTTCCGTGAAGATTAGGACGTTACAGTTCAAAAGTTTCTTGCTGTGTGTGATGCTGAGTCGAATCTCCTCCATTTTGTTCACTAGCGACCGTACATTGGCAAGGAAAATGCTGGGTAAAGAGAGCCGGTGTGGTGTTAGCCTTAGCTTAGCTCTTAGTCCTCCGCGCTTCCCCCGCCTTTGTTTACGATCTCGACGCCGCCTGCGAGCACTTCCGCCCGGCCGGGTAGGGTGCATAGCCTCGGTGTCCTAGCGATCTCAGGAAGGAGTCAAGATTGTCCATAAAAGTGTCGGAAATTGCAAACCGATATCCAAAAGCTCACAACGGGTGTACGATGTAAAGGCACAACTGTTCTGCACGAACAGGCCGAGATGAGTAAGAAAATACCGCAAAATTGCAAAATCTGGAGAGACCCAGAGCCTCGCGATGTACTCGCGCCGCCATCTTGGGTAAAGAATGGATGGGGCGTGTCCAGCGACGCGACAAAGTACAGAATCATTCAACTTTATGCAAATGAAGAGCGACTTTCGGGAGCAATAGCCAATAGGAAAGAAGACGGTAGAGCTCATGTGATCGTTCTCCTTTCAGCCGTAGATAAACATACACAATGGAAAAAAGTAGGCTCTGCTTCTCATTCATATTTGTTTGTATGTACGGATTTAATTTATATTTATATTATATTATATTTAGTCTATTGCCTCCCAAATGTTTTTATTTAGCTGCAAGAAACCTGATTCGCTGTGAAGGCAACCAGTAGTGAGAACGCCCGCTAGCAACCTCATCGCCAGCCCCTGTGACCACAGCTTCATTACTGGCCATTTGGAGGAGGATTGTCCTTTATCTGCTACACTGCACTGCCACTTCTGGTATGGATTCACAGACCTTTTGTGAAATGTGAGATGTTTCCTTAAAGGGACAGTTCACCCCAAAATGAAAGTTCTACCATCATTTACCCTTCAGCACCCTTATGTTTTTTCAAACCTGTATGAAGTTCTTATCTTTTGTCTTCAACAGAAGAATTTTGAAGAATGTTGATAACCAAACAGTTCATAGTAGCCATTGACTTCCATATAGTAGGAAAAAAAAATTACTGTGGAAATCAATGGGGCCCGTTAACTGTCTAGTTACCAGCGTTTGGAACAACATAAGGGTGAGTGAACGATGACAGAATTTTCATTTTTGAATGAAATATCCCTTTAATACAATGTATAATTATGATTCTGGATTAAAAGTGTTATGTTTCTCTACAAATATTATCATATATTAGAAATATATGGGGACACATATACAGTGCCTTGTGGAAAAAAAAAATCACATTTTGTTATGCTGCTGCCTTATGTTAAACTGCTTTAAATTACTTTTTTCCACATCAATCTACACCCCATACACCATACTGACAAAGCAAAAACAGAATTGTCACAACTTCGTAAATGTATTAAAAATAAAAAACTGACATAAGTATTCATACCCTTAACTAAATATTTAGCTGAAGAAGCTTTATAGTCTCAAGTGATTTTTGTTTGATGCGGCAAGCTTTGCTCATCAGCATTTGGCAATTATCTGCCATCCTTCTCATCTCTTTACCTCTCAAGCTCTGTCAGGTTGGATGGGGGCAGATGCACATTTTCAGGTTTCTCCAGAAATATTTGATTTTTTACATATCAAAACTGCTGTGGCAGAAAAAAGGTTTGGAAACACTGATTTAATCATTCAGACCATATTTTTTTTTTTTTTATTATTCATTCAAGATTAAACATTTTAAATAGACTGCAGCCATTAACATTTTGTCAGAACTTCTAGTAAATGACATTTTATTTTTAGTTGTCTGTTCAGAATCGTGATGTCTGAAACTAAAAAAATTTGAATTCTCTATGCATCCAGAATCAACTTATGTCATCATTTAATCACCCTCAAGTTGCTCCAAACCTGTATGAATTTCATTATTCTGCTCAACACAAAAGATATTTTGAAAACAGTTGTGGGGTACCATGGACTTCATATTATTTTTTTCATACTGTGGAGGTCAATGGTGCCTCACAAAAAAAAAAAAAACTTTATTATGCATTATTTTGTCGATCTATTCCGTCCATGTCAGAGAATCTGAACATGAGAAACTACCTAACAGAAAAATATCTAAAATGCATATGCATACATTATAAGATGATTTTATGATTACAAATTGAAATCAGAATTGTCTGAATAAATAAATAGTAATTCTCTAGTAATTTGCCCTTCCAGTGATATTCCAATACATTGACCATTCCAATTGAAGTTTTTTCTTATCCTTTGTATAAGTTATTTCATATGATATTTTAACCATTTGTTATGTTTATGGTAAGTAGCATAATATTTCACATTTACTAAACACATCCTAAAAAAGTTGAATGGCATAAACACTTTGGTTTTTACTTGGGGAGGGCAGCATGCTCATAAATCATCTTCCTGAAAAATTTTAAAATGTCTTTTCTTTTTTTTTTTAAATCATTTTAGTATAACCATGATTCAGCTAAGCACAAAAGTGCTAATTTAATGTTATCTTGTATAGCTGTATATCTAAAAAAAATAATAAATATTTGTTTTGCAGAGGCTCTTTAGAAGACTGCACTGATGTCAAAGGTCAACCGGCAAGAACCTGAGGGGGAACTCTCAAAATTGGTACAAGAGACAGAGGAGGACTGAGGGTGTCTAGAATGCACAAATGTCTGTCTGCTGTGTAAGCAGTACTGAAAAATGTATAGTTGCTGCTGCTTCTAACTGTCCCCAGTTTTTTTTTTTTTTTTTCTTGTGCAAATGTTCAAAGCTTTCAGTAAACACTGGTTCAAATACAGGTTCAAAATGTGTGTTAACTTTAACAGTTACATTAATTATAACAATTAGGTATCAGAATATAGCATAATATGATGGGTAGTTTCAATAAATTTGAAATTTTAAGCATATTGTCTTGTTGGGCCCACCCTAACACCCAGATAGGTTTTGCATATGATCCCTAGTTGGGCCCCACCTAAAACCCAGTGAAATCCTGCATAAAACTCACATGGATAAGATGCATGGTTCCAACATGGAACCCGTGGACAAATTCACTTACAACCCATACTTAGATGGATCCCAGATGGGTATTGCATATGATCTCTTGTTGGGCCCCACCTAAAACCCAGGAAAATCCTGCATAAAACCCACATGGGTAAGCTGCACAGGGCCACATGGAACCCGTGGACAAACCCACTCACAACCCATATTTAGATGGAACCCAGATGGGTTTTGCATATCATCCCTAGTTGGGCCCCACCTAAAACCCAGGAAAATCCTGCATAAAACCTACATGGGTATGTTGCATGGGGCCAACATGGAACCAGTGGACAAACCCACTTACAACCCATATTTCAGCCCATGTAGTAACCTTGTAGTACCCACATAAAAAATAAAGGTGGGGCCAAGATGGGTCTTGCGCATGTTGCCCAGTTGGTGCCCACCTGTTGGCAAGTACAATCCCACATGAAATCCATATGGGCAATTGGCATTGGGCCATTATGGAACCCACGGACAATCCCATTTTGGGCCCACTTTTTCAGCCCATGTAAAACCCACATGGGCCCCACACACAAATGTTGGCTGGGTTGTAATGCACTGTTAGGTGGTTGTCCTGCATCTTCAATAAACAAGCTACAGATAGTCCAAAATGCAGCGGCTAGACTCCTTACCAGGTCAAGAAAATATGATCATATTACCCCAATTTTACAGTCTCTGCACTGGCTACCTATTAAGTTCCGGATCAATTACAAAATATTATTACTTGCCTATAAGGCACTAAATGGTTTATCTCCTGCGTACCTAACTAGTCTTCTACCACGCTATAATCCAACCCACTCCCTAAGGTCGCAAAATTCTGGACTTTTGGTAGTACCTATTATAGCAAAGTCCACTAAAGGAGGTAGAGCTTTTTCACATTTGGCACCCAAACTCTGGAATAGCCTTCACTGATAATGTTCGGGGTTCAGACACACTCTCTCTGTTTAAAACTAGATTAAAGACACATCTCTTTTGCCAAGCATTCACATAATGCATCTTATAATCTTGTACTGCATTTATATCTAATCAAATGTACATTATAATTCTTTAGATTGTGTTGAACAAATCATTTTTGCTTCAATAGAACAGCAGCTATGCTAATTATGTCTCTGTCTGTTTCTCTGATTCTAGGAATTACTGAAGCGTCAGTCTGGATCCAACCCTTAAAAGATCCGAGATGACCAAACACCTGAGAAGAGATGATGCCAACACCTCAGAGGACCACGGAGGATGCCAACCCTCAGACAACACATAATTACCAAGTTAAGTCAAGTCAAGTCAAGTCATCTTTATTTATATAGCGCTTTTACAATACAGATTGTGTCAAAGCACTTAACAGTATCAAATTGGAGGATAGAGTGTCAGTAATGTTTAATGATAAGATTAAACACTCAATTTTCAGTTAAAGGCATTTCATTATTGAATTCAGAGATGTCATTGTCTAGCTCAGTTTAGTTTAAATAGTATCTGTGCAATCAAATCGGCGATAATCGCTAGAAATTAAGTGTCCCCAACTGAGCAAGCCAGAGGCGACAGCGGCAAGGAACCAAAACTCCTTCTGTGACAGAATGGAGAAAAAAAAAATCTTGGGAGAAACCAGGCTCAGTCGGGGGGCCAGTTCTCCTCGAAAAGGTTTTCTCACGAAACCCGCAGTTCAAAAGTTTATATTTCTATTTTAATTTTGTTGCAATTTCTAACAAGAGTAGTATTATGTAGTTAGGTATTTTATTATATTTTAGTTATTTTGTTATTTTTGGTTGATATATCTGGGGATATATCTTTGGGGGTCATCTGGGTGTGCTGGTCTCCGCTGACGATCAGGGCTGTAGACATCATCTCTTGGTGCTGATCCACCATCTGATCGGATACGGACTGAGAAACAGACTAGGAAAGAAACAGACAAATATTAGCGTAGATGCCATTCAACTTACGATGTAACGAGTACATCGTGTGTTATGGGGAGTGTTCCCGGTTCCGGTTGATCTAATTAATGCAGCCTAACAATCCTTTAACGGATTTGAATAATAGAAGCGTATTAATGTGTTATGTGTAAGCCAGGCTAAAGAGATGGGTCTTTAATCTAGATTTAAACTGACAGAGTGTGTCTGCCTCCCGAACAGTGTTAGGTAGATTGTTCCAGAGTTTGGGTGCTAAATAGGAATAGGATCTGCCGCCCGCAGTCGATTTTGATATTCTAGGTATTATCAAACAGCCGGAGTTTTGAGAACGCAGCAGACGTGGAGGACTATAATGCAATAAGAGCTCGCTCAAGTACTGAGGAGCTAAACCATTCAGGGCTTTATAAGTAATTAACAAGATTTTAAAATCTATCCGATGCTTGATAGGGAGCCAGTGCAGTGTTGACAGAACCGGGCTAATATGGTCATATTTTCTGGTTCTAGTAAGGACTCTAGTTGCTGCATTTTGGACTAACTGTAGTTTGTTGATCAAGCGTGCAGAACAACCACCCAATAAAGCATTACAATAGTCTAACCTTGAGGTCATAAACGCATGAATTAACATTCATCAGTCAGGAACCTTCATCAGGTTCCTGACTGATGAAGAAGAATTGACAGAGCAGCCGTCAAGTGTTAGATAATGTTCTAGGTTATTCCATGTGGGGTTTTTAGGTCCGATAATTAACACCTCTGTTTTTTCAGAATTTAGCAGTAAAAAATTATTCGTCATCCAGTTTTTTATATCGACTATGCATTCCGTTAGTTTCTCAATTTGGTGTGTTTCACCGGGCCGCGAAGAAATATAGAGCTGAGTATCATCAGCATAACAGTGAAAGCTAACACCATGTCTCCTGATAATATCTCCCAAGGGTAACATATAAAGTGTGAAAAGTAACGGCTCTAGTACTGAGCCTTGAGGTACTCCATACTGCACTTGTGATCGATATGATACCTCTTCATTCACTGCTACGAACTGATGGCGGTCAGATAAGTACGATTTGAACCATGCTAAGGCACTTCCACTAATGCCAACAAAGTTTTGTAGTCTATTCAAAAGAATGTTGTGGTCGATAGTGTCGAACGCAGCGCTAAGATCCAGTAGAACTAATAAAGAGATACAACCACGATCAGATGATAGAAGCAGGTCATTTGTAACTCTAATGAGAGCAGTCTCAGTACTATGATACGATCTAAATCCTGACTGGAATTCCTCACAGATATAATTTTTCTCTAGGAAGGAATATAATTGTGAGGATACTACCTTTTCTAGTATCTTTGACAGAAAAGGGAGATTTGAGATCGGTCTGTAACAGTGTTAATTTCGTCGACGAAGACGAAGACGAAAAATATTCGTCAACGAACCTTTTTTCTGTGACTAAGAGTAGACGTTGACCAGCTAATTAAAATTAATGTCTGATGATAAAATCTATGACGAAATTTATGCCGTGTCTTCATTAACAAGACGAGACGGGACTAAAATGTTATTTGAGGACTACCGGACATTCAAAATACATCCTATAGGCCAAGTTAACTGTATTGTCTTTCAAAATGTGCGTCTCTGTCATTGGATTGCAATCAGATGAGGGGCGTATCTAGTCTCAGTATGGCAGCCGGACGGATAGGCTATCAAAACGCAAACTAACGATCTGAAACAATAGCCTCAGCACCCGAAGGGTTAGGGATAGGGTGACCAGACGTCCCGTTTTTCCCGGGAGTCACAATTCGTTGTCGATTAATTTAAAGTTAGTGACGGCGGGATAGGCGGAGTCGCGCTGATAGAAGCGCTCTCTCTCTCTCTCGCGCACGCTCCACTTCTTCAGTTCTCATACAGCGCGCGATCAGTTCTCAGTTCTCAGCGCTCAAATACACACACAGCAGTCCCGTGTCTATCATGTAGAGTCAGAGTATCTCACATAAATACAGTCAGTTATGGCTTAAGTGAGCGTAAACAGGTGGATGAAAACTGAATGTGTGTCAGTATTACATGCATGCCTTCCGTCTTAAAGGGACAGCATTCCTAAATATCCGTGTCATAAATGTTAACCAACAAAAGATGTCAAATAAATGTATACTTAAGTAAAGCTACTGTATCTGAAAAATGAGTTTAATTTGTATCTCTACCAAAAAATGAAAATGTATTCCAATTTTTCCAAATTCAATCCTTGATTCAAATTTCTCATAAGCTTAATTGATTTGGTCTAAAGAGAGCAGAATTGATGCCTATTTTTGTTTGAATACTACATATAAAATAGCTACCAAAATAAATGTTGTTAACTGCACTTTGACTAAAAGTAAAGACTAAAAGTTGACAAAAATACAATGACTTTTCGTCGACTAAAACTAGACTAAAACTATGAAATACTCAAGTGACTAAAATGTGACTAAGACTATTAAGCATTTTCGTCTCAAGACTAAGACTAAATCAAAAATGCCTGCCAAAATTAACACTGGTCTGTAATTAACTAGATCTTTGGGGTCAAGTTGTAGTTTTTTAACGAGAGGCTTAATAACAGCCAATTTTAAGGTTTTGGGGACATATCCTAATGACAATGATGAATTAATAATAGCCAAAAGAGGATCTATGACTTCTGGAAGCAGCTCTTTTAGTAGTTTAGATGGAATCGGGTCTAACATACATGTTGTTGGTTTAGATGATTTAACAAGTTTATACAATTCTTCCTCTCCCACAGTAGAGAATGAATGAAATTGTTCCTCAGGGGATCTATAGTGCGCTATCTGATGCGATACTGTAGCTGACGGCTGCAAGGATACAATTTTATCTCTGATAGTATCGATCTTGGAAGTGAAGTAGTTAGGTATGTCCAGATCCGATCACGTGATCGGAAATCGGGCCCGATCACGTGGTTTCAGACTCGATCGGAATCGGACATTACCTCCCGATCAGGACTCGGACATATATGTATATATATTCTCATTATTTTTTAACACAGCTATAGTTATGCGGTGGCACAGAGTTGCGCCGGTTTCACACCGCACGCGAAAGCAGAGCAGAGGCAGCGCAGAAGCGGCGCGTATGCAGAACTTTCACACTGGCAGCGTTTGTCGCGCGCAGCTGAACCGCGGCTTGTGTACTGCAAATACAGACGAGTATCGTTCATTCGGTCACGCTTTTCAGGTGTTCTCCTACAGCTGTCTGTCATGTGCTTTGATATGGGCAGCATGCTGTGATGCGGCCGTGTTCCCCTCTGTCACATGTATATAACATGCTGTACATATAGTTTACATGATAAAAAGTAATCTTAAAGTTAATAAATGCATCTAGTTTTAATAATTTAAACAGGTCTTTGAAGTTTGGGCAATAACTCCTGGCAGTGATGTGTTTTCGTGTAGTTGATTCTGTGCTAAATCTAATATTTGATGTTTTGTATTTTAAATGTTGTAGATTTAAGTAGAAAATGAGAATCGCTAAAATTATTGAATATATTTTGAGACAAAGGTCTTAAGGATTACCCGTTTGGTTTAAGATAATTAAAGCAACAGTTTTTCAATAACTAGAAGAATATTTAAAAGTATGGTATTTGGGGTAAAAAGCGCCCCTGCTTTTGGGGCGAAAGACACAATAATTAACATGATAATTAATATAGATGGCTGAGTTTTCCAACTGTTGACATGATATGGTTCATATGGTATCCTATAGCCTATTATGTTGGGTGTCCACCTTAGAGATAATCACCATGTTTATAATGAAACCATCATATTTAAAAACATGATATTAATCATATCATATAATAAAATAAAACTTGTTGTTACTACTGTAAATCTATATTAACTTATTATGGGATCTCCTTCAATGCTTTCAGAATCTTTACTTTTTATTTTGTTTCTGTATTTTAAAATATATTTTTATATTAACATTTTAATGACAGTATATTTACAGAACATTTATCAAAATAAGCAGAAAATAGCCTAGTACAAACTTTGCTAAAGTGATTGATCTGAACAAGTATTAATTTAGACAGTATCAAATTTTTTTTTTTTAGCTAAAGTATTTATCAATACAGTGTGCCTTTTACCCCGTGATTGTGAAACACTAAACACCTAACATGATTTTACAGTGAAATGTGTCATTTTTCATGTTAATCAGGTCAATTTTGATCAAGAAAAATGCACTGTGGCTTTAATTCAGCGTAAGCGGCGCAGCAAAAATAGACTCGGCGCCGAAACTATCGCGGCACTGGCGCTTCTGCTCTGCTCCTGCTACATGCTGCCGTGCCGCTTCTGCATGCGGTGTGAATGCTCTAATCTGTTAACATACGCGCTGCTTACGCATGCGTTGTGAAACTGGCGTTATTCTTTTTTTTTATGTATTATAGAAGTATCGGATCGGGACTCGGTATCGGTAGATACTCAAAATCAAATGACTCGGACTCGAGGGCAAAAAAACCTGATCGGGACATCCCTAGAAGTAGTTCATAAAGTCATTACTGCTATGCTCTTGGGAAATGCCAACACCTGTTGATGCTTGATTTTTCGGTAATTTAGTTACTGTATTGAATAAATACCGAGGGTTATGTTTGTTTTCTTCTAGAAGAGACAAAAAGTAATCAGATCTAGCAGTTTTTAATGCTTTTCTGTAGGATAGGGTACTTTCCCGCCAAGCTAAACTAAATACCTCTAATTTAGTTTTCCTCCAGCTGCGTTCCATTTTCCGGGCTGCTCTCTTTAGGGCGCGGGTGTGCTCATTATACCACGGTGTTGGACTTTTATCCTTAATCTTCCTTAAGCATAAAGGAGCAACCGCATCTAGAGTGCTAGAAAAGAGAGAGTCCATAGTTCCTGTTACATCATCAAGTTGTTCTGAGCTATTGGATATACTGAGGAACTGAGATAAGTCAGGAAGATTATTTATAAAGTAGTCTTTTGTGGTAGAGGTAATGGATCTACCATATTTGTAACAAGAAGTTGGCTTTACAGCTTTAGCTATATGGAATATACAGGAGACTAGATAATGATCTGAGATATCATCGCTCTGCTGTAAAATTTCAACGCCACTGACATCAATTCCATGTGACAGTATTAAATCTAGAGTATGATTTCGACAATGAGTAGGTCCTGACACGTGTTGTTTAACACCAATTGAGTTTAGAATGTCTATAAATGCTGATCCCAACGAATCTCTTTCATTATCAACATGGATATTAAAATCACCAACGATTAGGACTTTATCTGCAGTCAGCACTAACTCCGATAGAAGATCAGAAAATTCTTTAATAAAGTCTGTATGGTGCCCTGGTGGCCTGTATACAGTAGCCAGTACAAACATCACAGGGGATTTATCATTAAGACTTGTTTCTTTGGATAACGTTATATGAAGCACCATTACTTTGAACGAATTATACTTGAAACCCGACCTCTGAGAGATACTGAAAATATTTCTATAAATTGTAGCAACACCTCCCCCTTTACCTTTTGGACGCGGTTCATGTTTGTAACAGTAATCTTGTGGTGTAGACTCGTTTAAAGTAATGTAATCATCTTGTTTTAGCCAGGTTTCTGTCAGACAAAGCACATCTAGTTTATGGTCAGTGAACATATCATTTACAAAAAGTGCTTTTGAAGAAAGAGATCTAATATTCAATAAGCCAAGCTTTATCATGTGTTTATCTGTATTATATCGTTTTTTTATTTGTTGAACATCAATTAAATTGTTACTATTACTTTGGTTTGGATGTTTTCTGTATTTTCTAGTTCGGGGAACAGACACAGTCTCTATAGCGTGATATCTAGATGAAAAAGATTCTATGTGCTGAGAGTTAACTGACTTTGGTGACGTGAGGCGGCTAGCAGACAATCGGTTTAGCCAGTCTGTCTGCTTCCTGACCTGGGCTCCAGTTAGTCAAGTACAAACTCTTTCTATAGATATATTTCTCATGTCTCTGTGTGAAGTATTTGCTGAGTTACAGTTCATTTTAGTGACATGTTTCAAAAAGCAGTTTGCGGAGACGGAAAAGACAGAGAGCACACCCTGTTTGTTTTCTTTATTCTTCAAAAGCACAAAGTTTAGTTGTTATTATGAGTGTATACAAATAAAAGTAGACCCCTTACAGATTCGAATGGTGTATTGCTTTTATCTGTACAATCAAAAATGACAGAGTAATTCAAGCTCATTTCGGCCTTATCAGGAAAATCTGCCTCAAAGCAGCATTATCTGGCGTTTGTCGACAGAGGGTTAAACAGGTTAAAACCGAGGTTGGTATTTGTGATTCAGCCTTAGCTTGGTTTGAATCCTATTTTACTGCAAGGAGTTTCTCTGTGGAGTTAGGTCAGTCTTATTCATCAACTGCTTCTTTTACTGGTGGGGTGCCGCAGGGCTCCATCTTGGGCCCTATTTTGTTTGCTTTATATATGCTCCCCCTTCGCTACATTTTTGAGTTTCACAAGGTCCCATATCACATTTATGCGGATGATACCCAGTTGTACATGTCAATCAAACCTGGTTCTAAGTCCTTATCAGCGTTGTTTGCTTGCGTAAATGACATCAAAAGCTGGATGGGTGATAATTTTCTTCAGTTAAATGAGAACAAGACTGAAGTCATTCTATTTGGCTCCCCTCATTTGGTTAACGCCCTGTCCTCTAGTTTAGGACCCTTGTAACCAAATATCCATACTCACGTAAAGAACCTGGGTGTTGTTTTTGATTCGGAGTTGAAGTTCGACAAACAAATAAACTCTGTTGTGAGTGCTAGTTTTTTCCAGCTTAGGGGTTTACGTAAATTGAAATCTTTTTTATCTTTTGGTGATCTAGAGACAGTTATTCATGCCTTTGTTTCTACAAGGCTTGATTATTGTAATGCATTATATGCTGGTGTCAACCAGTTTTCCCTTTCACGTTTGCAACTGGTTCAAAATGCTGCAGCCCGTTTTTTAATGGGGAGGAAGAAGAGGGAGCATATCACTCCTATTTTAGTACATCTGCATTGGCTGCCAGTTAAATTTAGAATTGAGTACAAGTTTTACCTTTTGTATTTAAAGCCCTGCATGTTTACATCTCAGACCTTATTTGCCCATACTCACCTCGGAGATCTCTTAGATCTTCCTCTGATAATCTATTAACTGTCCCATTATCTCGCTTAAAATCTAAAGGTGACAGAGCTTTTTCTGTTTTTGCCCCTAAGCTGTGGAATTCATTACCTCAGTCTGTTAGGTTATCTTCTTCCTTGTCTGGATTTAAATCATTGAAAACGCATCTTTTTTCTCAGGCCTACTCATAGTTGTTGGATATGTTGGTCTTAGTGATGTAATTTCTTATTCTTGTTTTTTTACTTGGTTTTATTTAGTTCTTTGAATTTGTGATACCTTGTATTTGTTTTATCATTGTGCCTTGTTACTGTGAAGCACCTTGGCCAGCATTTAATGTTGTTTAAAGGTGCTATATAAAAAAAAATGACCTTGACCTTGTAACTCAAGAAGTATAAAGATATCTTGATGACCTTTTACATATTGGGTCTTAACAAACATTCCAGTTGACAGCTTCATTTTTAAGGCCCTATATAGTTCGGTTCCAGAGATATTGGAATTTTAATATGGCTTCAGATGTAAATTGTTAAAATTTACTTATTTTCAGTGGTCAAAAACCAAATGTGAGTCAATTTGCAAAAATATGATTTTCTTTTGGAATCTTCATTTTCAAGGCCCTACAATGTTCAATCCCAGAGATATGGGGACCTCAATGAGGCTCAATTTTCAGATTGTTGAATATTACATTTCAGCACTTGAAAACCAAATGTTGATCATGGTCACTTTGTATACAGCTGATACTTAATGTATTTTAAAGCAGAATGTCTGAAGAATAAATAATGTTGAAACTAGGAATGCATCTTGTTTCCCTCTATCAAAATAATTGTATAGGACATACCTGTTTGAGTGTCATAAAAATATCCAAATATCCCTGTATGGTTTAATCCTACTCCTTGGTGCAGCTCCATGTCCAAATTGTTGTGTCCTACCCATTTTCACACCAAATGTTGTTTTGTGTTTATCTACACTCAAAAAAATGATTCGGTTTAAATTGACATTTTATGTAATTCAATTGCATAACAATTTTCCATCCATTTAGATTACATAGTTTTAACATAAACAAATCAATAAACTTAATATGATTCATATCCATCAGTCATACGTGAATGAAACAGGTAAGATTTATGTAATAATTCACAGTAAAGTCCCCACACTGCTCAGTGTCCATGTGTTTCCACACTACAGAGTGTTCAAGTAGAATTGAAGCAGTGCTGGAGTTAAGAAGATAATTATGTGATGATTGATCATTAATGATGAACAGCTGCTGTTATCAAGAAGAATCACCGAAGGAAAGAGAAACACAAGAACTACAACTGACTTTATTTCTGTCAGACTTCTAGAAAAGCTCTTATTGAGAATTAACAGAGGTTTAGATGCTTTATTGTTTTGTTTGAAATCAACATCAAAGAGACCAGTGTTTCCTTTTGTTGGGCTCTGGGCTCTTGACCCTTGACATGTTGGTGTTAATATTACACTGATTGTTTTAACTGTGTGTTTATATAGAACACACTAAGCTTAGCCAGCAAAGCTAAGAAAAAAAAAGAGTTGTGGGCAAATGATCCACCGATCTCATTTCAAGTCCAACATCTGATTGTATGAATGTAGTACTGCTTTAGATTTTTTTATATAGCTTCAGATCTAGTAGTCTTGTAAAATCAGATAATTTAAATAATTTACAAATCACTTTGTGCACAAAAAGTTTTCATCTGTAACAATGCAAAGACCACAGACATCAAGAATCAGTGTATGAATCTCAACAATGGTGAAAGTCAACAAAATGCTTCATGTTGCAATGCATGCTGGGTACCAGCATAGTACAAGACTCTCCCATGTATCCCAGCATGCTTTGCAGCATGAATAAACAACGCAGCTGAATTGTTTGATTATTTTCTTACTATTGTATTTTACGTATGCTTTTATAGTTGTGACTTTTAGTAGCTTGTTTTGTGATGTTCAGAGTTTCATCTGAATATTTTCTTGAATGTCACCATTGTTGAGATTCATATACTGAATCTTGATGTCTGTGGTCTTTGTATTGCTACAGATGAAAACGTTATGTGCACAAAGTGATTTGTAAATTATTCAAATTATCTGATATTTACCATACTGCAAGATATGAAGCTATGAAGAAATCTAAAACAGTATAATGTCTATATAATCAGAAATTGGACTTGAAATGAGATCAGTGGATCATCTACAAACAACTCTTTTTTTTACTTGCCTTTGCTGGCTAAACTAAGTGTGTTTCAAATGATCACACAATTAAAACAACCAGCATAATATTAACACCAAAATGTCAAGGGTCAAGAGCCAAGAGCTCAACAAAAGGAAACACTGGTCTCTTTGATGGTGAGTTCAAACAAAACAATAAAGCATCTAAACCTCTGTTAATTCTCAATAAGAGCTTCTCTAGAAGTCTGACAGAAATAAAGTCAATCTGGTCAATCTGATGCTGTTTGTGAAGCTGTTTAATCAGATCTTGAGAGATTTAATGTCTTCTTTTATTTCAGTTGATTTCATCTTCAGCTGTGGCTGAAGTCAGTTGTAGTTCTTGTGTTTCTCTTTCCTTCAGTGATTCTTCTTGATAACAGCAGGTGTTCATCATTAATGATCAATCATCACATAATTATCTTCTTAACTCAACACTGCTTCAATTCTACTTGAACACTCTGTAGTGTGGAAACACATGGAGACTGAGCAGTGTGGGGACTTTGCTGTGAATTATTACATAAAACGTACCTATTTCATTCACGTATGACTGATGCATATGACTCACATTAAGTTTATTGATTTTTTATGTTAAAAAAAACATAGTCCAGTGTTCCTTACGTGGAACACTGGACTTTCCTGTAATGGCTCCAAGTCTACGGAAACAAACTTGTGCATTCAAATTCTACAAGTAATTACAAAGTTTTCACTCTAGCTGAAAGCATTGTTATAATGACGATGTAATGTTGAAATATATATTCTTTCCTAGGTTCTTGACTTACTTGTGGCATTTTAAGGTACTTCTGTTAAACCCTTGTGTATTCATCAACTCTTATTCAAGGAAGGGTTAAACTGTGGTAACACTTACCAGATCAGTGAGGAAAATGCCCTCACTTCCTTCTTTAAAACTGTTGCATTTTGTCACAGCGATATGAAAGAAAGTGAAAACAGAAGCCCTCCTGACATAATCCAATGTCAGCTGTGTCAATATGTTTTTGTAATTTAAAGAAGACAATGATCACGGTTATCTAAAATAATCCATTTAAATTACACAAGTTAAACATCTATTAAACATTTTTTTAAATATGAAATCAAAATTAGTTGTTTTACTCATCGTGTAGCACACAAGCAAGATGACATTGTCTAAATAAGAGCTCCATTAACACAGTTCTCAACATATGAACACTAGTCAGCTAAATTGTTCACACATGAGGCAGAACCTGAGATGTAAAGAAAGATGAAGAAGAAATCTTGGCTTTAGATCCAATCTATGCATGGAGTTTTAGAGAAAGAGTTAAATTAAGAAGGGGAGAAAGAGGAGAAGGAAGACAGGATAAAGCGGTCATTTTTTTCATTATTGAAATCTTTTCTACTGTAGGAAACCCTTCTCCCTAGAAATGGCTTGTGAGAAGTACATGAGGCACATTTGGGTTTATGCTGCTTTCCTGCCTGAAGCGCCTCATGGAGGCTGTGGTTGGTAAGGATCTGTGTTTTGTCTTTTTGTTAAAAAAAAATTTGCTTTCTGTTTTAGTTTACTGGTCCCAAAAGGTATATACAGTACACATTATCGATTTTGTTGATTCTGATGTTTGGGTAAAAAACAGTGCTGGTTTAAGTCTGGTTATTGTTAATACTATTAACAAGGTTAGATAGTCTCAGAACCAGCTGAGAAACTTAAACTTCACTGAAGTGAAGGTGTCTGAAGACATTATGGAGAACAGCATTACCATCTCTTCAGAGGTAAAACATAACGGTTATAATAATTAACTTATCAGAAATTTCTGTGTCTTGTCTGTGACATTATGAATGCTGTGATTTAGAGGCACTGTAGGCATTTCAAAAGTCATCATTATAAGCCATCATGAAAGTCAAGCAACCAATCAATCTCTTAGAAATGTTCAAAACTAGTCATTTTCAGGAGCTGTGGTTTGTCTGAACGACTATTCAACTAGTCTGTCTAGAAAGCCTTGCGTTATAAATGTGCAGTACATCCACTAGCCCTCCCTCAGTGTCTTATAATTGGGCACTTAGCACAAGTTTTCAATAAAGTTCTATAGCAACATTTTTTGTATTTTGCAGAGTGAAATTTATAACAATATGTTGTTTTTTTTAACATGCCAACTGGTCACCTAAATTAATGAACAACATCCTATTGATCTTTCTGATATCTTTTGTTATCTCTCTTTGTCTTTTCAGATTCTCTCTTATGTCCCTCTCCCTTCTGAGAAGACGCTCCAGTATAGGCTAGAGAATTTTCACTTAATGTCTGGTGTCAGTCTGTGGAGTAGGAGTCGGGTTTCTGAAGCTGACTCTTGGTTCCCCTGCATCTACATATATATGCTAGGGATATTTGACTACCCCTAAAAAGACTACCCCTAAAAAGACTACCCCTAAAAAGACTACCCCTAAAAAGACTACCCCTAAAAAGACTACCCCTAAAAAGACTACCCCTAAAAGACTACCCCTAAAAGACTACCCCTAAAAAGACTACCCCTAAAAGACTACCCCTAAAAGACTACCCCTAAAAGACCCCTAAAAGACTACCCCTAAAAGACTACCCCTAAAAGACTACCCCTAAAAGACTACCCCTAAAAGACTGCCCTAAAAAGACTACCCCTAAAAGACTGCCCTAAAAAGACTACCCTAAAAGACTACCCCTAAAAGACTACCCCTAAAAGACTACCCCTAAAAGACTACCCCTAAAAGACTACCCCTAAAAGACTACCCCTAAAAGACTACCCCTAAAAGACTACCCCTAAAAAGACTACCCCTAAAAGACTACCCCTAAAAGACTACCCCTAAAAAGACCCCTAAAAGACTACCCCTAAAAGACTACCCCTAAAAGACTACCCCTAAAAGACTACCCCTAAAAGACTGCCCTAAAAAGACTACCCCTAAAAGACTGCCCTAAAAAGACTACCTAAAGACTACCCCTAAAAGACTACCCCTAAAAGACTACCCCTAAAAGACTACCCCTAAAAGACTACCCCTAAAAGACTACCCCTAAAAGACTACCCCTAAAAGACTACCCCTAAAAGACTACCCCTAAAAGACTACCCCTAAAAGACTACCCCTAAAAGACTACCCCTAAAAGACTACCCCTAAAAGACTACCCCTAAAAGACTACCCCTAAAAGACTACCCCTAAAAGACTACCCCTAAAAGACTACCCCTAAAAGACTACCCCTAAAAGACTGCCCTAAAAAGACTACCCCTAAAAGACTACCCCTAAAAGACTGCCCTAAAAGACTGCCCTAAAAGACTGCCCTAAAAGACTGCCCTAAAAAGACTACCCCTAAAAGACTGCCCTAAAAGACTGCCCTAAAAGACTGCCCTAAAAAGACTACCCCTAAAAGACTGCCCTAAAAAGACTGCCCTAAAAAGACTGCCCTAAAAGACTGCCCTAAAAGACTGCCCTAAAAGACTGCCCTAAAAAGACTACCCCTAAAAGACTACCCCTAAAAGACTGCCCTAAAAGACTGCCCTAAAAAGACTGCCTAAAAGACTACCCCTAAAAGACTGCCCTAAAAAGACTGCCCTAAAAAGACTGCCCTAAAAGACTGCCCTAAAAAGACTGCCCTAAAAGACTGCCCTAAAAGACTGCCCTAAAAAGACTACCCCTAAAAGACTGCCCTAAAAGACTGCCCTAAAAGACTGCCCTAAAAAGACTACCCCTAAAAGACTGCCCTAAAAGACTGCCCTAAAAGACTGCCCTAAAAAGACTACCCCTAAAAGACTACCCCTAAAAGACTGCCCTAAAAAGACTACCCCTAAAAGACTGCCCTAAAAGACTGCCCTAAAAAGACTGCCCTAAAAAGACTGCCCTAAAAGACTGCCCTAAAAGACTGCCCTAAAAAGACTGCCCTAAAAAGACTACCCCTAAAAGACTGCCCTAAAAAGACTACCCCTAAAAGACTGCCCTAAAAAGACTGCCCTAAAAGACTGCCCTAAAAGACTGCCCTAAAAAGACTACCCCTAAAAGACTACCCCTAAAAGACTACCTAAAGACTACCCCTAAAAGACTACCCCTAAAAGACTACCTAAAGACTACCCCTAAAAGACTGCCCTAAAAAGACTACCCCTAAAAGACTACCCCTAAAAGACTGCCCTAAAAAGACTAAAAAGACTACCCCTAAAAGACTACTAAAAGACTACCCCTAAAAGACTACCCCTAAAAGACTACCCTAAAAG